>NC_057925.1:6394535-6712959 GCF_018873765.1 Telopea speciosissima
GTATGGCGTCCATGGCGACGCCATGGAAGCCATATCGAACGATATATTTACATCCACCATGGCGTAGCTCGATATGCCACCTCTCCCAGTGCCAGGACGCCATGGCAGCGCCATGGCGACGCCATGACAACTATGTTGTGCGCCTCTTAGGCCGTTACTGGCAGCGCGCTGTAGAGGATATGAATGAATAAAACGCGATATGTTTGGTGAAAGAAAAATGTGATGTTTACGAGGGAACATTTTACGCCCAAATATAGTGTAAAATTTTCCAAGGCCTTTTCTGGTAAAACCATCGATTTTGGTAAACTTTTCTCTAAAACAAATTTTATAAAGTTCAAAACAAGCAGAAAATCTAATTTTATGGTAAAATTTGTTTTACCGGCTATTTTACGTCGAAACAAACGGAGCCATAGTAATTTAAAGTGTATTATTTTGCAAAAATAAAGTAGAATAATGGAATGTGAAGCTTGCGCATTATGCTTTCAAAGCTAGGATGGAAAAAAAATTTGGCCCCATTGTACTGGAGGATCAATGTTTGCCTGATTACGTTTCTTTTTTTTTGTCCTTCAATGTATTCAAGACAAAAGGTACAGAAACACATTCACTACCAAAGGTTGAAGGCTTAAGCTGATGCTCCATAACTATTAAAGCCTTCTATGTGTGTGTTTCTAGTGGCTGAGACTTATTTTCCATATCTATTAAACCCTATTACAAAGCTTAGTACTTATTATCCTATTTTTAGTGGTTTAGGTTGATGTTCCATTACTATTAAACCCCAATTCCAACTCTGATATTCCATTTAAATAGTAAAACCTACAGTAAAGTTTATTCTCTACCTCTCTTTTGCTCCATTATAAGGTTTGGAGACTTATTCAATCTCTTTCTATCTCACTTCGGTGTTTTTCTATGATTATGGCGACTTTAAGTACATTTGGTTCTTACATGGCCATGATGGTGGTACAATTGGGTTATGGTGGATCCAACATCCTCATGAAGATTGCCATCAACAAGGGACTCAGTCAATTTGTCTTTATAGTCTACAGACACCTAATTGCCATGCTCTTGTTAGGCCCTTTAGCCTATTTCCTTGAGAGGTAATTAATTAAGCTCTGCCACTCTGCCATGCATGCTTTCTCTTATAACTGAAAGTGCCAAAATTGCAGGAAACAATGCCCTTCTCTTTCACTTCGCTTGATGATCAAGATTTTCATTTTATCCACACTTGGGACTACTCTCCATCTCAATGTCTACTATATTGGCCTTGAGTACACTTCTCCAAGTGTTGCTAGTGCCTTAAGTAATGTCATCCCTGGCTTCACATTTGTCATGGCACTTCTGCTCAGGTGATGTCTCATTAACTATATTATCTGGGACCCGAGGAAGTCCTTAAATTTTATTAAGATATAAAGCCAACAATAACAAAGGAGGGGACGTACATAACCCGCCTTCCCCCTATATACCCATGAAGAAATTCTTAATTATTTTCACTTCATTCAGCTTGGAGAAAGTGAGGATTGAGAGTGCTAAGGGGAGAGCAAAGATCTGTGGCACATTGATATGTACTGGTGGAGCTATGATTTTTATATTCTGGAAAGGAGGTTACCACTTCAAAAGCTTCACCAGAAGCCCATTGATCGACATTACTAGAGGTTCTGTTCATGGATCAACAAGGCACCACAAAGAGGACTGGGTCAAAGGTTCACTTCTTATTCTAACCAGCAATATTGCCTGGAGTGCATGGCTCATACTACAGTCACTGGTCTCCAATGTCTATCCGGCGCCATTTTCATTGAACACTTTGATTTGTTTCTTTGCTTCTTTGCAATCTTCGGTTCTCGCTCTCTTTTTCGAAGGGGACCCAACATCATGGAGACTTGAGTGGAATGTCCAACTCTTGACCATCATCTATTGTGTGAGTTATTTTCTATTTCTGTACTGGAAATAGTTGTTACAGTAATGGGAGTGTCGGAATGATAGAATTTGACACCTTTTAATTGTCTCTTGTCATATTCACAAACTTTTTTTAAAAATTAAGGTTATAAAATAGTTTCGAAAAAACAATATTTGAAAGTGACATATCATTATGTCAATATCGAAGAGGAATTTTTATCATCTCAAGTTTGTAACTTGTGCATTGGATTTTTGTCCTCCCACGTGCAGTGGCCACCGTCCGATGCACTTTAAAGGTACACTGGACATAGCATCGCACTTGAGAGGATGAAAATGCAGCAATTATTATGTACATTTTTCTAGTATACATGTGAATGACAATATTTACTCTCATTGGAAATAATTTTATGTTATACTTAAAAAGAAACACAACAAAAAAAAAAAAAAAAAAAAAACTAAAGTTAAAAATTATTTGACACCTCGAGGGGTATAAATAAGAAAATCCTTAAGAAAATTTTTGTATGATGATATTTTGATTCTTGACAGGGAGTTGTTACCTCAGCCTTGGGGTACTGCCTACAAACATGGTGTATCAGCCAAAAGGGACCAGTTTTTGCAGCCATGTTTTCTCCTTTGCAACTGGTGATTGTCGGCATATTCTCAGCCATTGTCTTTGCTGAGTGGCTTCACTTGGGAAGGTAAGCAAACAAAACATGGAATGGTGAGGGCCAATGAAGTGGGATCTCAACTCCATCTGACGTGGGGGTCCCACGTCAGATGTGTGGGATTCAATTTCATTGGCCCTCAAGCATGTGGGGTAGCACCCCTCATGGATAGAGGATCTAGATTCTATTCCTACTAAAGCAATTTCTACAACCTCAATCTTAGATGGGTATGGATTGCTTTTGGTCTCTTGCAGGTTGATCGGTGCATTACTCATTGTCATGGGTCTTTATACCCTATTATGCGGCAAAAGCACAGACAGTTACAGTGAAGTGAAGGTTGGGAACGATGATAAAAGTTCTACTCTTGATCATCAGACACTAGAGATCTCCATAGCTAATCAACCCTTAAGCATGACCAACCCAACCACAATTGGAAAAAGCTGACCAGTCTTTTGTGTTTTACTTCAAAGAGCTTTGTTGTATACAAAGGAATCATTAAGTGGTAAATGGAATAAGCAATTGCATTCTGTAACTGCACCAAAAAAAAATGCATTATATAACATAAAGGTAAAAAATGTAGCAAACATGAGACGACTATGTTCACACACATTCAAATGGAGAAACTTAATCTATCTCCTAATCAAAGGTTACAAATGAAATGTGCCAACTAAAAATTCTTCTTGAAAGTTGTAAATAGCTTGTTACCAGCTACAAAGGCTATTAATTTCGCAACCTCAAATCCCTTACGGATTAAATTCTACTCAGCTTGTCAACTTAATTGATATAGATATTTGTTTAACCCGAATATTACCTGGGACCCGGGTAAGCCCCTAAGATTTTATTACAACCAAAAAGCAAAGGAAAGAACTAGAAAGGGGGGGGGGGGGGAAACGCACCTTACCACTACCCATAAGCATCACACTCTCACCTCAATCTAAAAATCCAACTCCTTCCCAACAAATAAAAATCTTTACAACCAGAATACAGGAAGCCCCGCTTTATGTTCCCTAATAATCCTACTAAGATCTTTTGGAATATCATGCCCTGAGTGAAATATAGTGTTCACAGACTTTACACAAGCCAGATTAGCCTAAAAAATCCGTCGCTTGATTACTTTCTCTATAAGAAGAATAAACATTAATCCCTTGAGAGCCAGCCAAGTCAAGGACCTCTTGGAACAGTAACCAACAGTTCCACAAATCACAGGATTTGTGAAGGACGAAACGCACCGTGGTTGCAGAGTCTGAACTGACATGACATCCTGAGAAACCCATGTCAGCGCAAAGCATAAGACCATCACGAAGAACCCGCATCTCTGCCACCGCATTAGAACAAAAACCATAAAAGTTTGAGCACGAAATGATCAAATTTCCTTCATAGTCCCAAATAATAACCACCCCTCCCCCACTCAACCCTGGGTTTCCTTTACTCGCACCATTAATATTTAATTTAACCCTATTAAAAGGGAGGCACCAGTACACCGGTCGAGGTGCTTTGACTTTGTAGATGGGTGGGACAATATTGAGCACTCGTAGAACTAACGTATCCTTCATAGAGAGAACTTTTTTTGAACATGGTTGGGTAGTTAAACTCCTTCAACCACAAGCCAACCTTGGCTATGATCATCGTTGTTGTCCTTCTATCTTCACCTTGTCTCCTATTATTCCTTTCCTTCCACAATTCCCACACTAACAAAGAAGGCACCAGGCCTATAATATAATGACACCCCCCCCCCCCCGAGAATTAGCATTAGAGTGCCAAAAGATAATTCTGCTCTTAGTATCCTGGGTCGGACAAATCTGCATGTCAAACAATCTTCCAGAAAAATCCCCCAGTCTAGAAGCAGTGCCTCCAAATAGTAAAATATGGCTTGAGGTTTCCCTCTAAGGTTCACCACAATAGTTGCATTGCCCCTACCAATAAGTCATTGACAGTTAGAGAGGAAAACATCTCAAATTTGTAACACTTTCCCACAGGTTCTGGACCCGATACGGCCAGGTTGAGCCAGAACGATATGCTTCCCTTTCAGAAATTTTGCTTTGAAAAAATCAGCCCACAATGTTTTTTCAGATGTCATATGCCAAAGTCTTTTTAATATAAAGGTTGCATTCATATCCTCTAAAGAACGATGGCCAAGACCCCCTTCACCCACCGGCCTACAGATCTCCTTAAAGCTCATCCAATGATGTCTATTGTCATAATCTAGTGATCCCCAAAGAAAGTTGGAACAGATCGAATAAAAACTTTTTATAACCATTTTTTGGCACCTCAAGACAGGATAACAGATAAACTAGAATCGAAGCTAGTACATGTTTAAACAAAAGCATCCTTCCCCCAGCTGAAAGCAAGCGACTCTTCCAACCTGCCAACTTAGCTCTAATCTTAGCTAGCATACCATCAAAACAATTAATTTTCAGCCTACCAGTGTAAAGGGGGGTGCCTAAATAAGTAATAGGCAAAGCTTTCTGAGTAAAGCCCGTAACCGTTCCCATCATTCTTACCCTTGCTACAAAAACGTTAGAGCCACACAAAAAAACAATTTTTTTGCTTATTTACCAACTACCCTGAGTAAGATTCATACCTGGAAATGAAGTCCATAATCCTTTTAAGAGGAGACTTGACTCCTTTTGAAAAAATGATTGTGTCATCTACAAACAGACTATGTGAAATGCCCGGGCATCGACGAGGAAGTTGAAAATAAGAAACACACCCCTCTTCAAACAAACTACACAACTCTCTATTCAAAACTTCCTCTGCTAAATAAACAGAGACGGAGACAGAGGGTTGCCTACTTAACTGATATTCTATTTTACAAAGTAAATAATTTAGAAGATTCTACTAAATCCTATGCTTGTCCCCCTCTTTTGGCTCAGGGTTTTGGCTGTTTTGGGCTGTCTCTCCTTTAAAACAGGGTCAGGGTCAAGGTCAATTAGGGCCAAGACAGGGTCTATCAGGGCCGGGTCGGGTTAAGGAAAACCTTGATAGGGTCGGACTGGGTTGAGGGTATATTAGGCCCTGACAGGGCTGGGTTGGGCTAGGGTTTAGGGTGGGCCCAGCCCAGCCCGGCCCATTGACACTCCTACTCATAAATAATGGTTAATTTAATTACATGCTATTAGAATGGGAAATTCTGAATCGGGACCCACCATGAAATCCTACCCAAGCATTTGCTTACAATATTAACCAATACTTACACAACACGTGAATATACCAAAAAACTTCCAATTTTAATAGTTAATCATGCATCAGTCCCTCCACTGTATTTATTTACTGTCAAAACCTTAGTCTATCAAAAATGTAATTACAGAGATTCTATAATTCAGATTTGGAACTTTAAAACATTTTCAAGAATGTTTGTGTAAATTAATATTAATAAATAATATTAGCTTTCAAAAACTTGTAAAATAATTTTAGTAAAATCCCACCAGATCCAAATTTGTCCCCGATCTATTACAGAAAGTCAATCTCTTCGATATTCTCCTAATTAGGACAGTGCATTCCATGTTGGATGTTTCTATCAAATACAGCTGAACATTGCAAATCCAATACAACGATATACAGTCATAGAGACATCAATTATTGGTGTACCAAAATTCACAATACATAACCGCATCGATAAGGACCCCTCAAATTAAGGGACTGATCATGCACTATTAATGAGTGTTTCGTTCCAAATAAACTGAAAATAATGCATATGCAAAATTCATGTATGATCTGGTTTAATGTACACACAATATGTATACTTGCACTTGGGCCTAGAATCTCCATTCTTAGGTACATACATTATAATGACCATATGAACAGAGTGTCCAGTTATCTTCTTAGTCGTGAATAATTAAGTTAGTTTACCAAGGAAAAATAATTTTAAGTTAAAATCTAAAGACTACCAAGAACCATTATTAAATCACGCTTAATAATTATGTAAATTAAATTTTTTTAATCTAAATAATTGGTTTGATGGATACTCTCTCTCTCTCTCTCTCTCTCTCTCTCTCTCTCTCACACACACACACACACACACACACACACGCACGCACGCACGCGCACACACACACACACACACACACACACACACACACGCACGCACACACACACAAAGCACACACACACACACACACACAGAGAGGTGCGCATATGTACAAATAGCTGGGGCTGATATTCCATTATAAGCTTTGGGAACTTATTCAATCCCTTTCTATCTCACTTTTGTGTTTGTCTGGTACCTATAAATGTTTGCCTGATCGTGTCGTTATGGGATAAAAAAAAATATTAATTTATCCTATTGCTACTACTAGAACAGTGGTAAGAAGGCATCGAATGCATGGAAAACTGGAAGGCTAATATATTTAAGATGATGTAAAATGATTTCGAATACAATTCTCTAAAATGTAATTAAAATAAACTATGAACTAATGAACAAATAAAAATCGATGAAGAAGAAGAAAACGATGAGAGAAGACTGTCTTTATGTTTCGGATCCAAATTAATCTTTATTAATTAATTACTAGTGCACACTTCGGTTCATTATAGCTATAAGCCTAATGAAACCACACTGATAATTGTAATTCATTGTAGTTATAGTCTATCTTGCCGATCACTATCATCTTTCACATACGCTTTGCTCGTTTAGTTTAGTCAGATATAAACTATCATCGGTACAACAATAATTACAATAAAAACCATTGTTTAAATTGAAAATATGAATCACATAAACAAATCTTTTAAACTAAATTAATAAATTAAAATCATTCACATGGAATGGTCTACACATCAAGCAATCAAGTATACTAAAAATCAAAATTTAATTAACAACGTTCAATACTTCATCTACACCTAAAGATAGAAAATACTTAGCCACTCATGGGGCTAATTGACAGAGGACAGCAACTATTCTTCATAGTGCTGAAACACAGGTGAAGAACTGGAGCGGCTGCAATGGTGATGATCTGAAATGTTGGTGAAGGCTGCTGGTTCCCAAAGTAAAACGTGAGGTTGCTGTAACGGGGGTGGTGAAGCGAGGCTACTTGAGAACTCCTTGTTGGTTCCAAGATAATTCGTATGTGGGAGAGAGACGATCAGCCAGCTTTTCACAAAGGAAAACCCGCGGAGTAAGAGGAGAGATGGAATTGAGAGATCGTGGGCAAGTTTGGGCAAGAAAACCGCGAAAGAGAGAAGTTTAGGAGAGATGGGAGTCTTGGACAGCATGTGAGAGAAGAGAGAGATTTTAGGGGAGATTGAGAGAGAGAAAAAACGTGGATAGAGTTGGGAGAGAGATATTTTAGGAGGGATTTAGGAAAGATAAAATGAGAGGGTTTTAGAAAATCTAGGAGAACCGTGTGCAGGGCATGGGAGAGAGATGATGTGGAGGGAGTAAGGTTGTAACAGGATCGGGTTGGACCGGGCTTTATAAAAGCCTAATCCAACCCTCAGTCCATTTAACTGGGCCCAGGCACGACCCGACCCTGACTCAAGGCCTGAAAAATCCAAGCCTGACCTGCCGTCAAGGTCGGGCAGGGTTGACCCTGATTGGCCCTGATCATGGGGAGGGGGAAAGAAATGCAGGGGCCGGAATGGGTCGAGGAGAAAATTATCAATTTTACTTAAAATAACACTATAATAAAATGTATTATATCACTTATTATCTTCATACATAATATATTATATAATAAAATGTGGGTGAAGTTTCAAGTTTATATATATATATATATGAAGATAATAAGTGATAATATATTTATTATAGTGTTATTTTATGTAAATTTAATAATTTCTCCCCGACCCAACTCAACTTAGTCCAGTCCATGCATCTCTCCCTTCCCCCACTCCATGATCAGGGTCAAACAAGGTCAGTCCGGCCAAACCCTAAAGGCGGGTTAGGATTGAATTTTTCAGGCCCTGAATTAGGGTCGGGTTGGACCAAAACCCAGCTAAAATCACTCAGGGTTCGGCTGGGGTTTTAAAAAGCCCAACCCGACCCAATTGCAGCCCTACTAGTGACCACCTCATCCACTACACATACCAAACAATGCTATAAGTCTTTTTTGTTTCTCCACTGATTCTTTTTTTTGGCTAAAGATAGATTGTATTAATACAAGATAGAAGGAAATTACAAAAGCACCTCAACCTAGACAACCCCAGATGAGGAACAGAAAAAATAAAAAAAGATCTGCTCCCCCACCTTCGGCAATGCCATCAGCAGAGGAACTGAATCCCAACAAACCTCAAGAAAAACGGAATCTAGATTTCCCACTGATTCTGCTTTCCACTATATGCTCACTTTTAATGTAGTAAAAAGCACAATCACATACATTCCATCACCGATGTTCTTCCGTCTCCAACCTAAATTCCATGGCCTTGGGACCTCATCCAAGACTTAATCTATATCTCTGATAAAGCGACAGATATCTGTTCTTATGATAAAGAAGACTCCTTTTGTATAGCACTAGCTAAGAATTTGGCTAGATATGGCCAACTTAGGAACTCTGTACACGTTTCTAACTTTTAATCTATCTTTATCTTTTTCCATCAAAAAGCATGGTTGAAGCTGAATGTCCACAACTATTATAAAGCCTTAGTTTATTTTTCATAGATTGGAAGGGGGGGGGCAATTTTTATCCTCTGTTGTCCGCTGCCCGGACAGCACAGTACTGTCTCCTCATATAGGCACGGAATGACGATTAAACCACTCCTCGGGCAGTGTGTTCGGGCAGGGTGGTTAAATCATCACTTCACGCCCATGTGAGGGGACAACACTCTGCTGTCTGGGCAGCGGACTGCAGAGGATAACGACTGTCTCTCTCTCACACACAAGTATAAATGTATCTAGAAACAAGAAGAAAGAAATAAGGTATGGGGACTTTAAGTACATTTGGTTCTTACATGGCCATGGTGGTGGTACAATTCGGTTATGGTGGAGCCACCATCCTCATGAAGATTGCCCTCAACAAGGGACCCAGTCAACTTGTCTTTATAGTGTACAGACACCTAATTGCCATGCTCTTGTTAGGCCCTTTAGCCTATTTCCTTGAGAGGTAATTAATTAAGCTCTTTTCCGTCTGGCTTATAACCTTTGCCCCCTTCCATTATTCAATTCTCACACTCTGCCATGCATGCTTTCTCTTATAATTGCAGGAAACAACGCCCTTCTCTTTCACTTCCCTTGATGATCAAGATTTTCATTTTATCATCACTGGGGACTACTGTCCATCTCAATGTCTACTATATTGGCCTTGATTGCACTTCCCCAATTGTTGCTAGTGCCTTGAGTAATGTCATCCCTGGCTTCACATTTGTCATGGCACTTCTGCTTAGGTAATGCTTCATTAAGTACTATCCGATTCTTATTTTCCCAGTTTTTTTTTTAAAGCCCGAATATTATCTGGGACTCAAGAAAGTCCCTAAATTTTATTAAGATATAAAGTCAATAAGAACAAAGGAGGAGACATAACCCGCTTTATCCCAACCCACAAAGAAATTCTTATTTTCATAGCAAGTGTTATCAATTTCTTACTAAATACATATATCAATTGAAATGATTAGAGATCATTTTCAATTCATTCAGGTTGGAGAAAGTGAGGATTGAGAGTGCTAAGGGGAAAGCAAAGATCTGTGGCACATTGATATGTACTGGTGGAGCTATGATTTTTATATTCTGGAAAGGAGGTTACCACTTCAAAAGCTTCACCAGAAGCCCATTGATCGACATTACTAGAGGTTCTGTTCATGGGTCAACAAGGCACCACAAAGAGGACTGGATCAAAGGTTCACTTCTTATTCTAACCAGCTATATTGCCTGGAGTGCATGGCTCGTACTACAGTCACTGGTCTCCAATGTCTATCCAGCGCCATTTTCATTGAACACTTTGATTTGTTTCTTTGCTTCTTTGCAATCTTCTGTTCTGGCTCTCTTTTTCGAAAGGGACCCAACATCATGGAGACTTGAGTTGAATGTCCAACTCTTGACCATCATCTATTGTGTGAGTTATTTTCTATTTCAGTAGTGGAAATAGTTGTTACGCTAATGGGAGTGTCTGAATGATAGAATTTGACACATTCTTTTAATTGTCTCGTCTTATTCACAAACTTATTTTTAAAATTAAAAGTATAAAAGAGTTTCAAAGGAAAAAAAAAATATTTGTAAGTGACATCATTATGTCAATATCAAAAAGGAATTTTATCATCTCAAGTTCGGTGCACTGCCTAGTACATCTTTAAAGTGCATCGGACGGTGCAGCTCACTTATGCATTGGATTTTTATTCTCCCATGAGCATTGGACAGTGCCACTGTCCAATGCACTTTAAAGGTGCACTGAACATAGCACCGCACTTGAGAGGATGAAAAGCCATCAATTATCATGCACATTTTTCTAGTATACATGTGAATGACAATATTTACTCTCATTGGAAATAATTTTATGTTGTACTTAAAAGGGAAAAAAAACAAAACTAAGATTAAGAACTATTTGACACCTCCAGGGGTATCAATAAGAGAGTCCTTAAGAAAATCTTTGTATGATGATATTTGATTCTTGACAGGGAATTGTTACCTCAGCGTTGGGGAACTACCTACAAACATGGTGTATCAGCCAGAAGGGACCAGTTTTTGTAGCCATGTTTTCTCCTTTGCAACTGGTGATTATCGGCATATTCTCAATCATTGTCTTTGCCGAGCGGCTTCACTTGGGAAGGTAAGCAAACAAAACATGGAATGGTGAGGGCCAAGGAAGTGGGATCTCCACTCCATCTAACGCGGGGTCAGATGTGTGGGATTCAATTTCATTGGCCGTCAACCATGTGGGGTAGCACCCCACATGGGTAGAGGATCTAGATTCTATTCCTACTATAGCAATTTCTACAGCCTCAATCTTAGATGGGTATGGATTGCTTTTGGTCTCTTGCAGCTTGATCGGTGCATTACTCATTGTCATAGGTCTTTATACCGTATTATGGGGCAAAAGCACAGACAGTTGCAGTGAAGGGAAGGTTGGGAACAATGATAAAAGTTCTACTCTTGATCATCAGACGCTAGAGATCTCCATAGCTAATCAACCCTTAAGCATGACCAACCCAACCGCAATTGGAAAAAACTGACCAGTCTTTTGTGTTCTACTTCAAAGAGCTTTGTTGTATACGGAGGAATCATTAAGTGGTACATGGAATAAGCAAATGCATTCTGTAACTGCACCCAAAAAAAAAAATTCATTCTATGACATAAAGGCAAAAAATATAGCAAACATGAGACGACTATATTCACACACATTCAAATGGAGAAGCTGAGTCTATCTTCTAATCAAAGGTTACAAATGAAATGTGCCAACTAAAAATTCTTCTTGAAAGTTGTAAATAGCTTGTTTCTAGCTACAAAGGCTATTAATTTACTGGTGTACACTTCGGTTTATTACAGCTACAAGACTAATGAAACCACAAAATGATTATGGTAATTCATCCTAATTATAGTCTATCTTGCCGATCACTATCGTCTTTCACATACGCTTTGCACCCTTAGTTCAGTCAGATATAGACTATCATTGGTAAAACTAGGGATGTAAACGAATCGGATTAGTGCTATATCCGCATCCGCATCTGATTAGCTTTCGTACGGATTGAGATAGTGCTAAACGGATATGGACGCGGATACGGATCAGTTATTTTATCAGTTTACATGTAAATATAGCTTTTTGGATAGCTATAGCCTATCCGCATCTGTTTAGCTTTCAAATGGATTCCGCTGTGTGTGCTAAACGGATACGGAAATGGATTTCGGCTATTCAGTTACACCCCTAGGTACAACCACAATCATAATAAAAATCGTTGTTTAAATTGAAAATATCACAGAAACAAATATTCTAAACTAAATTAATAAATTAAAATCATTCACATGGAATGGTCTACACATCAATCAGTCTAATATACTAAAAACCAGAATTTAATTAACAACATTCAATGCTTCATCTACACCTAAAGACAGAAAACACTTAGCCACTCATGGGGCTAATTGACAAAAGGCAGCAGCTATTCTTCATGGTGATGAAACACATGTGGAGAGCTGGAGCGGCTGCTATGGTGATGATTCTGAAACGATGGTGAAGGCTGCTGGTTCCCAAAGTAAAACGTGAGGTTGCTGTAACGGCGGTGGTGAAGCGAAGCTGCTTGAGAACTCCTTGTTGGTTCCAAGACAATTCGTGTGTGGGAGAAAGACAACCAGCCAGCTTTTTAAAAAGGAAAACCCATTGAGTAAGAGGAGAGATGGGATTGAGAGATCATGGGCAATTTTGGGCAAGAAAACCGTGAAAGAGAGTAGTTTAGGAGAGATGGGAGTCTTGGACAGCATGTGAGAGAAGAGAGAGATTTTAGGGGAGATTGAGAAAGAGAAAAAAACGTGGATAGAGTTGGAATTGGGAAGAGTTGGGAGAGATGTTTTAGAAGGGATTTAGGAAAGATAAAATGAGAGGGTTTTAGAAGATATAGGAGAACCGTGGGCATTACATAGGAGAGAGATGATGTGGAGGGAGTAGGGCTGCAACAGGGTCAGGTTGGGCCGGGCTTTATAAAACCCTAACCCAAGCCAACTCCCCTTAATTGGGCCCAGGCATCTAACCTTTACTCAAGGCCTGAAAAATCCAACCCTGACCCGCCCTCAAGGTCGGGCCGGGCTGACCCTGATTGGCCCTGATTATGGGGAGGGGGAAAGAAATGCATGGGCCGGAATGAGTTAGGGAGAAAAGTATCAATTTTACTTAAAATAACACTATAATAAATTGTAGAATAAATTACAGATCACCCCCTGGTTTTTGAAAAAACTCAAATCACCCACTCGTTTAGACCCCAAAATGATAAATTAGTCTCTAACGTTAGTTTTATGTTGTTAAGTGATGATGTCAGCCAGTTAAATAAATTTAAATCCCTAAACTACCCTTGACCAATGTTGAAGATGAAGGAAGGGTAGTATTGTAAATTTAATTCTAATGTTTTAGTACAAGAGTAAAATAGTCCTTTCACACCAATAACTAGCAACGAACTAACACCGTTACTGTAAAGGGGGACATTTGAGTTTTTTCAAAAACCATGGGGTGATCTGAGTTTCGATTGAAAACCAGGGGGTGATCTGTATTTTACCCTAAAATGTATTGTATCACTTATTACCTTCATATATAATATATTATATAAAAAAATATGGGTGAAGTTTAAAGTGTATAATATAGATATTATATTAATATATATTTTATAGTATAACTTAAAACAGGATCGAGCTGGGCTAGGCCAGGCTTAGCCCAAGGCCTCAACCCTAACCCGACCCAATCCTAACACAAGGCTAGAAATTTTCAACCCTGACCCGCCCTCAGGGCCAAATATCTTAGCCCGCCCTCTTATCTTCAATTTTCTTCATTCATATCCTCCAACCCATATCTGCCACATCAAGCTCAAAATCTCAATATTGAAATTGAAACTTGCCCATCTCCGAGCAACATTGATGCCGCAACTTCTCGAGCCCAATAGGCAGCATGCCAATAATGCCTCAAATATATGGGTTAGCATTGATCACCTGCAATCACAAAAAAATTTACAAAGAGGCATTAAAATAATCATGAATATTAAATTAACATCATGCATTAAGCAACATTATTCATGCATATTTATGGTACGATCATTGCCTTGTTGAAATAACAAGGAAGAGATAAGGTATGGGAACCATAAAGATATGGGCTCCGTCTATGGCCGTGTTGATGGTACAGATCGATCAGTTATGGTGGAATCAACATCCTCATGAAAATCTTTATAATGTATAGACACACATTCACCAATAACCGCAGAAGGCTGAAAATTTTTGGCTCTGAGTCAGGGTAGGGTTGGGCCAGGGTTTGAGGCCTCGGACTGAACCCGGGCTAACCTTGGCCAGGCCCGACCCAGCTTGACCCTGTTTTAAGTTAATACTATAAAATATATATTAATATACTAATATATTATATTATATATGAAGATAATTAGTGATAATATATTTTATTATAGTGTTATTTTATGTAAATTTGATAATTTCTACCCGACGCAACTCAACTTAGTCCAGTCCATGCATCTCTCCCTTCCCCCACTCCATGATCAGGGTCAAACAAGGTCAGTCCGGTCAGACCCTGAAGGCGGATTAGGGTTGAATTTTTCAAGCCTTGAATTAGGATCGGGTCGGGCCTGAACCCAGCTAAAATCACTTAGGGTTCGGTTGAAGTGTTAAAAAGCCTGACCCAACCCGACCCAATTACAACCCTACTAGTGACCACCTCATCCACTACACATACCAAACAATGACATAAGTCCTTTTTGTTTTGGTAAGAACAATGCCATAAGTCCAATAGAACTTCCGTGGTATATTTCTCCACTGATTCTGCTTTCACTTTTAATAAATTCAAAAGCACAATCACATACATTCATTATTGACTAGTGATTGAAGCTCAATGTCCAATCTACCAACAAAAAAAAATTGAAGCTGAATGTCCACAAATATTATAAAGCCTTAGTTTATTTTTCATAGATTGGAAAGGGGGGGTAAATATCTAGCAAAGCCTTTTATATTCTTCCCCAACTGTTGCTGGTGCCTTAAGTTATGTCATCCCTGGCTTCACATTTGTCATGGCACTTCTGCTCAGGTGATGCTTCATTAATCTGATTCTTATTTCCATAGCCTTTTTTTTTAGTCCGAATATGATTCCATTTTTTTTTTGTTAAACGTCAGCAGATGATTTTATTAAAAAGGAATGGAAAATACAACACAAACAAAAAAAAATAAAAATATTGGGTCACTGCTTCACCTTGGACATGGCCATCAGTTGAACAACAACTCAATCAAAGGTTAACAAAAAATTAAGTGAATCTACATTTGGGTCTCATTTGGGAGTCTTAACTAATATCATGGAGAGTGAATGAAGGCGCATTGTCCCAGATTGAAGATACTGTTGTTGATGCTGCATGTGTTGCCAACTTATCAGCCACCACATTTGCTTCACGGAAACAATGTGAAATATGCCATGAAATATTATCCAAAAACCTTTTTAAAGAATCTCCATTTTTGTTGAAAGCGCCATGGGATTTTATTGTTTTTTATGCAATCCACAACTGCTTGAGAGTCGCATTCAATCTATAGCCTATCTAAATTCATCAGGGATGCATGATGCAAACCTACAAAGAATGCAACAAATTTAGCCATAAAATTGGAACCAACTCCTTCATAGGAGGCAAAGCATTTTTGGGGATAGTCAGTGCTATCCCTGAAAATTCCACCAGATCGACCTGGATTGTCAAGAACCCATCAATATGCAACTTATGATATCCTGCATGCGGAAGATACCTATGATTCCATAGGCTCTGTTTGTTTTCCTGTTAAATTTAACTCGGAAAATATTACATGTCAAATTTTACGAGTTGAAATTTTTTCTAGTCTTTGTTTTCGAAACGTAAAACAACATGCTCAGTCTTGTGATTTGGCATATTAACACCTTTATACTATCGTTTCTTATTGAGGCATTTTTTCAACCATGTTTCAAGCTTTGCCAGCGATTTCATCGATATGAATCAACCAACAGATTACATTGCCTCCTTACCTATAGGTGATGTGGAGACTATTCTCCAATCGGTTGACTTCTCGGAGGAACTTTGTAAATTGGTTAAGGGAGATGCTGATTTCTGTATCTACTATCCGTTATAATTTTCTTGTTTTTGGCACTTTGGTTGATGTGGGGCTTATTTCATTTTAGTTAGGGGCCTCCCATTTCCCTCTTTAAGCCTTTTTAAAGGAGTTCTAGGCGGCATCTTGTTTTTTGTATATTTATTTATTTATATATATATTTTTAATATAATTTTCTTATCCGAAAAATAAACCTCTTTGGCTATGAAATGCTAGAGTTGTTTGTGAACCTATTGTGTGCAGGTCTCTGACGCTTCGAAGATTGCCTGCAACTTTAGAAACTTCCAAAGTTTAGATTGAGATGGTGCGATTGTTGAGTTATTACAGACATTTTGTCGAGCATCTTGATTATTGAGTACTACGTACCATCAACTTTGCTCTAAAATTTTGGCTCTTTCTTTGCTTTGATGTTCTATGAATGGATACTTGATGGCTCCACACAAGCCCCATTTTAACAAAATTTTCAAGAGAAAACCGAAGCAAACAAAGCAGAAACCTTAATGATGTACCAATAGAGGATTTGCATCTCTCCTTCAAAACATATTCCTAAACTCTAACGATTTGGTGAAGAGGAAAGGAGGAGAAAGAAAAGCCAAAACCTATTCCAAAACTCTAATGATTTGGTGAGAAGAATTACAATTTTAAATGATGTACCAATAGCGGATTTGCATCTCTCCTTCGACCGTCGTAATTACAGAGAATCACTGAAAAATTGTGGTGACTGCAGATCTATGAGCAGAGTAACGATGGAACCTCAGATCTAGGAACAAAGAACTATAGGAGATCAGGTTCTTTGTTGCAGACTCTCAAAGAACAATTGTATTATGTTCATGAGCAAGTGGATCGTGATCGTCTACTGTGTGCTGCCCGTAGTGGCCTGAGCGGCGCACAAACAAGGCGCAGCGCAATGACCACCTTACCCCGCTCGGACAAGGCGTTCGGCAGGGGTAAGGTGGTCCTTACACTGTGCCCTGTTTGTGCGCCTCTCAGGCCACTACAAGCAACGCATCGTAGAAGATCTGAATTGTGAGCAAGTCCATCGAATAAAATGCGATATTTTTGGTGAAAGAAAAACGTGATATTTACGAGGGAACATTTTATGCCCAAATATAGTGTAAAATTTTCCAAGTCCTTTTCTGGTAAAACCACTGATTTGGATAAACTTTTCTCTAAAACAAATTTTACAAATTTCAAAACAAACCGTAAATCTAATTTTACAGTAAAATTTGTTTTACTGGCTATTTTACGTGGAAACAAACGGAGCCGTAGTAATTTGAAGTGTATTATTTTCCAAAAATAAAGTAGAATGGAATGTCAAACTTGCGCACTATGCTTCCAAAGCTAGGGTGGGAAAAACTTTTGGCCCCATCAGTACTGGAGGATCAATGTTTGCCTGATTACATTTCTTTCTTTTTTCTTTTTTTTTTTTGTTACTTTTCATAAATTTAGGAAAAAAACAAAGATGGCTATATGGCATTAGGGTGATCCTTCAATATATTCCAGACAAAAAGGTACAAACACATTCACTACCAATGGTTGATGGCTTAAGCTGATGCTCCACAACTATTAAAGCCTTCTATGCGTATGTTTCTAGTGGGTGAGACTTATTTTCCATATCCATTAAACCCTATTACAAAGCTTATTATTTGTTATCCTATTTGTAGTGGTTTAGGTTGATGTTCCATTACTATTATACCCCAATTTCAAAGCTGATATTCCATTTAAATAGTAATTAAAACCCACAGCAAAGTTTATTCTCTACCTCTCTTTTGCTCCATTATAAGCTTTGGAGATTTATTCAATCTCTTTCTATCTCACTTCTGTGTTTTTCTATCAATGTTTCTTGATATAACAAAGAAGCAACAAAGTATGAGAGCCTTGAAGATATGTGCTCCTTATATGGCCATGGTGGTGGTACAGGTTGGTTATGCTGGATTCAACATTCTCATGAAGATTGCTCTCAATAAAGGACTCAGTCAATTAGTCTTTATAGTGTACAGACACTTGATTTCCATGCTCTTGTTAGGCCCTTTAGCCTATTTCCTTGAGAGGTAAGCCCTTTTGCCATCCTTATACACTATCATACATTTTCTTCTTCTCTTCATGGTAGCAAGCACCAGATCATTGATATGTACATGTTATGTATGTCTCGAATTCTTGTACCTGTTTCAAAGAATAACCCACTCTGACAATTTTCGGTGGCGACCTGTATGGAATTTTTCTGAGATTTGTGATGGTAGCGGAGGGCTTGGGCCAGGCCCAACCCAACCTAATGGATCAAGAGTGAGATTTGGGATTTTCAATTTAGGGTTTCTAGGAGAGAGCAGCTAGCAATGCCATTTTTGGGTGTTCTTGAGAGATCTCCATTGTAACTTTCTCCGATTTACATAGTGAAACATCTTCACCTTCGTCCGTGGACGTAGTGCACTATATTGATATGTGAACCATGTTAAATCTTCATGTCATCTGTCTCTGTTTTTCGTTTTTATTCGTGTTTTGTTTGGTGTTTGTTCTAACAGTACAAGGGTCGTATATTTGCAGGAAACAACGCCCATCTCTTTCTATTCCTATAATGATAAAGGTTTTCTTCCTATCAACATTTGGGACTACTATTTGTCTCAATGTCTTCTATGCTGGCCTTAATTACACTTCCCCAACTGTTGCGAGTGCTTTAGGTAATGTAACCCCAGGTTTCACATTTGTTATGGCACTTCTGCTCAGGTTGGAGAAATTGAGGATCAAGAGTGCTAAGGGGAGAGCTAAGGTCTATGGTACATTGATTTGTATTGGTGGGGCCATGGTTTTTATATTTTGGAAAGGAGGGTACCACTTCAAAAGCTTGACTAGAAGTCCATTGATCGACATTGATGGAACCAGCGGTTCTGTTCATGGGTCAATAAGGCACCACAAAGAGGACTGGATCAAAGGTTCACTTCTTATTCTCATCAGCTTTATTGCCTGGAGTGCATGGCTCATACTACAGTCACTGGTCTCTGATGTCTATCCAGCCCCGTTATCATTGAACACTTTGGTTTGTTTCTTTGCTTCGTTGCAATCTTCTGTTCTTGCTCTATTCTTGGATAGGAAACCAACGTCGTGGAGAGTGGAGTGGAATGTCCAGCTCTTGATCATCATCTATTCAGTGAGTTATATTTTATGTTTGTAGTGGAAATAGTAGTAACTTTTGGGTTTGTGTGGCAAAGTTTAAAATAAACTCTTCTTGTGTTTTTGTTGGAAAATTTTTGAAACAGAACATGTATGTGACGTCCGATCTGTTTTATGTTTTTGTTTTTTTTAATGAATCAAACCAGATAACATTTTTCGGTCATTGGAGAAACATATTTGATGTTGTTTATAAAAAAATAAATAAATAAATAAAAAACAACTTAAATTTATATAAAAAATTTATCCAATAAACTTGACTTTCGAGCTTGCCTCTCTCTATCGCCACCAGCACTACCTCCACCACCGCTATGAAGATATACCTTTGTTAATATGTATTCTATATGTGTTTCTGTTCTTTAGTGTTAGAAATATTTTCAAAAATAATTCTTACTCAGAAATACTAATTTGAAATAAAAATGTTGTCAAACAGAAAGTCTTAATAGCCATAAGCTTAGGTGGCCAATCACAGTAGGTATTTTAGTGGCTAGTCTTTGTTTAATGATATTTTCTTCTTCACAGGGAATTGTCAACTCAGCCTTAGGGTACTACCTACAAACATGGTGTATCAAAGAGAAAGGACCAGTTTTTGCAGCTATGTTTTTTCCCTTGCAGCTGGTGATTGTCGGTATATTCTCAGCAATTGTCTTTGCTGAGCGGCTTCACTTGGGAAGGTGAGCAACAAAAACATAGAATGGTCATTCCTATTGGAAATTTCTAAAGCCTCAATCTCTAATGGGTATGGATTGTTTCTGGTCTCTTGCAGCTTGATCGGTGCATTCCTCATTGTTGTGGGCCTTTATACCGTATTATGGGGCAAAAGCACAAACAGTTACAGTGAAGGGAAGGTTGGGAACGATGATAAAAGTTCTTTGGATGATCATCAGACACTTGAGATCTCCTTAGCTAATCAACCCTTATGCCTGACCATCCCAACCACAACTGAGAAGAACTGACCTGTTTTTTGTGTTCTACTTCTAGGAGCTTGTCATACACTGACTCGATCATTACATGGTACATGCATTAAGCAAATGCGTTCTATAATTTGAAAGTAAAAAATATTGGAGAGAATTCAACTGGGGAAGCTTTATCTATCCCATATGTTTTTTGGATGAATTGACATATATTCAATAAGCACAAAGAACATTCAGCCTCAAAAGGGAAAGGAAAAGAATGGGCGAGGGACGGAGACGGACGGGATGTATCTTTGGGTAAAGAGAGAACGAGTGGCTAGGGATCAGATTAAAGCACGTCAAACAATGAAGCTATTCATGGGAATGTGATCTTTGAACCAAACGATATGACGCTAAGTGACCTAAAGGGTTCCAGTGCGGAAAAGATTCCCGGCCGAGGAGGAGAAGAAGAACTCATTTAAAAATTCTTTCCAAATGCCAAGGTCACAAAACCCCGAGGCCGACGGGGATATCAAGGAGGGTATTCTATGTATCAATCAGAGAACGATTTTGCCATTGGTGATGGATTTAATTTGATTAAATGGCTTCAATTTGGTTTTCAACTCCCTCTGCCCTCACTGCACTATGTGACGATTTTCTCCCACTAAATATGGAGTGTACACATCATACTATCTGAGGTTCAGAGAATGATTTTGCCATTGATGATGAATTGTTTTAGGGACTTAGGGTCTCGGATTCTGCGTAGGAGAAGAGGTGGATGCGCTAGAGACGCAGAACTGGAAGAGGAAGTATAAGATCGACCGCAGTTGCCGGAGCATAAGAATCTAGAGTAATAATTTAGCGCACCAGATCATGAGGGCCACCTCTCTACAGTTTGTTGTCCTCCCAACCCTGGCCCCGACCCCGCTCCCCACCCCTGACCATTCTCCCCTCGTCTGGATCAGGTCCAATAGCATGTACCGTCTTTGGGACCTGATTTGAGCTCATTTGGAATCTTGAGCCGATCTATGGGGCCCAATGATTCCACATAAGTTTGGATCAGGTCCCAAGGACGGTACATGTCATTGGACTGAACCGAGCTGTCTCCCCTCATCCAGTCCACCTCCTTTGCATCTCCCCTTCCCTACTGCATTTTGCTTTCTTATGTTAGTAAAATCTCCCATACAGAATCTTTCCACACTGCATTTTGCTTTTTTGCTTTCACTAGAGTTTCAAAATGTGGTGCGTAAAAATCCATTGCTACCAAGAGGTCTTGGGTTCAAGTCTCCTGGTTCACATCTTCCCTCCCCCTACCTATAAAAAAAAACTAGAGTTTCAAGCAAATAAAGAGAAATAGATTTTTCCTTGTATTAATGCCCCATGAAGTAGAAGTTCAATTGAATTTGAATCTCTGATTCCAATTAGTAACTTCTTTTAGTTATAAATCTAAATGAAACACAATAAAAGTAGGGGTCATAATCCCCACTATGTCGAACGGATTTAGTGGATTTAATAATGTTGTTTTGTCCTTGGAGTGCTCAAAGTCCTTTTCTTTTTATATGTGATTAGTGTAATCAAAATCATCATTGTTCTTCAATTATAGTTTAACAATCTAAGATGATTTTGTGAACTATTGGTTAAATGATGGGATACCATGATAGCATTGCGTTAATCAGTTGCCCATTAGGAATAGGATTTATATATTGTTGTTCCACTCATTGGCATGTGAATCAGTGAATGTAATAATTGTTTGGTGAAGGCACTGGTCTGGGCAGGGGAACAAGTGAAGAACCATTGCTACCATCCATTCCTTGGCTATCCTGAAGATTGAAGATTTGCAATATTAGTGCATAGAACCTTCCAATAATTTGTTTATATTGAATTTATAATGTTTCTAGCTTATTTTTTCAATTAGATAAAAGGAAATTCCTATTGAGGTTTTGCATATCTTGATGACCGAAAATATTGTATTTTGGCTCCCTTTAACTGGTATTTTACTAAAAGATGGGGTCATACTCCCCACCAACGATTTGATAAAAATAAATAAAAAATAAATAAAAAAAAAAACTCTATAGGTTATTGGATCCCAATATGAAGTAATGTTGTCCTGCAGATAGGAATGTACATGTAGAAAAAGGGGAAAACAATAGCTTGAACATAGTTTTCAATGAAGAAATGGATTAGACAATATGGTTGATATCTCAGTCATTAAAATAGGTGAGTCTTTAGCTCAAACTGAAGAGCACGTGGGGTTAACACCCATGGGATGGCGATTCAATTCCACCAGGGCTCAACAACAATTTTTTCTTTCATTTTTATTGTCTGTAGGCCTACTTTTTTTTCTTTCTTTTTTTTTTGGGTTCCTCTAACTGTGTTCTTATAAGGTGATTCAGTTTTGATATTTTTCTTTGTTTTCAAATTATTTAACTTCAGTTGTGTACAAGGCTTGAACATTGCATTGATGTGAAAAACTATGCTCATCTTATCCCTCAATTTTCTTAGCTGCTCATGGGTTTCTTTCCTAATGATTTATGTGAAAAACTAAGATGTCACAGTAGTATAAGAGCTTTAATTATATTTTATTCATGTAATTGATGACAAGGACAGTTATTGGATAGGAACTCTATTAACGGTCATTTTAATTCAAGTTTAAACATTAGTTGCATGCAAAATTTCTTCATAATTGTTTCATATTCTAGCCATATAGTAGCCAATGTGTTGACATGATCTATCTGAACCAAACAGTTTTACATACAGATTCAAGCTAAATCCAACTGACAGACTCAGGGAAACCAAACAGTTTTTCATACAGATTCAAGTTGAATCCAACTGACATACTCAGGGTAACCAAACAGTTTTTCTAGAAGATTCAGCTAACGGACTCAGAGTAACCAAACAGTTAATCTGTCAGGACAACGGATCAACTGGTGCACTATCAATGGATTCCTCACCAATATCAACACAACCGCCTAGGTGAGGGTGTGGCCGCACCTGGGTGAGGCCGCGCCCGTGTGGGACCCCCGATTGGTTCTCCTTGGTTCTGGAGTGGGTGGCTCGATGACACGTGGTAGCCGCTGATTGGTCCGGTGAATCTTGGATGTATCATGCCCCTATCGGTGTCCGTGTACATCACGTCTACGTCCACGATGCCACGCCTAGGTACAGGCCGTGCCTGGGTACTGGCCGCGCCAGGGTGGGACCCCCGGTTGGTTCTCCTTGGTTCTAGAGCGGGTCGCTCGGTGACACATGGCAGCCGTTGATTGGTCCGGTGAATCTTGGATGTATCATTTGCCCCCACTCTCTTGAGATAGGATGTCCAAGAGAGTAGATGCCTTTACATAGTGAGGGGTCCGCTGCGAATAAACTTTCTTTGCGAGGCTTGCCTGTAAATCTATTAGTGAGGTAGGAGAGTTTGGGGGTTCAAACCTTTCCTCCTACACTTTTTCTTCTCTTGTTTTCTGTAGAGATATGTTCCTCTCCTTCACCTTCTCTTTTTTCACTTCTCACTTCTCTTTCTTACTTTTTGTCTCCCATTTTGCTCTTCTTGAATTTCTCCTTTGCATTGCACTTTTATCTTTTGTCCTCTTTTTGGTGCCCACCATGTGCTTGTCTTTGGGTCACCTGGACTAGTATCCATTTTGCTTGATTTTGGGTCCTTGTGTTTACTTTGTGCTCACTTGGTGCCTTGTTTACTTGGAGTGCTTGAGTGGTGCTTGGCTTGAGTGCCTTGCCTCTGGTAGTCTCTGTCACTTTATCGTGCCAGTGGTGTGGCCGCGTCGTCGTGTGCCTGCCTCTCCTTGCGATCGCCTTCCCCCTGAGGTAAGTTCGACCCCTTCTCTTTCTTTTTCTTTCTTTATTTATTTATTCTTTTTTATGCAGGGCTGCGCCTAGGTGAGGCCGCGCTTGCGAGTGTGGCCGCGCCTAGGGTGGTCGTGCCTGTGGGCGTGAGGCCGCGCCTGTGGGGCGTGAGGCCACGCCTGGATCGTCGGGCCTGTGGGTCGTGAGGCCGCGCCTGGGTCACCGCGCTTGTGAGGTGTGAGGTCGCGCCTGGGTGGCCGCGCCTGCAGGCGTGAGGCCATTGGGTCGCTGCACCTGTGGGCGTGGGACCACGCCTGTGGATGTGAGACCGCTGGGTTGCCGCTCCTATGGTGGCAGTGGCGTGGGTGTAATGGACCCTTATGCTTCTCCACTTTTCTTCTTCTTGTCTGTGATGGATCTGCTGTTTATACTTTGCAGGTGGCCTTCATTTCATTTTTTTTGCTAGCTTCTTGTCTGGGAGATCGCTTTCTCGAGTAAGTAGTCCATTCCTCTCTTGTCGTTCAAGTCATTTTCGGGTGACCTTGGCCCTGCTTCAGTCAGGGTTGGATCTTCAGAGGAGCGTTCCCCAGGATTGCCTTCTTCTGTGGGTACTCCATCCTCTATACCCTCCCCCAGTGCTATTGATGGGGGTGTGGGACCTTCTAGTGTCTCTGGTCCCAGTTAGGGATCGTACGCCCTCTGGGGCGGCGTCCTCAGTCACCGATCCTGCTGATAGGTTGGGTCATGTTGCTAGCATCTTGTCTCCTTCTGACTTGGTCTCCCTCCGTGAGGAGTTCCATATTCTCGCTGAGGTCGTGTTACGTACTCCTTGACCTGGCGAGTATGCCTTCTCTCACCGTGCGGATGAGATCTGTCTCTACCGTTTCTTTTTTCTCCAGGGCCTTCGCCTACCTATCCCTCGCTTTGTCGAGTTGGTGTTAGAGCAATGGCACCTCACCCCTGGGCAGGTGTTGCCCAATTCTTGGAGGGTGATCTTGGGTTTCTATGTCTTTTTCGCCCGCCTGGGGCGTGTCGCCACTGTTCCCTTGTTCTCCCACTTTTATCTGTTGAAGAAAGGGAATCATGGATGTTATCACTTTGCTCGTCGCGTGCTCAAGGGGTCCTATGCCTCTGTGGAGCTTCTCACAGGGATCACAAGCAACGTCAAGTATTGGAGGGATCGCTTCCTTTTTGCCATGGTCCCCCGATGCCCACTACGGACTGTTAGGGAAGTCATTGACCTCAAGAGGGTCAACCAGGGGCTTGAGCTGAGTGATTTCAAGGGTGACTCCCTCAAGCTGTGCCTGGGTCGCGATCCGTTCCACGTCCAGGAGTTGGACTCGGAGGCCTTCCTGTCCCTCTAGAAGGTGAGTCCTGGTAAGAGCACGATCTTTTGTACTTGATTGGCATGTTTGTATTTGAATATATATGTCATCTGACTAGTTGGGCGGTCTATGCAGTGGATATGCGTTCGGACTTCAGTTTGCTCCATGGCAATCTACAGAGGAAGGCCGCTTCTCAGGGTGCTCCATCTGCTGGAGTGACAGATGTTGGTGGTCCTTCTGCACCTATGGCTATTGGGGCGAAGTGGAAGGGTGGTCCAAGACATGCCCATGTGACGAGCTCTGGTGTGCGTGTCCTCCTTCCCTTACTTCTCCTGATGATGATGCTATTTTGGGCTCTGTGCCTCTGCCTCCATCTGTCACCCCTTCCGGGTCTTCTGCATTGCCCCTCTCCAAGGGAAAAGGGGTTAGTTCCTCCAGTGGTACTGCCACTGATCTTCCCGCGATGGATGAGTCCCTAGTGATTACCTTGGGCGTGCCGAAGGGCTCGACCTTGGGTGGAGCCGACGTGTCGGGGGAATGGGTGGACAGGGGTAGGCTTCCTACCGCGAGGGTGGCCTTGCAAAGGCTTAGCGATTCATGTCTGGCCCAGACTCTCTACCATGATATGGCTTCGGTGAGTTATCCCTTTTTTGTCTTGTCATGTTCGCTGCTCCACTTATACTTAGAGTGTTTTATCGCTTGCCATGTTGATTGTAGGTCCATCACCGTGTTGCTGAGATGGTGCTTCGATTTGAGGGTCACGCTTCTCGCGAGGTGCAGATACAGCACACCCTGCATGATGTGGAGAGGGAGCTCCAAGGATAGATCGATGCCCGCGAGAGGGCCAAGGCTGGCGGGCAGAGAGCATCGGAGGACCTCACGGTGGCGTTCGGGAAGCTCCTGGAGGTGTCTGAGGAGCTTCGTGTGACCTCTACTGGTGCGGCCGAGAGCTCGACCAGGGTTCTTGCCTTGGAGGAGGAGCTTCATTCATTGATGGGGAGTCATGAGGCGGAGCTGGCATCTGCAGGCGAGCGAGTTGTGGCTGAGTTCCAAGCGTCCTCGACATTCTTGATGCTGTATCAGGCGTAGCTTTAGCTTGCCTATGAGGGAGGGGTCCGGGAGTTAGCCGCTTGTGTCCTGGAGGTGACCCTTGATTATGACTTCTCTGTCTTGGGGTTGTCTGAGTTTACTGCGGGGCTTCCTGGTGTAGCGGTGGTGGAGAGCGTTCCAGTGTCAGAGGTGGAGACTACCCTGCCTGAGGGGGGTGTTGCTGCGCACCTTCTCGAGGTGGACATGATGTTTCCTGCTGGGTCAGAGGTGACCCACCCCTCTGTGGTCCCTTGACCCTATGGCCGTACCGATCTTGTAGGCGTCTTGAACTTTTTCCTTTTTGAACTTGAGTTGTAACTATTATGACTTCTCTATGTGATAGTTGTTGCTTTTCTTTGATTGCATTGTCTCTTGGTGGTTGATTGCGTATTGATGCCCTATGACCCTTGATAGTCATGGGATTTTGGTAGTGGCGTTGCGCCTTGGTGGTCATCAGATCTTGGTGCCCTTGCGCCTGGGTGGTCATCGGACCTTGGTGGCATAACGCCTTAGGCGTAGAGCCTCGGTGGTGGCATGACGCCTTAGGCATAAAGCCTCGGTGGTGGCATGACGCCTTAGGCATAAAGCCTCGGTGGTGGCATGATGCCTTAGACATAAAGTCTCAGTGGTGGCATAACGCCTTAGGCATGAAGCCTCAGTGGTGGCATGACGCCTTAGGCATGAAGCCTCAGTGGTGGCATGATGCCTTAGGCATAAAGCCTCAGTGGTGGCATGTTGCCTTAGGCATAAAGCCTCGATGGTGGCATGACGCCTTAGGCATAAAGCCTCCGTGGTGGCCTAACGCCTTGGTGTAGTGGTAGTGACTCGATTGAATGGTAGAAGAAGACAAGTATTCCTGAAACACCTCTTTATTTTGAATGAAAATTTTCAAATTGCCCTTGAAACAGTGATGTCGTCTACTACTACTACTGCTGTTACCACTACCACTACTGCTACTACTTGACTGCTACTATTGATGGAGTTTTTTGCTTCTACTGGTAATACTTCTTTAGGTGTTCTGAGTTCCAGGTACGGTCTACCTTCTTGCCCCCCGGAGTCTTCAAGCGGTAGGCCCCTGGACGTATCTGCTTGGAGACTATGTAGGGTCCTTCCCAATTGGCTGACAGCTTCCCTGCCTTCTATGGCTGTGATGCACTTGCCCTCCGTAGGACTAGATCTCCCTGGTGGAATAGCCTTTCCTTGACCCTGGCATTATAGTACTTGGCAGTACGTTGTTGGTAGGCGACATTCCTTAGTAGTGCTCTCACGGACCTCATCTATAAAGTCTAGGTTTGCCCGTAGTCCATCGATATAGGTACGTTCATTGAAGTGTAGAACCCTATGGGACATGGTGCAGACCTCTACTGACGGCAATGCTTCAGTGCCATATGCTAGGCGGAATGGGCTCTCTCTTGTGGGTGTCCGTACTATAGTTCAGTACGCCCACAGAACGCTTGGTAGCTCTTCAACCCATTTCCCTTTGGCTCCCTCTAGCCTTTTCTTGACTCCTTCCAGTAGTGTTCTGTTGGTGACCTCTACCTGACCATTGGCCTGTGGGTATGCTACCGATACAGGCCGATAGTCGATGTTGTAGCTGTGACAGAATGCTTGGAATTTGGGGTTGTTGAATTGTTTGTCGTTGTCTGAGACGAGGATCTGTGGTACCCCAAACTTGTAGATGACATCGTCGCGGACGAACTTCTCCATCTCTGTCTCTGTTATCTTGGCCAAGGGTTTAGCTTTGACCCACTTGGTGAAGTAGTCAATCGCGATGATTAGGTACTTTTTATTTCCCAGTGCTACAGTGAAGTTGCCTAAGATGTCCAGTCCCCACATGACAAAAGGTATGGGGTTGAGGATTGATGTCAGCTTGGTGACGGGTAGATGGGGTACTGGGGTGAACAACTGACATTGCTCGCACTTCTTGGCATATTGGATGGTCTCCTCTTGCATTCGTGGCCAGTATAGTCCCTGGCGGAGGATTTTGTAGGCTAGGGCTCGTCCCCCCATGTGGCTTCCACATATCCCCCCATGGACTTCTGCTAGGGCGTACTCTGCCCCCTTGGGTCCTAGGCACCGGAGTAATGGTGTTGTTGCCCCCCGCTTGTATAGTACCACGTCTAGGACGGTGTACTTTGCAGTTCTCATCCTGATCTTCCTTGCCTTGGCCTTGTCTTCTGGTAAGATGTCGTTCTGGAGGTAGTTGAGTAGAGGGTCCATCCAGCTAGGTCCCTCCTCGATTTCGTTAACCTGCTTTTCCTTATACGTTGGCTCATGCAGGATCTCAACATAGACTGCACTAGCCAAATTTTGGAGTTCCTCATTGGCTATCCTGGATAGGGCATCGACGACGGCATTCTCGTCCCTGGGAACTTGAACCATCTCGAACTTCATGAAACCCTCGATCAATGCTTGAGCACGTGCTAGGTATGATGCCATCCTATCATCTTTCACCTCGTACTCTCCATTCATCTGATTCACCACAAGCTGGGAGTCGCTCCGGGTGGATAGGTGTGTGACTTGGATAGCTCTGGCCACCCGGAGTCCAGCTAGTAGTGCTTTGTATTCTGCTTCATTGTTGGATGCTTGGAAGGTGAATCGGAGAGCATATTGGATACGGAATCCTTCGGGGCTGGTTAATATGAGGCCAGCGCCGCTTCCCACCAAGTTACTCGACCCATCCACGAACATGTCCCATGATCCGTGATCCTTCTCCTCGGGCTCCCCTATCTCTGGTTCGATCTCAGACAGGGTACACTCTGCAATAAAATTTGTAAGAGCCTAGCCTTTGATGGCTGTCCTTGGTTGGAAGCTGATGTCATGCTCACTTAACTCCACCGCCCATGCTATTAATCATTCGGAGACATCTGGCTTGTGGAGTATCTTCTTTAGAGGTAGGTCTGTGAGGACCGTGATGGTATGAGCTTGGAAGTATGGTTGTAGCTTCCTAGCTGCGATTACCAATGCATAGGCTACCTTCTCGATCCTAGTGTACATGGTCTCTACATCGATCAGAACATGGCTGACGTAGTAGATAGGCCTCTGAACTTTGTCTTCTTCCTTCAGCAGTGCTGCGATGATCGCGACTGGGGTGGCGGCCAAGTAGAGCTGCAACTCTTCGTTAGGTTTTGGTCGCCCAAGCAATGGTGGACTCTCTAGGTACTCCTTCAATTCTTCGAATGCCTTCTAGGACTCTTCTGTCCATGTGAAATCTTTAGGGCTCCGGAGGTTCTTCAATGTTTTGAAGAATGGTAAACACTTATCACCTGATCGTTACAAGAATCTGGAAAGGTCGGCGACCCTTTCATTCAACCTCTGCACTTCCCTGACCGTCCGAGGAGGTGCCATCTCTTGGATGGCCTTGATCTTGGATGGGTTGGCTTCTATTCCGCGTATTGAGACCATGAACCCCAGGAATTTTCCTGACGTTACACCGAAGGCGCACTTTATAGGGTTTAACTTCATCTGGTTCCTCCTCAGTACTTTGAATGCTTCCTCTAAGTCGGTCAGGTGTTGGTTGGCGTGGATGCTTTTCATGAGCATGTCATCCATATATACCTCCATGTTGCGCCTGATCTACTCCTTGAACATCTTGTTGACCATCCTCTGATAGGTGGCCCCTGCATTCTTCAACCCGAACGGTATAATGTTGTAGCAGTAGTTCTCTTTGTCTGTTCAGAATGCGGTGTAGGACTCATCACCCTTATGCATGAGGATCTGGTTGTACCCGGAGTAGGCATCCATGAAACTCAGCATCTCATGGCCAGCTGTGGTGTCGATCAATAGGTCGATCCTGGGCAGTGGGTACTCATCTTTTTGGCATGCCTTGTTCAGGTCGGTGTAGTCGACACACATCCTCCACTTCCCACTTGGCTTTGGTACCATGACCACGTTTGCGAGCCAGGTTGGGAACTTCTCCTTTCTGATGAACCCTGACTGGCTTAACTTCTCGACCTCTTCCTTGATTACTACTTGTCAGTCGAGGGCAAAGTTACGCCACTTCTGTTGAATGGGCTTCCTAGTTGGGTCGACATGTAGTCGGTGCTCTGCTATGGAATGTGGTATTTCTGGCATGTCAGAGGTCGACCATGCAAAGACATCCAAGTTCGCTTGGAGGAGGTGTCCAAGCCCTTCTTTCTGTTCCTTGCTTAGTAGCGAGCCAACCTGTACGACCTTGGAGGGGTCGTCCTGGGTGAGGGGCCATGGGATGAGGTCTTCCACTGGTCTTCCTCTTCTCTCTGTCAGTTCATCTCTCTAGTCACTGACCATGTTCTCTAGGCAGAATGCCATTCCACGGGTGTTACCATTGTTCTTTTTCATGAAGGTGGCGTAGCACTCCCTTGCTTTCTTCTGATCTCCTCGAATTTTGCCTACCCCATTCTCGGTGGGGAACTTCATCTTCAGGTGAAGTGGTGATATGACTCCTCTAAAGGTTGTCAGAGATGATTGCCCTAGGAGGCTGTTAAAGGACACCACGGACTTGACGACCATGAAATTCACCATGATAGTCACTTGTCGAGGGTGTATCGTAAAGGTAACGGGTAGTTCTATGGTACCGTACCTCTGATGGAGGCGGTGGCACCTGAGAATCCATAGAGGTACATAGGCTCTGGTTTAAGCTAATCGTCCCCGAACCCGAACTGTCGATAAGCGTCCAAGGAGAGTACGTCAACAGACGCCCCTGTGTCTATTAGTACCCTATGTACAGGTTGGTTGGCTACCTCCACCTGTACTACCAAGGCATCCTCATGTGGGAAGTTTAGTCCTTCCAGGTCTTCATCCGAGAAGGAGATCATCGCCTTGGTCTTGGCTATCTTGCTTGGCTTCTTTGCTACTCCCATGAACTTGGCATGGGCTTTAGTTTTTCTGGTGGACTCTTGCCCCGGTCCTCCAAGTATGGTGAGGGTAGGAGGTCCCTTGGTGCCACTAGGTCCTGTTGCATCTCTCCTCTCTTCTGGGTGGTCTCTCTCTTGATCTATTCTCCTTTCTTCTCATCTTGGTTCCACTCTGTCTCCGTCACGACCTCTGTCTCCTTGGCCTGAGAGGTTGTCACGTCTCCCCTTCACACACTTGTTCAAGCTTCCTGCTCTTACAAGTTGTTCTATCTCTCTCTTCAATTGATAGCACTCCTCTGTGTCGTGCCCATTCTCTTTGTGGAAGAGATAGTACTTATTAGGGTTTCGCTTCTCTGGTCCGGCTAGCATGGGTCGTGGCCAATGGAGTAGGTCACGGTCTTGGATCTGCATGAGTATTTGGGACCTGGTGGTGTTCAGCGGTGTGAACTCAGGGGTACTTGCCCTCTCACTTCTCTCTGGGCGATGGTTTGTCCTCCCAGATGGGTGGTCGCCCTTCTCTTATCAACGCTCTGTCCTCGACCTCTTACCTTCTTTGCAATCATCAGGTGCTGACGTCTTGTTGTCCTACGGCTTGGCCTCGATTATCTTCGTTCTAGCTTGTAGTACCTCGACCATATTTGCAAACGTGTTGCACCACTCCAGGAGCTCTTTTATAGTCCTGGTCTCATGATGTGCCAGGTCCTTGATCAGGTCCAGGTCCCTAATGCCTCCTACTAGGGCTGCATGCTGTGTCTAGTCGTCCAAGTCTCAAACCTCCAGGGACTCCTTGGTGAACCTGCTAATGTACTCCCTGAGAGATTCCTCAGGGTTCTGTACCACGTTCAGTAGATTGACAGTGGTCTTCTTCTGCTTGACACTGCTCTGAAAGCGGGTGATGAACTGTTCGCATAGCTCCACGAACGAGCATATAGATTTCGATCGTAGCCTGGAAAACCATGATGTGGCTGCTCCCTTGAGGGATGCAGGGAATGCCCGACAGGAGACCACGTTCGACCCACCATACAGCATCATCATGCCATTAAAATAGTTGATGTGGTTATTAGGGTCAGTGGTACCACTGTAAAGTTCAAAGGGGTAGTCAGAACCTGGAAGGTAGCGTGGCTGACATGATCTCTGTGGAGAATGGGTGTTGTCCAAGTATAGAATGTGTCTCGCCTTTGGTCTGCTTCTTCAGCCCTTCCAGGTTCTCATCCAGGTCGTGGAGTCTTCGATTGAGCTCCTTGTCCCGTGTCTGTCCCTCATGCCTGGCCAGACATTCGCTGCGACCCCGTTCATGCTCTCTCCTGGATGTCCCCTCCCGCCTTGAGTGTTGGTGGGATGGTGAATGGTCACGCCGTGATGAACCCTATCGTGAAGGTGAGGGGCTTTCCTCTCTGTAGGTCCAGCTTCGTCATGGTATGTGACCTTCTTCAAGTCATCCGTCGAACACAGACCTCCGAACCGATCTCTGCGGGCTAGACACCCTCGCCCTGGGTGTTGGAGTCCTCTCACGTTCTGACCGTGGCGAGAGGTCTCTTGTTCTCCTAGGATGCTGGGAAGGCTCCCCCCGCTGCGGAGTAGGGGTTGCCCGTTGCGCAAGTCTCTCTGACCCACGCCCCTGGGAGATGATCTCCTAGGGTTCTGCTCTTGTCGAGGTACGGACTCCACCCTTACTGATGGCGACATCCTTCGGTGGTGAGACATCTCACGCTGTGTCAAGTATTCTCAAAAGAGTCATTGTTCATCGAGGATCTATCTTTGTAGGTCGTTGATCTGACCCACAGTGGCTGGAGCGTTGGGGTCAGGTATCACCTCCACCACCACATCGTCTGCCTCATCATTTTGGGCTCGTCGACCACAAACTAGTCATTGAGGGGGATCTCTTCCTCCAGAGGGACATGGTCCTGGTCATTGGCTCTGCGGCGAGAGCACTTTGGGGTGGTGATCCATTCCTTGCTCCGTTGTTGGTGGTGGTAGTCTTTCTTCGTGCCATTGAATGAATATGGAAGCGAGCTAGTAGCTGTAATGGCTAGCGTCATTCCCACAGACGCCGCCAATCTATTGCATCAAGAAATCGTCAAGCGGTCCTACGAGTGCAGTCACCTGCAAGTGGACCAAGGGGTCAACAGAGAGAACAGGTGTGGTTCTGGCCTAGGGCTCTCCGATGCTAAAGTTAGATCTCCTGAGCAAATAGATGAATAGTGATTATTCAATATGAGTTTAGATGTCTTGCAATGGGGTTGTGTACCTTGCCTTTTATAGTAGTGTATGGCGATGTGGAGAGTCCCAGTTTGATGGTGATTGTGCCATTCAGTGGATAGAGGCCCTGGGTAATGGGGTTCTATCTTAATTGGCCATCTCCCCGCGGGAGGGAGTGTCCTAGTGGTATTAAGATCCTTGGTGGATAGATACTCGCGTGTGGTGATAACGTTATTGGTGCTTGAATCCGTCTGGGTAACGTGACTTCTAAGCGGTGACCTAGAATCCTGGTGGTGACATGAGTCTGTAGTGACACGATTGGATCATAGACAAGTAGCTCCGGTGTCCGTGTACATCACGTCTGCGTCCACGATGCCGAGCCTGGGTGTAGGCCGCTCCTGGGTGAGAGGCTGCGCCTAGGTGCAGGCCACGCCTGAGTGAGAGGTCGCGCCTAGGTGCAGGCCACGCCTGAGTGAGAGGCCGTGCCTAGGTGCAGGCCACACCTGAGTGAGAGGCCGCGCCTGGGTGCAAGCCGCGCCTGGGTGAGAGGCCGCGCCTGGGTGTGGTTGCCCCTAGGTGAGGCCACGCCTGAGTGCAGGCCGCGCCTGGGTGCAGGCCGCGCTTGGGTGAGGCCGCGCCTGGGTGAGGCCGCGCCTGGGTGCTTGCCGCCCCCAGGTGGGACCCCCAGTTGGTTATCCTTGGTTCTGGAGCTGGTCGTTCGGTGACACATGGCAGTCGCTGATTGGTCCGGTGAATCTTGGATGTATCATGCCCCTATCAATGTCTGTGTACATCACGTATGCATCCACGATGCCGCGCCTGGGTGCAGGCCACGCCTGGGTGAGGCCGCGCCTCGGTGCTGGCCGCACCCGGGTGGGACCCCCAGTTGGTTCTCCTTGGTTCTGGAGCGGGTCGCTCGGTGACACATGGCAGCGGCTGATTGGTCCGGTGAATCTTGGATGTATCACTTTTGATTTGATTTCTTCTTTTCCTCCTTTTTTTTTCTTCTATTCTTCACCTTTTCTTCTTCCTTTCATCAATCGATGCCCACTTCTCCGTCTTCTTCTAGATTTCTAAGTCCTAACCGTCCATATATAACTGCCACCACCACACATTACCTTTGTTCCCATTTCTTTCTTTGTAACCGTATAACCCTCTTCTCCCTCCTTTCTACTTTTATTTTTATTTTATTATTACTATTATATCTAAAGCTAATCTAAAATCCCAGATTTCACTCATTCCATTTGAATCGACACAGATTGATGTTGTATTTCAGGAGATTTATGTTAGAGTTGATTTGGAAAGAAGATAGGTGATGGGAGAATTTCTTCACCTACCACTAAAATATTTGGGCTTTGGGTCAATTTCTCTAAAAAAAATCTGATTTGGACCCATTTGTTCAAAAATGTCATAACAATTATTTACACATAGGTAGTTACCAAACTTATTTTTCATTCTACAATCTATTGTGTTTAATAGTTACCAATCAGTTTTTCATTTTTGATCAAAATGGATTTTAGTGATGATTTTTTTAAAATAAACCAAAATGACAAATGACAAATGATACCAAAGAGAGCCTTAGGTCATATTTGGTTGAAGGTATTGCAGGAGTCGGATTCTGATTTTGGATCGGATTCTTACAAATCTGGTTCATGTGGATTCGTAGTTGAGAAAAAAAATTGTTTGATTACCCTGATTCTGTTAGATGGAATCCTGTTGAATCCATCTGAAAAACTATTGGGTTACCATGATCCTGTCAGATGGAATCCTTCTGAATAACTGTTTGGTTACACCACCATTACACAAAAACGAAAATTCCACAAAATAAAAATTACAAGTGAAATAAAGTTCATTAGCAACAGATTCTTCAGTAGGAATCCAATTCCAGTTGAGTTAGTCAAAGGAGAATGCAATACTAGTAATGGATTTGAAAAAAAAAAAAAAACAAAAGGTGTAATCAACAGGAAACCTCTTCATAACAGTAAAAATAAAAAATATAACCAACAAATGGTAACCAGCACATTCCACTTTGGAACGCAACCGCATAAATAAAGGGAGAGAGAGAGAGAGAGAGAGAGATGGAATACGATGTTGTGGATGGATTGATTCAATCTATATTCGAGAGATGCACTTGTGCAAGTAAACCCGATTTTAAGGTTTTATCGTCATGGAAGTGAAAAACAAGGGAATGGGAGTAGTAGAAGATGAAGATGAAGCTACATGTTGTTTAGAGAAGAAGCCACTTGGATTCGAAGGCGATCTTGCATACAGAGGAAGTTGCTGGCGAGAGAGAAAACTTTGGGAGGTTGAATGACTTGAGAGGGGAGGTTGCAGACGAGATGTCAAGTGTTGAACCGAAGGTAGAAGGCGATCTCCTACTGAGATAAAACCGTGATAGACTCTAGGAGAGGTTGATGAAGGAGACTGTTTGAGTTAAAATAATACCGCAAGCGTACGGGTCAATCGTAGCTACGGGTCGAACATGAGGAGATATACGCCACCCTATTTTACTCACTTTAAAGTAATGCAAAGTGAACCAAATTAAAGTGTTAAATTAAACTAATTAAACTTATAAACTAATGGATCCTAACTCACAAGCATCTAATAAATTAAATTGGCATGAATTAAATTGGCATCCTAACACATATCCATCTAACCTATCAAACTAAGGCGGTTTGGAAGGGATATATTGCAGCCACGCACCACAACCACATAAAAACAATAAAAGAAGAAGAAGGAGAATGAGATAGAAGAAGAGAGAATGAGATAGAAGAGAGGGAGACTGAGTTTAAGAGTTTAGAGAGTAAAAACCTAGATACTTGAACAAATCTTGCGTGGCTTCCTCTTCTAAATCTCCAAGTCTTGTCATCAACTTAGGAACTTAAACTAGAAAGCTTAAAACTAAACTAGAATTATTACAACCATATTGAAGACATAAAATTAAAGCATGAATCAAAAGCATTACAACTATGGAATTGAAAGCATGAAATCAAACTAGAACTTAGAAAGCTAAAAACTAGAAGAAGAGAAGAAAAATTTTACTAATTAATTGAAATAAAAACTGAATTAAAACTAAACTAAAACTAACTTAAAAACTGAACTAGAACTAACTAGTTACAATCCAAAGGGCAAGGGGTATTCATAGGGGGAAGGGAGAAGAGAGAAGAGGGAAGTGGGAGGAGAAATATTCCCTAAGAAAAGAGAATAATTTCTTCTCCTTTCTCCTTTACAATGCCTTGAATCCCAAGAAGAAAAAAAAATTAGAAAGAGGGAGAGACAAGAACCCTAGATACATAAACCTTTTATTTATTAAAAAGTAACTTTTTAATTCTAACTTGTGCTTCTTTTTCTTTGTAGATGTCTTCTCCAAGCAATGAGATCAAGGCATCTTTGACTTTTCAACCTTCCATAGATGAGAGAATATCTTTCAAAAAAAATCTATCCCAAGTAGAATTTCACCGGTGCCCTTGAAAAGTTGGAGGAGAGAGAGAACAAGGCTGATGACTTGGATTCCACTCACAATTAATGAAATGCCAAATCTATCCTTCAAAAAACGTGGAGCATGGGATGCTTATATGGGCCTCACCGTTGTATTTCTTACGAAAAATCACCCAAAATAGAACCAAATTTCGTCCAATTTGGAGTTTGGGAGCCTAAGATATCTCAAGTTGAAGTTGGACTGCTCCAGAGCCTTCCAAATGGAATCTTTCGGATGACAAAAAAATAACTTCTGATAATTGCGCTGAGGCTCCTAAAATTTGAACTTCCGTTTTACTTTGTCCCCGGTCGATTATCGATAATTATAAATAAACCCCTATCCACGGAAACTGCCGTAATTTCTTCATTTCAACTCAGAATCAAGTACCGTTTGAACCGTTTCGAAGCTGACTCGACGGGCTACGCATCCATACTATTAACACCTCAAAATTATGCTAAGGGGGCCACTATAATCACATTCAAATTTGATTGATTGGCATGATTCTTTCAGTGCTCAATCCAAACTTGATTTTCTCGACTCCTAGGCGCTTCCGGCTATTCTTAGCATCTTTTATTCTATTTTCACAAGAATTCACCTAAAACTTGAAAAGCACAAGAAAGCACCGAAGTAACTATGTCCAATGTGGTAAAATGTATGCTTTATGCCCTAAGATTTCACACATAAATGTGCTCATCATATTCTCCCACACTTGAACGTTACTTGTCGTCAGGTAAAGCAAAAAGAAAAACTAACCTAGAATGCAAAAAATCCTAACTCACTTTCGTAGGAATCACGGTTGCACTTAGCATGTGCAACAAGCCTTTGAACCCCTAGGTTACCCCTAGTGGACGAGTTGTGTCACGTGAGTGTTTGCAGTGAATATACACCCAAAATTCAATCGTAAATGAATGTTGCAAATTTTAATCATGGCATAAGTAGGACAGTGCACATAATCCCCAAAAAATGCTCAACTAAAAATCAAAGAGCCAAAGGTTCCCCCACATTTGAATTTTATCACCCCACATCAATTCAAGTAACAAGCATGCATCAAGATTAAGAGATTTCCTCATATTTTCTGAACATTACTCACTTTCAGGTAAACCACTCATAGCATCAATGGAACCAAAGACTTAGGCTTTGAGTATTTTTTATCATACTTTCTTCCCGCATTAAGACAAAAGCTTTTTTCTTTCTCAACAACGAACTCTATTTCTTCTCCATTACTGTTCTTTGAATGACATGGTGGAGCATACACTAGGCACCCAAATACTTGGTAGCTTCGCTTTTTGCATATATCCATAAAGACTTTGAGACATTGATGCAAGAGTTTTTTGAGTTTCCTTCCAAGGAATTTCGATTAAGTCACCCTGCTTCATGAGGCACAGTGCCCTGTCTAGTCCCAAGGAATTTCACTTTTCTTTCTTCTTTTTTTTTTTTTTTTCTTTTCTTTTCATTCACTTTCATGTCTGGCCTTGCCTTGCCACAAACAAATTGGTCTCAACTACTAGCCAAAAGATCAAAGGATTCATAAAATACATAGAGAAATCTAGACATCAAATGAAATAGTGCTCATATTTTTCAATTCAATTCCTCTCACCGAATACATACCAATTACCGTATTTGAAAAGGGCTTTTTTTATTATTCTGATGCTAGGGCACCTAATTCCCTCTCTCTCTCGCTTCGCAATCAAAGAAATATATGCACAACACCAAAACTACCACCACAATCAAAATTTACCAAATAAGCAAGCTCACACACCCCCCCCCCCCCCACACTTAAGTCATGCAATGTCCTCAATGCATGCAAAAAATAAAAAAAGAAGGACAAGGGAGGAGATGAAAGGGCTTACCAGATATAATCAACAAAGAGGATCATGAAGAATCATGAGCTCTACAAAAAGTACTTGGGGCATCAAAAGAAATCTCAATCTATTGCCGGCAAATGTAGAAAGAGCTTCAGAATCAGAAAACACTCGACCATGAATTTTAGTAAAGCGAGAAATAATATAGAAGTTAAGAAAAACTGAGAAATATCCAATAGAAAAATCTGTCCTCATGGGACAGTGAAAAATGAAGGCATTAAAACTCATGCCATAAATCCTCCCCTTCTCTCCCGTTTGCAATGTAGAACACATGTCATGTTTAAAAAAATCAACCAAGAATGAATCGTAGTAAACATCAAAAGGATCATAAATATCAGTAACCTCATCAAGATAATCATAAAAAATAGGAGGTTTACTCAAATCAATCCTAGCAATAAAACTATCCGTTCTTTGCAGAACTTGGTTTACCAAATAAGGATCACGATAATTTGCTTCAAAAGCATCATGACTAACATTGTCCTCCTCAATAAAATCATCAATCCTAGGAGATTTGGACAAATCAACATGTGAGACGATGGAATCTTCAAAATGACAATTATTTGGGTTTTCCAAAGAGAGAGGGGGAGATTGAATTTTCAGTGTTTCTATGCTATCATAAAAATCTGATTCTTAATCAGTGGAAACACTAGGTTCACTACGATCAGAAATTTCAGGCAAAAGTTGGATGTCCCTAGGTAGCTCATCATACTCCGCTTCACTAACATATTTAGGAGACTCAATCTTAACAAATAAATCATCATGAAAATCATCATGTTGAGGTTGACTCTCGTTAACCTCAAACTCGAGTGGTGGACTTTCAACATCAATAAGCGGGGGATGGGGTGGTTCATTCAGAACTGGAATCTGGTAACAGAGATTAGGTTCAGGCTGACTAGGTAATTTACCCGTTTCCTCCTCTTGCAAGATTGTGACAATCTGGGTGAGTTGCTACTCTATAAGGGCAAGCCTGTTCTCCATCTCACTCATGCTTGTGGAATTCATTGGAGGGTTGGGCATTGGAGGACCAAACTAATCATGACATTGGAAATTGGGTGGTCCAGCTTGGTTATTCCATTGATCCCATGAGAAATCGGGATGATCACTCCACCCTTGATTGTGAGTGCCAAAAGAATTGTACTGAAATAGAAGACTCATATTCTCATCACCAACGCTACCCCCATAAAGATTAGGGCATCCTTCCACAACATGGATAGTTTGGAGATGTGACCAATCAAAATTTTTCAAAAGCCCATAGTTGGGTTGGAGAGAAAAATTGTATTGGGGTGGTGTAAAATTGTTCTCTATCTCACTACTTTTGGGTTCCCTAGCCTGTTTAAACATTTCCCCCAAAGTCATGGTTGCCTTAGCATAGTTCCATCTTTCCCCCAAAGTCATAGGTGAAAGTGTATCTCCCATTATTCTAAACTAACCACCTATCCCAAATTGAGGTCTCCCTTAGAAAAATTAAAGAAAAATAAAAGACTAGAAAAAATTCACTAAAAACATGAGGGAATAAATAAACAGTTGGTGCATTGCCCTCAAAAATTGAAATAATGATTCCAAAGATGTAAGGTTGCCATATAGGTTGACAGCAAGGGAACCCATATAGTCTTCAAGAGCCACCTACGGACGACTCCAATTGGATTCTAATGTAGAGTGGAGGACTACTATACGTTTCTGTTTCCAAGGCACTCACTATGTCGCTTTCCTGTTATCAAAGTTGGTCACCTCCAAAGATAAGTCATATGCCATTCCACCCAACCAAGTCAAGATGCAGCGTCATAGGTAACTTAATCCGATGAGGGACACCAAAAGAGGTTGGGTTTGAGCATAAGAAGGACTTTAGATTGGGCACACAGTCTTTGAAACAGAAGAGAAACAAGATGAGGTTTTCAAAAACTATTTTTTTTTTTTTTTAGAAAAAAAGGTAAAATAAAATAAAGCACTTCGAATTACTTAAAAATCAGAAAAATAAAGTAGACAATAATCTCCCCGGCAACGGCGCCAAAAACTTGTTTGAGTTAAAATAATACCGCAAGCGTACGGGTCAATCGTAGCTACGGATCGAACACGAGGAGATATATGCCACCCTATTTTACTCACTTTAAAGTAATGCAAAGTGAACCAAGTTAAAGTGTTAAATTAAACTAATTAAACTAATAAGCTAACGGATCCTAACTCACAAACATCTAACGAATTAAATTGGCATAAATTAAATTGGCGTCCTAACACATATCCATCTAACCTATCAAACTAAGGCGGATTGGAAGGGATAAATTGCAGCCACACACCACAACCATATAAAATAAAATAAAAGAAGAAGAAGGAGAATGAGATAGAAGAAGAGAAAACGAGATAGAAGAGACGAAGAATGAGTTTAAGAGTTTAGAGAGTAAAATCCTGGATACTTGAACAAATCTTGCATGGCTTCCTCTTCTAAATCTCCAAGTCTTGTCATCAACTTAGGAACTTAAACTAGAAAGCTTGAAACTAAACTAGAATTATTACAACCATATTGAAGACATAAAATTAAAGCATGAATCAAAAGCATTACATCCATGGAATTGAAAGCATGAAATCAAACTAGAACTTAGAAAGCCAAAAACTAGAAGAAGAGAAGAAGAAATTTCACTAATTAATTGAACTAAAAACTGAATTAAAATTAAACTAAAACTAACTTAAAAACTGAACTAGAACTAACTAGTTACAACCATAGTACTATATCTCGCGATATATCGGTATCTCGGGCCTACCGAGATATCCAAAATTTGGCAAAATTTTGCCAAAATATTGCATTTTTCTGTAATATTTCGGGAGTCCATCTCGGTGGGTATTTGGTGGCCTGATACTTCATGGACACCCTTATTTAAGCTAAATAAACACATTTAAATTTTCATATTGCAAAAAAAAAAATGATCTCAAAGTGGTATTTTGGGTTTCCACCCTTAATCGACTGTATACGGTCAGACCCTGTTGTATAAAATAGTTAAATACATATTGTTTAAGTACTAAAAGACATAATAAAAAATTTAAACATAGTAATAAAACAAAAATAAAGTCAAATGTAGCCTTTAGTTTAAACTCATAAAGTCATAAGTGCATAAGTCATAACTCATAAACTTCATAATAGTCAATAGTTCAATACTCAATATACAAAGTATTTTTACGAAATTTATCGAAATATATTGCTCAATACACAGTATTTCTACGAAATATACCAAAATTTATCAAAATTTTGTCAAAATTTGAACTTTTTTCATTTCGGAAGCCCATCTCGTCTCGGTAGTGTCGAAATTACCGAAATTTTTTGGCGATATATCGTGAAATTTTGTTCCATTGTTACAACCCAAATGGCAAGAGGTATTTATAGGAGGGAAGGGAGAAGAGAGAAGAGAGAAGTGGTAGGAGAAATATTCCCTAAGAAAAGAGAATATTCCCTTCTCCTTTCTCCTTTACAATGCCTTGAATCCCAAGAGAAAAAAAAAAAGAAATAGAAAGAGGGAAAGAAAAGAACCCTAGATACATAAACCTTCTATTTATTAAAAAGTAACTTTCTAATTCTAATTTGTGCTTCCTTTTCTTTGTAGGTGTCTTCTCCAAGCAATGAGATCAAAGCATCTTTGAATTTTTAACCTTCCATAGATGAGAGAATATCTTTCAAAAGAAATTTATCCCAAGTAGAATTTTAAAAGTGCCCTTGAAAAGTTGGAGGAGAGAGAAAGTAAGGGTTATGCTTAGGATTCCACTCACAATTAATGAAACGTCAAATCTGTCCTTCAAAAAACTTGGAGCATGGGATGCTTATATGGGCCTCACTGTTGTATTCTTTACGATAAATCACCCAAAATAGACCCAAATTTCGTCCAATTTGGAGTTCGGGAGCCCAAGATATCTCTAGTTGAAGTTGGACTGCTCCAAGACTTCCAAATGGAATCTTTCGGCTGACGGAAAGATAACTTCTAATAATTGCATTAAGGCCCCTAAAATCCAAACTTTCGTTTTACTTTATATCCGATCAACTATCAATAATTACAAATAAACCCCTATCCACGGAAACGGCCGTAACTTCTTTGTTTTAACTCAGAATCCAGTGTTGTTTGAACCGTTGCGAAGTTGACTCGACGGGCTACGCATCCATACTATTAACACTTCAAAATTATGCTAAGGGTCCCATTGTAATCACATTCAAATTTGATTGATTGGCGTGATTCTTTCAATGTTCAATCCAAACTTGATTTTCTCGACTCCTGGGCGCTTCCGGCTATTCTTAGCATCTTTTACTCCACCCTCACTAGAATTCACCTAAAACCTGAAAAGCACAAGAAAACACCGAAGTAACTCTGTCCAATGTGGTAAAATGTATGCTTTATGCCCTAAGATTTCATACATAAATGTGCTCATTAGAGACTTGTTGCGAGAACGACAGGTTCCTTCAAAAATTTTTAGATCATGATAGGAGGACTTGCATGGATTCTGGGCTCTAAATACCAAGGTGGATTCCTATGGCATCCCAACGGAATTCGCCCAAAGGAGTGAATTCCATTGGATTCTAAAATTTAGTTGTAACAGAGGATTCTCGTGGATCTTGTGTATTCGTACATGGAACATGTTCCGAGAAACCAAACAACAAAAAAAACATAGAATCCAGATTCGACGGATCCCTATTTATCCGACACCTTCAACCAAACACGACCTTAGGGCTCCCATATGTCCAAATTAGTACTTAGGTGTGATGGGAAACCATCTCAATTTAGATTCTCTATTGCCGCCTGCTCGTGCGGCCAGCATGCAGCCTCACACAGGCAGGGCATGGACCCCACATGAACCCCACCTAGATTGAATCCTAGGGAAGTGGGATGGGTGGTCATTTCGCCCTGCCTGTGTGAAGCTACATGCCAACTGCACGGGCAGACAGCAGTGGAGTTCTATTCCAATTTAAACAGTTTAATTTGACTTCAATAAACGATTTCGATTTGCATTTGACACCCTTTCTGGAGTGGGGACACGTACGGTTTCTTGTATCTAACATGTATACAAGTGAAGATGAAGCTAAGCGCTTCATTTGAATTTTAAAGGAATAAAATAAAAAATAAAGGCTAAGTGCTTCAAAGATATAATTTAAGAACTCTTGAAAAAGAAGGAAAAACTCCTTAATAATTAATTGGCATAATAAGGGAATTCTCCATCCACCCAACAGTCAATATATCAAACCATCACTTGATGACAAAACATAAATAAAATAAATAAAACATAAAATCAAAAAGGTATAGCACATCGGCACAATAACTGATAGATCTATAAATTATGGTTTTAGTGTACGGTATCGGAATAGGTATCGGTAACTTGCAAAATCGATATGGTACCGATATAGTATCAACTTGGATTGATTGTATTGGATAAAATTATCTTTGAATCTCCTTAAAAAACTGAGTTTTCTAACCATTTTACTCTTACCGTGCTAGCGATAGAGTATCGACACGGTATCGATATCGATGACTAGCAAAACTGGTACGTTATCAAACGATACGATATCGATACTTAGAACCATGTCTATAATTAAAAGAGAATGTTTTCTTCCACTGCGTCAAAGGGTTCAGCCACCATTTCAGGACTCTAAAACATCCCTCAATTTGTGATTGATTGAACATACTTTCTATTGTTAGTGCGATACTTTCTCTAACCCATTCGAAAGCTGTAGTCAAAGAATTCCTCTTTTCTGTGGTTTAAGAAAAACTCAGTCCGATTCTATGTTTTTTGGATCAGTTTAAGTCAACATCATTCCAAACGTCAATTAGGGCTGAAAGTCCAAAATTTCATGCCAGGCCTTGGCTGGTCTCATGTAGACTAGGCCTAATGTGTAACCTTAAGATACTTATACTCACTTGATGGCTTGTTGGATTTTATGTTTTCAAAAAACGATCATTTTGAAATGTTAAAGTATCAAATAAGATATGAAAAACCCCTTCCCTTCACTTTGTTTTGTGTGAAAACACTTGTGTGTGTGTGTGTGTGTGTGTGTGTATGGTGACTTGAACCATGGATCTCTTGTGTAAACTTATAAGAAAACTTGAAAAGGCATAAGAACCTCTTCAAGTTTAATCCCATATTGGTTATGGACAAGTGGAATGATGAGCTAATAAGAATTTATGTAGTTTACAAAGGACATAGGACTCCAAGGGAAGTCTTCATTGTTCCATGTGTGAGTTTGGTGTTCGGGATGCTTTTCATAGTCCAGCCAAGCTTAGTGTAGTTTTCTCTCTTTCAAACAGTATTGTTTTTATTCTATTTTGTTCCTCTTTCTTCTTTGGATTACTGAGTATTACCTTCAGATACTCTATATCGTAATCATTTTTGGGTGCTGCCATTAGTGATTGAAGTGGTTTTATCTTGGAGGTGAGAACATGATTCGTGATCTCAGTATCGGTTTGATCGGAATCGCCCAAACTCAACCCCTTATTTGTGCAGAACTGGGTTGACTTTCCCAACCCAACTCTATGTTCTCTTAGCTCAACTCGAGACCAATCCAGCCTGAGTTTGGGCTGAGATAATGCAATCCAAGCCCAGCCCATCCATGATTGACCATAATTGGGCTGGATTGACCCCGGCAGCTCTATTTTTCTCATTTCAAGGTTAAGCAAGGATGAAATTGGCTCTGTTTTGTGATTGTAGCCAGACCAGGCTAGGTTCAGCCTGAGGCCTCAGCCCAAGCCCAACCCGGCCATGCCAGGGGCCTAGAGATCTCAACCCTGGCCCAGCCCATGCCCTATCAAGGTCAGGGCGAGCTTGGGCGGGCTCAAGTCCGTGGGACCAAACTTGCACCCCTAGCCTAAACTATGATGAGATGGACAATTTTAGAATGAGACCCTCTACAATTTTTAATTAAGCTCAAATAATATTTTATAGGGAAGTAGTTTTATGTACGGCAGTGTGACCTATGCCAGCATTCCCATGTGCCTATCTCTCTCCTCCTTAAAACAAAAGGGCAGAGGTGTCTTTTCACATGGGAAGGAGAGAGATAGACTTATGGGAGTGCTGGCATAGGCCACACTCCCGGACAGAGAACTTTTCCCCTATTTTATATATCCAAGTAGGGGTGTCAACGGGCCAGTTTCGGTTCGGGCTTTTCGGTTTCGGTGTAACTTTTATAGAAACCGAAACCAAACCATTAAGAAATATTCGGTTTCGGTGCGGTCTGGTTTAGTGTCGGTTTCGATTTATGATAACGGGTTGATATCGGTTTGGATTCGGTTTGGTACCGGTTTTATATAACTAGTAAGGTCCGATTAGTGCTAATTTTTCTTCTCTTTCTCTTTTAAGTACATAAAATATTTCAAATACAATGCATCTTTGTATCCTATGTCCTATGGCCTATGGATACAATTGGTTGGGTAATCACTAACAAAGGATATGAGATAAAGTGAGAAACTATCACAACACATTTAGGGGGCAATGGGACATTAGGCATTTATTGATTTACTCATTTATCGGGTTAGATCGGTTCAATTTGGGTTCGGGCCTAACGGTTTGAGCTACCGATGCACTGTCGAGCTAGTCCAAACCAAATCAAACTGTTTGCCTTTTTTGATCCACAAATTGAATCGAACCATTAAGAGTTCAGTCCGATGTGATCCGGGCTCGTTCGAACTAATTCGGGCCGATTTCATCGATTCGGATTGGGTATTGACACCCCTATATCCAAGAAAAATAAAGTTAATTAATGACCGACAAAGAGGCTCTAGTCCAGGGGGAACATTACTACAACTTTTCTCTATTCACATTTCCAATTTTTTTCATTGGATTCCAGTTGGTTACCGCATTTGGTTTTCTTGTCATAATAATTGCTACTACACAGTACACATTCTCTTTCACTCTTACCCAAAAACAGAAAAAAACACTTTCACTTTTACGAAAAAAATAAAAGTATAAAGCACTTTTGATAAAAGTATATTTGTGATGGTAATTTCTTACAAGACTCCGGTCAAGCAAGATGGGCTTGTATAAATATTTTAAATCAGTCCTTTATTTTGGCTTCAATGGACTTTGGTTTCAAATGAACAATATAAGAAACATATAGGGAAAATACACGAAGCAGAGATAAGAGGTCTTTTCTCAGGCTTAGAAATCATCAAAGGCTTGATTGATAAAGACTTGGATGGTTCATTGGCTTAGAGTGGAGATTTTGAAATGACCCTAAGAGATTTTTACCTTTTTGCGATATATTCGGTCTTCACTTAAAGTTTTCGGGCTCAGAGGCATGGATTGTTCTTGTACATGAACCTGAGCTAGACTATAGGAACTTAGGGCTCCTGTATGCCTAAATTAGTGCTTAGCTATGATGGGAAACCATCTCAATTTGGATCCTCTACTGTTGTCTGCCTGTGCGGCCAATGTGCAGCCTCATACAAGCAGGGCATGGACCCCACATGGATTCCACTTTGGTCAGGTGCTCAGGCAGTGGGTAAGGCGATCATTTTGCCCCTACCTATGTGAGGCTACACGCCAGCCGCACGAGCAGGCAGCAGTAGAGGATCCAAATCCTGATTAATAAATGGTTTGTCAATTCCAATTTAAACAATTTGATTTGACTTCAAATAAACGATTTCGATTTGTATTTGACACCCTTAGGGAGTGGGGATACGTACGGTGTACGGTTTCTTGTATCTAACATGCATACAATTGAGGGTGAAGCTAAGCGCTTCATTTGAATTTTAAAGAAATAAAATTAAAAATAAAGGTTAAATGCTTCACACATATAATTTAAGAACTCTTGAAAAAGAAGGAAAAACTCCTTAATAGTTGATTGGCATAAGGGTATTCCCCCATCCACCCAACGGCCAATATATCAAACCATCACTTGATGACAGAACATAAATAAAAATAAATAAAACATAAAATCGAAAAGGTACAGCACATCGGCATAATAACTGATAGATCTACAGATCTACAATTGGTGGAGAAAATTTTCTTCCACTGCGCCATAAGGGTACCGCCACCATCTTAGGATTCTAAAATATTTCCTAAATTGTTGTTAGAAAAACAATGCCCAGAATAATAATTCTATTGAAGAAAAATGAAGAAACGAGAAGAATAAGCATACAAGACAAGATTTACGTGGTTCACCCCTAAGAAGGAAGGCTACATCCACGGTTGAGCGATAGAACGATTTCACTACTTCTGTGAAGCAAAACTACAAACCTTCAATTTCACATCTCTCAAAGATAAAACAACATTATATAGGAAAACTCTAACCCAGAAAGTATAAAAGTGCCCTCAGAGACCCACCCAGTCTGGTTCGGACCTGAACCAATATATGTCCAAATACATTTCAAATCAAAGATCTCAACGAGCTCTATAAGAATCAACGCCATAAGTATGTACTTTTTGGCCATTCTGACACATTTCGAAGGCGAAACGACCCGTGGAAGAATCATCACAAAAGTTTTTGGACTGAGATGAGGCTTCACCAATAACAATTGTGAATGATTGAACGTACTTTCTATTGTTGCGTGATACTTTCTCTAACCCATCCGAAAGTTGTAGTCGAGGAATTCCTCTTTTTTGTGGCTTAAGAAAAACTCAATCCATAATAGATTGTGTGTTTTTGGGTTCAATTTAAGTCAACATCATTCCAAACGTCAATTAGGGCTGAAAGTCCAAAATTTCATATCAGGCCTTGGCTGTTCACATGTAGACAAGGCTTAATGTGTAACCCTAAGATACTTATACTCACTTGATGGCTTCATGGAGAAAACGAAGATGTCCATTGTAGTAGACTAGGAAGTAGTCTAGTCTAATAAAATTTTAAGGTGTCCTTCAAGTTCACAGGCATTTCGGTGGAAGACTTTTATTCCATCTCGTTTCTCTGTTTTCTTCTTTTGTCTTGTAAACACTTATGGAATGTTTGCGACCTGAGAAAGTTCTCTGTCTAGGAGTGTGGCCTACACCAGCACTCACATTAGTCTATCTCTCTCCTCCCTATATGAAAAGACATCTCTGCCCCCTCGTTTTGAGGAGGAGAGAGATAGACACATGGGAGTACTGGCGTAGGCCACACTCCCAGACAGAAAACAACTTCCCTATTATATTTTTTTTTGGGTAAACTATATATAATATTAGAGAAAAAGATCTCTATCCTAGAGTGTGGCCTAGAGTGTGGCCTACGCCAGCACTCCCATGAGTCTATCTCTCTCCTCCCCATATGAAAAGACACCTCTGCCCCCTTGTTTTAAGCAGGAGAGAGATAGACACATGGTAGTGCTGGCATAAGCCACACTCCTGGACAGAAAACTGCTTCCCATAATATTATTATGTATAGGCAAATGGTTTTGTGTACAGCCATGTACATAACTATTGGATGGGGGACACCATGCACGACCGTGCACAAAACCTTACCCCTTATGTATAATTATATATTATATATGGGAAAAAGGAACGTTAACCGGTCGCACAGTGTGACGTGTACTTGCGCCTAGACACAACTGCGCACGAAATGGCTAGTGCACCCCTGGTCCTTTCCGCCTTTCCGGGGGATGCATCGGTCATTTCACGCATGGCTATGTCTGGGAGCAAGTACACGCCGCATTGCGTGCACGGTTATCATTCTTGATCCCATTATATATTTATCTACACAGTGCCAGACAAGGTTGGGTTCAACCTGGAACCTCAACCCAAGGCCTTGAAATCTCAACCTGGCCATGCCCATGGTTTGAAAAGCTTAGCCTAGGCCCTTTCAGGCTCATGGGTGGGCTCAAACTCGCCGAGCCAAACTTGAACCCTACCTGGAACTATTATGACCAACAAGCCTGCTAATCTTTTGCCAATTGATTGACATACTCGGGTTATTTACAAAAAAGACTGTACCTAGTGCACAAGGCTCCCGTGTTTAACATGGTCTGGGAGGGTCAAATGCCTTACCCCAGTTTTTCCATCTAAGACTAAGTTTGGTTTTGAGGCAAAGGAGAAGGAGGCGGTGGATGGTGCATGGAGGTGGAGGAGATGGTGGTGGTGGTAGAGGCAGAGGAGGAGGAGGGAGAGGCAGTGGTGATGGGAGATGGTGTGTTCAGTTTTTGGTTTTCCATATAATAGTGTTGTTTTTTATAAAAACACACATTACCATACATTAATACCCTTAAATTTGTTGTAAAAGTTCACATTGTACCAAAAGTATCCACATCAAATCATATTCCAATTTTACTACTATCTTTATCTATATTGAGGAACAGGACAAGGGTTCATAGCAAATAGGACTTGACCTAATAACAGTAATTGCACTAACAGAGGTGGTGGCAATCAACCTCACCGTTTAACAAAAATTTCAGATAAATCCACAAACACACATCCATTATTAATGGCACCAGTCGATGATGCTCCATCACTATTTAGTGGCTGAGGTTGATGTTTCATAACCATTAATGCCCATTCCAAAGTTTATTCTCCTATTCTCCTCTTGCACGGCTTATTCTCCTGACGAGTGGCTGCTGAGACTGATGCTCCACTATTAACTCTTAGAACTTATTCAATCTCTCTATCTCACTTGTATTGTGTCTTAAGTATATAAATCTTTCTTGCAATAACAAGGAAGAAAGAAAGAAGCTATGGAAGCCTTCAAGATATGTGCTCCATACATGGCCATGGTGGTGACACAGTTTGCTTATGGTGGATTCAACATTCTCATGAAGATCTCTCTCAATAAGGGAATCAGTCAACTTGTCTTTATTGTGTATAGACACTTAATTGGCATGTTCTTGCTAGGCCCTTTAGCCTATTTCCTAGAGAGGTAAGTAAGCTCTTTCCCCTTCTCCTAGCTATCTATCACATTTTGCCTTATATGTTCCCTGCCTAATTATCTTCATTTTGGGCACCATAAAAAATTGCAGGAAACAGAGGCCATCTCTTTCTCTTCCAATGTTGATCAAGATTTTTGGTCTATCTTCACTTGGGTCAACCATTTATCTAAATATCTACTATGCTGGCTTAAAATACATTTCCCCAACAGTTGCTTGTGCCTTAGGTAATGTAATCCCTGGTTTCACATTTGTCATGGCAATTCTGCTAAGGATGGAGACAGTGAATATTGAGAATGCTAAGGGGAGAGCTAAGATCTTGGGTACATTGGTTTGTATTGGTGGAGCATTAATTTTTACATTTTGGAAAGGAGGGTATCAATTCAAAAGCTTGACTAGAAATCCATTGATTGACATTGATAAAACTAGAGGTTCTGTTCATGGGTTAGTAAGGCACCATAAAGAGGACTGGATCAAAGGTTCACTTCTTATTCTAATAAGTTATATTGCATGGAGTGCATGGCTCATACTACAGTCACTGATCTCAAATGTTTATCCAGCCCCATTATCTTTGAACACTTTGATTTGTTTCTTTGCTGCATTGCAATCTTCTGTTGTTGCTCTCTTCTTTGAAAGAGAACCAAGGTTGTGGAGACTCGAGTGGAATGTCCAGCTCTTGACTGTTTTATACTCTGTAAGTTAATTTATGTGTTTGTAGTGGAAAATAATAGTAAGATAATAATCTCAAATCGAATGTCAGTTTCCCGACGTGGAAACTTATAGGTACTTAGGCACTCTCTCCTTAACAGTTAGCTTTTAAGGATGAGTTCTACCCAAGTCCAAATAACTGGTATCAAAGGTAAAGCATGAAAACCCTTATACTTCCGAGGATGAAATCGGAGAAGATCTTGGTTTCTCCCACGTAGAGGGGGAGATTGTTTAGTACCCAATTAATCTTTGTTTGATGATTTTTGCTTCATGATAGGGACTCATCAACTCAGGCTTGGTTTACTACCTACAAACATGGTGTATCAGTAAGAAGGGACCAGTTTTTGCAGCTATGTTTTATCCCATGGCCATGGTGATGGTGGGCATATTCTCAGCAATTTTCTTCGCCGAGCGGCTTCACTTGGGAAGGTGAGCAACAAAACATAGAGTGAATATTCTTATTAGCTATTTCTACAGCACCGATCTCACAAGTGTATGGATTGCTTCTGGTTTATTGTAGCTTGATCGGTGCATTGATCACTGTTGTGGGGCTTTATACAGTATTATGGGGCAAAAGCACAGACAGTTGCAGTGAAGAGAAGGTTGGGAAGGACGAACAAAATTCTCTTGATGATCATCAGACACTAGACATCACTATAACCAATAATCCCTTAAGCATGAACAATATCCCTGCCAAAAATGGAAAAAACTAACCTGTCTTTACTTGAGGGTGAAGCAAAACGCTTCATTTGAATTGTCGAGTGATAATTTCTGAATCTCTATAATATTTTAATTTTTAAGCTTAATGTGGGAGTTTTTGAATAATTTACTTAATTTGAAAGTATTAAAATCAGATTAATTGATACCCAATTTTTAAGTAGATAATTTTAGAAGATTTTGCTTCTCTGACAAGTATTGAATCAATTCACTTCAAGATTCTAACAAGTGAACCCAACGGAAGCAATTCATTGAGTTGATATTTTTTTCCTATAATTTACAAGTAGTTCGGGAAACATATAATCAACTCATGACCAAAAAGAAAAAGGTTGATAAAAAATAACCCATGTTTTTTACCAATCTTGAGGTAGTCCCTGAGCTGGTCAAGCTCTCCATTCCGTTGTATTATAATAACAGGGGAGTTATAGCACAATCAAAGGAACTTAGAACACATTAGAGGAGTAAACATGTGGAGTTGAAGTATCATCTCGTCAGAGAAATCATACAACATGGTGATTTTAGTATTGACAATATCAACACTGTATTTAATTTGTTTGACCCTCTAGCTAAGGGTTTAGCTGCTACTGTATTTGAAAGATATGTTGAGAACATGGATATTAAATTAGTCGGACATTGGCTTTGATATACAAATGGGAGATTGGTAGATATGTATTATTATCAAATCCAAATTTGAATAGTTTAAATTAATATTAATTATGCAAACAACCGTTTGGTCGATTGATTGGTGGCTTTCCAGTTGGAGCGCATGCACCCCAGGACATCAAGGGATCGACTCTCCTGATTTGCATATTTGTGCCAGAAAATAGGCACCTCTCTCCCTCCCCCTCCTCCCCCCCCCCCCTTCCCTCCTTGTAGTGGTTAGATGAATCCAGATCCTCTCCACTGCATACTATCTCTTGTAGTTGGTACTTAAAGTCCCATTGGGCAGATAGATAGGATACGCCAAAAAAATAATTAATATTAATTATCATCATTTTATATATGAATGAATGTGCCTTCATGTTAGACCTTTACATGCCGATCCAAGGCTTGCTTTGGTGGTTTGGCACTGCTCCCTTAGAAAATTGCTCAGCGACTTGATAAAGTCCCCTCTGAAGGCATTTTAAGTCAGTATTATGCACTAGTTTAATTTCTTTCCAAGAATGACCCCTCTGGCCCTGCTAGCCCTACCTATGTCTCCATCTGGCCCCTTAGGGGGTCTTGTATGGCCTCTTGTGGGCCCTTGAACCTTGTACAAAAAATAAAACTATCTGTGACTAGGTATTGATTGAACTAGACAATCAATATACATTGTTGTCATGTTGTATATTTTCATGTGAATGAGACTTCGAGAATATAAGTATGAGTACTCAAATGCTATTTTTATATCGAATATGATTATTATGAGAGTCTTGCATTGCATGGTAGATCGTTTGTTATATATTTGCACAAGACTCTCAACATTAGTGTTTTGGTCTTCAAACCTGTGAGGTCCTTACCACTGCAAGTGGGCATTGTGTGTACAAGACTCTCATCATTGGTGATCTATTCTCTGGACCTGAGAGGTACTCACCATTTAAGTGGGTGTTTTGTGTGTTGATGTACTAAAGGTCAGTGTTAATACTAGCTAATTATCGAAACCCTGGATTCTGAGCATTCATTCATCTATGAATGGGAGAGATTTGCAATTTTCTTCCTTTTTTTTTTAAGAAATTTGATGATCTATCATAAAAATAAAAATAAAAATAAAATAAAAAACTGTCCCTATACTTGAGGATCTTATTCCAAAAATAAAAGAAATTTGAGAGATTTGCAATTTTCTTCCTTTTTTTCAAGAAATTTGATGATCTATCATAAAAATAAAAATAAAATAAAATAAAAAACTATGTCCCTATGCTTGAGGATTTTATTCCAAAAATAAAAGAAATCAAATGATTTCTTGGTAGTCCAAATAGAGTCAATTCTCAAATATCTAGAATATACCTAGTTCACCCATAGGCTATTTTCCTTAGAAGAAATTCTCTAGATTAGCTTCATGATGAAGGCTTATTAATTATGTCTTTCACTCTTCTTAAGTTTAGTTCTCCATCATTAAATGGTAAATAAATCATTCCCAAAATAATGAAGTTGTTGATGATTGATGTGCTTTAGTTGATGCTGCTACTTGAATCAAGTTATCCATGTGCTCACTGGTGTCTATCTCTACTGTTTATGCTCAATATTGATGCAATTTTTAATATCTATTCTTGTTGTTCCAAACTGGAGTCTTTTATATGTATACTTTAGCTTGAAGGGGGTGTTAAGATATATGTCGAGATTGGGGGTTTATCCTAACGTGATATAGGTGGGTTTTATCTTTAGAAACCGAAAGTCCCCCTCCCACCTCCCACCTCCCACCTCCCACCTCCCAAATTTTATTGTTCCCCATTTTAACTTTTGTTTCTTTCCGAATGTATTGTTGTATCTTCCTTTTGATGGTTGTTTTCTTTAATTAGGAGTTTTTCCCTTGGTTTGTCTTCTTGAGTTGTGTATCTCTTAGATTTTGTTAAAAGTGATAAAAAAAAATTGATAAACTAAAGATAATCACTAATTAAATGGTTAGATAAATTACTTTATTATTATTTTTGGGTTGACACGACTTAAAGACAAAAATTACCTTTTTATTCTTTGTCCTTTTTTGTGTCACTTAAAAGGTTATATAAATTATTTTATTATTATTTTTGGATTGATACGACTTAAAGACAAAAATGACCTTTTTATTCCTTGTCCTTTTCTGTGTCTCTTCAAAGTGATCCGAATCCAATACCATTTTAACTGGAACTTTGAACTTTATGAGTGGTTGTTGTCTGCCATTTGGGGCATTTTGATCATTCAGATTCGTTCAAGGAATTATATTCACTATAAAAGTAATAAAGTAGGGTAGTAAATGCATTTTATATCTCTAATCTTAAAATAAAAAAAAAAAGAAATTTATGAAACACTCCCTGAAAATGGGTCAAAACTCGGATCATCCCCTAAAATTTGAGAATACTCAGATCATCCCTGCATTAGAGTCCTATACTCAAATTAGACCCTACCGTTAGTTAATTGATGAAGTCAGCTAATTAAATATTTTAAAAACCCTAAACTATCCTTGAGATGAGTAAATTATTATTTTACCCTTAGGTCTAAAAACTTAACATATACAATTAAATTTACAATACTACCCTTCCTTCATCTTCAACCTAAAATACCCCACCCTTTTCCTGCAACTCTGTTTGCAGCACCGCCACCGCCGCTGCCGCTATCGGCGTACCTCGTGGAGAAAGGTGAAGATTCAACGAACCGGCTTAAAGGGAAAATCCTTTACAGCCAAATCTCAATATTACCCTTGCTCCTTTCGTCTTCTCTGTCTCCGTTCCTGATCAATTGCACCGGCGGGAGCATACTCTCCGTTCCTCTTCTCTATCTCCTCTCTGATATTCTCTCTCCCGTCCCAGGGAACGTTTCTCTTCTGCTCTCTTTATTTCTTCTTCTTCCCTTTTCTCTTTTTTATTTCTGTTTCTATTAAACCTACACTGTTACTTTGTTTTCCATGTAACATCGACAACCACAAAGTTGGATCAATGTCCCTTGATCCTCCGTTTCTACTCAGATTTAGGGGGTTGAGGCCTTACCTTTGGGCAACCCATCCTGCTGAACCTAAGCTCCAAAGCTGGCTGGAATAGTGGGTTTCAAAACCACTTTCAAATCTGAATCTAAACCTACCGCTATAAGTAGTTTCAGTCATATTTCCTTGAAATAAAACTTGATTTCTGATATTGTTATTGCCCATCCCTAAGAGAAATTTATAAAACTCGATTACAAAGGTTTCAGGTTTTCGATTCAATTTATAAAACTCGATCTAAGCTTTTAGGTAGATTCGTAACACATAGATCTCTTAGTTTTCAGGTTTCAGTTGAAATAAAACTTGATTTCTGATTTGTAATGAGTTTTATAAATTGAATCGAAAGAGGGTTTCCGCTGGAAAGAACCTTGAAGCCATGATGGAAATTCCCCTTCTCCCTCCTCTGCTTGTTCGACTGCTTCTTCTTCCTCTCCCACTTTCTCAGATTCTTCATCATCATACGCATGTGCTCCACCTTCACCCTCCGATTCGACATCCGAACCGATCCCAGGTCTTGTATCATTCCTCAGCTGCTTCTCACTATTCTTGATTCAGATCGGTGGCTGTCGGGATTGAGTTGCAGGTGTGAGGAAGCAGAGGCGGCAGCGGCGGTGCTGCCTTAGCGAAGCAGAGGCAATGGGGTATTTTAGGTTGAAGATGAAGGAAAGGGTAGTATTGTAAATTTAATTCTAATACAAGAGTAAAATAGTCCTTTTACACCAATAACTAACAGCAGACTAACACCATTAGTGTAGAGAGGGTGATCTGAGTATTTTCAAATTTCAGGGAGTGATCTGTGTTTCGACCCATTTTCAGGAGGTGTTTCATAAATTTCCCAAAAAAAATGCATTTTTATATAGAAGTTTTATGAATAGTGTTGATGTGCCATGTCAGGCATGATGATCATTCTTCTGAGTTCAAATTCTCTTGGAGGGGATTCGTATTAAGAAAATCAATTTCTAAAGACTATCTGAATCCGTTCAAAAACTAAATGGATGCAGATACTGATATTTTAATTTTATACTAGATTTTATCTAATTGTTTAGATTCAATTATAAAAATATGATTATATAACAGTTTTAAAGTCCTCATTAAATAGTGGACAAGTAACATATATGGGTCAAGAGACCAATGAGACGAGCAATACTAACCTCACAGAATTTGAGCATTGTGGAGATACCCTACAATCCAGAAGGCTCAAAAAAGAATGTTTTACATGTTTAGGTCCATTGGTTGGATTGGTACATAGTTATTAATTTATCAACAGACCTAATATTGCAGCCTCATTGGAAGATATGGATCGGGAGAGTCAAACACACAAACATAAGAAGAAAGACATTGCAACGGGTTTAAGGTGACTCTTCAAGGACATGGGAAGATTGCAACTCTTCCAAGATACAACATAACTTTCCAAGGTTATGAGGGAGAACACTTCAAGGTTCAAAATTCTCAACAGAGTAAATTTTCATTAGTCCATCTTCACTACCGAATGAACATAGCTCTTACACATTTAAAGAGAAAAATAAACTCTAATCTTCAAGCCCTAATTGCAATCTATCCTACGGTTATGATTAAATCAGAAATTAATTACATCTTAAAATAAAAGAAAAATAAATATCAAAGTAAATCCTAATCTAAGGTAGACTAGACTCTTGACAATTAAAAATATTGAAATAATAAAACTCAAATTAAGAAAGGGGCTATAGAAATCGTCCAAGAATTCTCACTCTTCAAGATTCGTCCAATGATGATGTGTATGTGGCATGGATTGCTGCGGTTAGGCTTCCTTGAGAATTTCAACTCTTAACTTGTAGGAATGGAAATAGGATTTATGATCTCTTATTCTTGGCAAACTCTCCAACGAAGTAATGTTTGCTTTTAGGGGGCGTTGTTCTCTGTGCCGCAGCGCAAGCTGCGCCCAAGCACATGGAGGTGGGTGCAATGATTGCCCTGCCCCCCTGCACAGGCTGCCCATGTGCCTGAGACCTGCAGAGAATATTCTCCTTTGCTTTTAAATGCTAAAACAATAGCTAATTTCTCCCTCAAAAATTGGAAAATATATCTCTTTTAACAATCTCCAGCTGTCCCTTAAAAATAGAAAAATGATTCTTGTAGCTATCCGTTGAGAGGAAGGAATCCTTCTCATGATTTGGGCTGGAACTCAACCTCACATGGACAAAGGAAGTTGCTGATGTGGCAACACTGAACGGGCCTGCATCACCTAACTAGGCCAGGTTACCCTGTGTCTTAGAGGTTGTATAACCTAACTATTTATCACATAACACAGTTCCAATGACACTCCTCCTGTGGATGTGGACTCTTCATGTGGGGTATAGGGAGTTCTTGGTGACCATGAAGGAGACAATATCAAGTAGAAAGTAAAGGTGCCAAAAAAAATCAAAACCATACTAGGTTATATATACTAATGTGATATGTCTAGCTACAGCATCGTATATAATGATGTAACCTAATCTTTAATTCATTATTCAAATTCTTATAGTGATCCATCACCACCACCATTTATCATTAACAAGTGATTCTTACATTTATTTTTTTAATGCTTATATATACTTCTGAGGGTGTATCTACTTACAGAATTGAGATGATTCTGCCTCTCCTAGTGTTGAATTAATCAATTCAAGTTACCAAAAAGTGAAGCCAATGGAAGCAATTAAATAAGGAAATGATTTATTGGCTTATTTCTATACACTAGAAGTTTGTCAAACAAATTATCACAAATGGGTATTAAAAAAAACAAGGCAAGAGATTGCTACTTGGTCACATGGACTCTACACCAACGTGTGGGCCAATGGTGTAGCACGTCTAGGTATCTACCCACAGGCAGGGACATCAGTTCACGGTGTCTTGTAAGAGGGCGTCGGAGATGCCACCAAGTTGGGATCTTTTTTCCCTAAAAAAAGGAAAAAGAACGCTAATCGCTCGTGTGGTTTCTGCACCCAGATACAAGAGCATACAAAATTACCTCTCAGCCCCCAGTATGAACTAAAAAAATCCCATTCAATCGAATTGTCCTACACCCACTCTTATTGACCCTAGCGCTAGTGCAGGCGCTACATGACCAGACAGGGATCTCTTGCCCTAAAAAAGAAAAAGAAAAGGTTCTCTAAGCCGCGGGCACTCGGGTAGCTAGGGTACACTATCACCTCTGCATCAATTTTATCCTCCTCACATAGCGTCATCATTCTTCTATAACACGAGGTCTCTTCGAACTCGAGCCATCCTTTCTAACCCAGACGAATGGAGACCAATCTTCAACCTTGTCCTAAGCCCCAACCCATGCCAAGTATTCAGCAATTGCCTCATCCTCTTTTGAATCATTATCCTCTCCTGTTACTGCACTGTGCAGTAATGCATTGTGTGGCGGCTGCAGAGACCATGTGCACCATGTGGGCCCCGCTCTGTCATGTGGTCTCTGCAGCGCCACATGATGCAGTACTGCACCGTGCAGTAGCAGGAGAGGATAAAAATTCTCCTCTTTTGTGAATTCTCTATTTCTTAGTGTAGACACTGAATTTTGTCACCCCCCTGGCGATGATGACGACCGGACACGGGCGATGGATATCACACCCCTTTTCCTTTCCCAAGACCAAAAAGACAAGGCCCATGGGCCCAAACACATCCAAAACCTCAAGAAAGCCCATTTGAGGCTTAAGAAGTAGGAAGAGGGGGACCACATCGCCCACGGCGCTGTGGACAGTGACCCACGGCACCGTGGAGGCCTCCCACGGCAGTGGTGTACGGAGCCACGCCGCCGTGGAGGATTATGACATCGTAGGATGACATCATCCACGGCACCGTGGACATCTTACCCGGTGCTGTGGAAATGGGGCCTCCCCTATAAATAGTAGGGTCCCCCTCCCTTCATTTCAAGCAATTCCAAGCTGAGGGAGACCCTCCCAGTCCGATTTTTACCCTCTTTTAGCCCTTTGTGAGCGATTTTTGAGTGGTGTTCTGAGTTGTGGGTAGATCCATCGATTACCCACTTGAGTTGCGGGTAGATTTATTGATTACCCATTTGAGTTGTGGGTAGATCCATCGATTACCCAAACATCCGAAGAGCGATCCCATTCCGGTCAGGTCGTTATTCCGTCTGTATACGGATAACGAAAGCTCCTTTTTTATAGCCGTTATTCTGTTCTCTTACAGACACATCCAAAGAGTCGTTACCCTGTTCGAGAAACCAGGTGTTGGTCCATTCGTCCTTCTTCCCCTGAGCCAGGGGATCGTCAAGATCTGAGGTATACCCCTATGAAGGTATAATCATTGCATTTTAGTCATTACAATGTAGTCTTTTGTGTTTTCCCGTTTTAATGTATATATTGTAAATATAGGTATAATGTACATTATATAGCCTCATTGTTATAGAAAGAGAGAATATTCATCCTTTTAGCATCTATAATAGAAAGACTGATTTTCGCCGGGCAAGATGGGTGCCTAACACCTTCCCATGCTTGTAACCCGACCCCTTACCCAAATCTTTGACCAGACCATATGGAGCTCTGTAGCCTGTTTCCGTTCATAACGGATAGGGCTATACCTATTGGGTCCTAGGCCCTAATCTTAGGTGGCGACTCCTCATTTTATTTTAGTATTTTTATGAAGCATATGACCCTCGCGCCCCTGATAATGTATCAAAATGACCCCCACATTACCAGACCCAATAGTCTGTCGCCAATAAGGCTGAGGAAACCTCACCACAGAGGATCATGGTACTTACAGTGGCGACTCCACTGGGGACTAAGTGGATAAACATCCACTTGAGGTCAAGCTTTCTAAATAGATGCTACCAATAAATGCAAGAATATTCTCTCCGATTTTGCATGAAAACCTGTGTGGCTAACTTTTCGGTGTACTAACTGCATCATGCACAATACTCGAAGTGAAATCAAACGACGAGGATACTCCCTGTCGTACCTTACCCCCGGGGAGGTGAGATACGTCATACTAAGTACTCTGAGATCGGATGATAGTTGCTTCCTGTACCACTTTCATGCACACACACACACGGCAAGGGAACACATTTACCTCGTGGTTAGTCGTTGGACCCCATGAGTAGTCATGGGTAATTCACGGCGAAGCCATAGCCTTTGAAATTTGCTGTCTGAGTTTAGAATCACCAGCGAGGGTAATCACTAGTGTGTTGTGAGGTGCTTTAGCCACTCAATAAAGGCACTAGCACGGTTACTTTGAGATTGTGTGACCTACTCTCCAGGTATATTAAAAGAACCATGTACCAGCAATTCGCAACCACGAGCGATAGGTATATCGGTTCTATCAAGGGTGACCTTTTTCTGTCCTATCAGCCTACCCATTGCATGCATCATGTAGGAAAATAGACCATATATGATTAGGGTATAACACAAACTAACCCTTGTTAGCTTAAAGAAGGACCGAGTTTAAGGTCTCTTAATGATTAATCTGGCTTCAATACGAGACGCCGCCCAAAGTAGGGAATTCCATAGTCCCGCGATAGTCCCTCGAAGAAAGATGGAGGTCCACCCCCGTCTAATGGAATCCTACATGTCACTCGAAAATGGGGCACCTCGTATTGATTCAAGATATAATCATCAAGAACCTGAAACTAGGCTTTCTTCTTTGTTTGTTTATTTTTCCTTTTAAGAAATGTTTGGGCGACGATGGCATTTGAAGTATGGTCTGAGAGAACTTCTACAATATCAAAAGTTCCGATAACAACTTCGATTACTTGAGCCAAAAAACAATAATAATAATAATAATAATAATAAAATACCCAAAAAAACTAATAATAATATAAATACAAAAAAAATAATAAAAATAAAATACAAAAGAATGATAAAAATAAAATATAAAGAAAATAAAATACAAAAAAATAATAAAAATCAAATACAAAAAAATTGATATAAATGAAATACAAAAAAAGAATACAAAAATATTAAAAAAATAAAGTGAATAAAAAATTGTCCTCGATTGTTTGATTTTGGAAGCTTTTTATCCAAATGAAACTCACTCTTAGTATCTAAACTAGGATTTCTCTTTTTCGTAGAGGCACGATTCCATTTCTCAAAAAAAGAAAAAGCCATTCTCACCAATCTGGGCCCGACAAGACAGAAGGCTGACCCAAGCTAGTCCATTGTCCTTTTCAAATTCCCCATCCTCTTCTCATTCATCCAGTTCATCGGCTGAGATATCATTCGAGAGCAACATAGATCCAATGGACGATCACGCATTTGAAAGTCACATAGAGCACCAAATGAAGAGATTGCAAACGAATGTGGCAGAAATGCGACAACTCGTGGAACAATTGACGCAGTCAGTCAATGAAATCTCTAAAGGAGGGTTCGCACTTGGATTCGCAAAACGAGAAGTAAGAAGAACTACCTTTGCGACCCCCAAAACTCTGAGCACCATACTGGTAGAAGAAGAGGATGACAGTCAATTTTTAGATCCCCCTGAAACTGAGGTGGAAAGGAAAATGAGAGAAAAGATTGAAGAGCTTGAGGTGGCAGTCAAAGACAAAGAGGAAGAAGAATTGGTGTTCTTCCTCGAGTGAAAAATCCCTGAAGACTTCAGGTGGAAACCGGATAAGTTCGATGGGTCGGGAGACCCTAGAGCTCTTCTCAAGATTTTCGCTGTTATCGCTAGGTCGTGGGGACTTTTCGAGAATCAAATGGGGTAGGCATTCTTATAATCCTTGGCTGGATCTGCGTTGCGATGGTTGACCCAATTGGATCATACTCAAACTCAGTCCTGGGCATCTGTGGTAAAGGCATTCACTAAGCAGTATTTGTACAACACTGAGATGGATATCACCCGGATAGAGTTGGAGACTCTAAGGCAAGAACCAAATGAAGAGTTCTCAAATTCCATCATGAGGTTCAGGAAGGAGGCTGCAAAGATATGGAACTATCCCACAAAAAAGGAACAAGTAGATATCTTATTTGAAAACTTGACCTTCGATGCACTCATGACCATTGGGGAGGAGATGGAAGATAAAATCTTCAAGGAGAAGCAAGTATCGAGTGCAAACTGGGAGGCTATGGGAGCTCATGTTGGAAAGAAAAGCTCAAGAGAAGTAAATGCAATAGGAACAAGCTGCCAGATGGCAAGAGTGCAAGTGATGACCACAAGGACCACACCTTTAGTGATCCAAGTGGACCCGAAACTTCCCAAAAGAGCCTTCAATTTTGGAGGAATGGCGCCATCATTGTTGTTCACCAAGCTCAAAAAGGAAGGAATGATTAACTCGGTTCCCCCTAAGCATGTGGATCTGAATAATTCACCTACATGGTACAAGCCCCATCGCTATTGCTACTATCATGATCAGTAGGGGCATCACACGGATAGGTACATATTCCTCAAGCATGCGATCCAAGACTTGATTGATGATGGCAAGGTCAAACTTCAAGTTGAGCAACAGCCAAGAATGACCGCAAATCCTTTGCCAACTTAAGGAGCGAATGCGCTGCAGGAGGATTCCAAACAAGGATATCCCACCCTTTTGACCAAGCCAATCGCGAGAAAGAAGAGATTAATAGATGCACGTGTTTACAGGGCAAATGGGTCATCCACAAAAATCATGAAGGAAGGAGAGAATTTTCCTTACTGTGAAACCAAGGGGCCATGGCTTCAACCAAGGTTTGAGACATTCTTCAAAGATGAAATAGATCGGGTAGTCGTGGGACCAGATCAAGCAAGCGAGGCTAAAATCCAAGAGGATCAAGGAATTGATGGGCTATTCAAAATGGCAACAATCAGTAAGGAAGAAGGAGGCCTAGCACCTCAATGTCTCATATAACCTCTGCAAGGATCCATAGCACACTAAGCAAAGATGATGGAAAAATTACACGTTGTTGAGTCTAAAGTTGTAGCCAGCTCTGATGTAGTCCTGTCTAAGTTTGTTTTTGAGTCTGTATTTTCCTTTCCCAAAGGAGGTTGTAAACTTCCAGTCTGTTGAGTCTGTCTGTACTCCCCTTCTTATCATGAATAAAATTGCTAATTTCAGTATTACTCGTCTCCTTCTTCTTTTTATTCTTCTGAGGACGTCTTTTAACATAACTTGTTAGAACAACTGAAGCAAAGAAAAGCTCAACCCGTCCGAGAGGACACTCATCTTATAAATCTGGGAACTGACCAATGCCCTCGAATAATCAAAATAACTATCCCGAATGACCTCTCTTCTCAAGGAATTTGAGAAAGTCTTCGCCTAATTTTACAAGGACATGCCTGGAATTGACCCAGGAATCGTACAACACAGGCCACCTATGTACCTAAACACTCACCCTGTCAAGCAGAAGCCAAGACGGGTATGGCCGAAAGGGAACAGGGAGGAAGTCGTCAAGCAATGGAATGCAGGTTTCCTCCAAGTGACTCAATACCTTCAGGAGTTGTCCAATATTGTTCCTATTCCTAAGAAAGATGGGAAGGTCAGAATGTGTGACTTAAATAAGGTTAGCCCCAAGGATAATTTTTCATTGCCCCATACCGATATACTGCAGGCCATGCCTTGCTGTCATTCATAGATGGTTTATCTGGCTACAATCAAATCATCATGAGCCCAAAGAATCGAGAAAAGACGGCTTTCATTACACCATGGGGAATGCTTAGGTACAAGATGAAAAATGTTGGGGCAACGACCATACTGCGCGATATGATGCACCAAGAAATGCAAGCATATATCGATGGTCAAATCAACAGACCAACAAGGCCATCATGGAAGTGCCACCATCAAGGATGGAGAAAGAAGTATGAAGGTTCTTAGGCCGCATCCAATACATCAGTAGATTCGTAACTCGCTTAACTACGACGGGCAAACCCATTTTTAAGCCTCTAAGAGAGAAGAATAAAAAAAATGAGAATTCCAAAAAAAAAAAAAAAAGACAAAAAAAATGAGAATTCCAAAGAAAAAAAATGATGATGAATGAGAATTCCAACAAAAAAAGAAGAAAACAAGAGAGGGAACTGGCCCAACATACAGAGAGCCAGTTAAGAATGGGAAACCCCTGATATGAACTGATAGAAAATACCTTGAATATTTCACGGAAGGAAAGAAGAAGCATCTGCAAAAGCACCCTACTCGATTCTTTCTCCAAGAAAGCCTGCAGCACAAAAGGTCTTATTATGGCATTCAACTACTATGCGCGAGTAAGGAACGGGCTCAGACCACCATGGAAAAAATTCACCGAGGAATCTGTGGACCGCATGTGAACGCTCGTCAAGAAGACCCTTGGGATGGGATATTATTGGATAACAATGGAAGTTGACTGTGCCACTACCATCAAGGGACGTCCCTAATGTCGGATATTTGCACACATTTTTCCCACAAGGGTGCATTCGTTGAGTGCCCCATGCCCATCATTCTTATTTGGGGAATTGATGTGATAAATAAATCCAAAGGCTTCCAATGGACATGAGCTCGCCATCGACTATCTCACCAAGTAGGTGGAGGCTCAATCTTCTATGGTCCTAACCGCTGATGAGGTAGCAAAGTTCATAAAAGAAAACATCGTCTGCAGGTGTGGTGCGCCTCAACAATGGATTTCAGATCAAGGCTTACATTTTCAAAGAAAGGTGGAAGAGCTTTGTGCTGAATTTGGCATAAAAGGCATAAGTCCACTATCTACAAGCCTCAAACCAACGGAGCAATGAAAGTAACTAACAAGATTGTGAAAGTCATATTGCAAAAGATGGCAGATGCGCACAATGATTGGCCCAAGAAGCTCCTACTAGCCTTATGGGTCTACCAAACATCAAATCAGACCTCAGCTGGGGAAACTCTATATTCTTTAGCATATGGAATAAAGGCCATTTTACCTATGGAAATTTAGGCTCTATCTTTTCGAGTATTAGCCGCCAGAAGAGGAATGGACGAGGTCTAGAATTCAATCTCTTGAATAAAAAGGGAATGAAAGTCATGTCAGCAAAAGATGGCCAGAGCGTCCAACAAGGGGGTACACTCTCGAAATATCAAAGAAAGAGGTTTGGATCTAAGGAAGCAAAAGGACCACGATACATGAACCAAAGGGAGAATTCTGGCCCAATTGAAGTGGTCCTCACAGAGCGAAAGCAATATTGTCAAGCCAAGCGGTACATCTCATTGACCTTGAGAAAGAACATTTTCGGGATTGGTTTTAAATTGAACTAAGTTCGACCTGATTCCTCTCGAGGGATACGTAGGCAACTCGGCATCTTGAGTGCGGTCTCAAAAAAAAAAAAAAAAAAAAGAGAAGGGCATTGTGTTAGTCCATTCCATAATCCCGCCAACTGACGTCCCCTGCAAATACGGTAAATCTCGCCATTTGGCCTTTAGAATCTGACTTATAATGTACCTAGGGTTGTTAAAGGCTGGCTACTAGTTGAAGACTAGTTAATGTTCAGGGTACTAACAAGATCCTTGACGCAGGGATCATGTGAGGACCCAAGGAAGAAAGGGAATAGTTATGGACCCTCCACGTGCGTGTGAATGGTCCTATGTTGCTGGACGATCTCAATTCATCAAAATTTGGTAGAATCGGATAAATGATGGAATCCTCGGTTACATGACTCCCATTTTGAGAAGGTCAGGATAGCCCTACCTCTTGAAGAATGTCAGGTTTGCCTCTCCTCAAGGAAAGTCGTTCCTCCTAGTCATGAAGAAGGAACAATTTTTCACAAAAAAAAAAAAAAAAAACCTTGGAAGATTCCTTCATCATGGACAAGAAAGAGAATCCCAGACGGGGTCAAGACTGGAGGAATCACCTCTGACCTATGTGTTGCCAAGCAAGAAGGGAAACACAAGGATTTCACAAGATCCAAGATTGAAAAGAATACTTGGATAAGAGGAAGGCTCCAGAAACCCATAGGGGCTGTCATCAGAGATGCCAGGTTACAACTATGTGAGGTTCACGGGTTCGACTCACACCAGTTTAGGTCCCCCTCTTTGGTATCTCTAAAACCAGAGCAGTTTAAGTTGAAGAATTGTAAACCTCCAGAGGCCTTGACTCAGGAAATGGTGATTTTGCTATCAGATACATGTTGCAAACAAGTGATGTCAGCTTGATGTTTGAATTACCGTTTCAGCATCCATGAACTCAAACCAGTTATCAATAAAACCTTGTGCTTCTAAGGAAAAGAGAAGTCATTGTGATATACAAAGGTGAGTGAATCCAAAGTCATACAAATGATCACAATAAGTTTGTTCATCAAAAAATAAAAACGAGAGTATATATGTACAACACAAAAAAAGAAGAGAGACGAAGGTCAGTCATCGCGGCAGTAATCCTCCAACGAAAAGCTCCCCCTAGTGCCCTCGGCCATCTCGCGATCCATGCGCAAGCCCTCGAGATCGACTGTCCTGCTCTCTCTAAAAAAAAAAAAAAAAAGGAAAAGAAACAAATAATAAATTAAAACTAAAAAAAAAACTATATATAATAAAATGATGAAAAAAAAAACTCACTAAGTGACGAATCGAAGGTCGTCCCGACCGGGTACTACTCTACCCAAGCATCCGTGTCTGTGGTCCCCAATAGTAGGCCATGTGAGGACTGACATGGACGCCTGCGGAAGGCCATCTCACTCAAAAGTCCAAAAAAGGGCAGAGTCTGGGAACGAACTTGGATGAGAAATATAAGGGGGTGACCCTACTTATAAACAAATAGGCAAAGGGGAGCCAAGCCATGGCGCCATGCAATATCCCCACGGCACCGTGGTGGGGGATTACCACCACGGTGCCTTGGAGACCACACGGCGCTGTGAGGATTTTTTTTAAAAAAGGAAAAAAAAAGTCCTAAAAATAAACTAAAAATAAAAAATTGCAAAAAAGGCCCTAAAAAATAAAAATATTCAAAAAAAGACCCTAGAAAAGGAACAAATTTCAGAAAATACCCTGGAAAATGAAATTTTTTCAAAATAGTCCCTAAAAAATTCAAAAAAATTCAAAAAGACCCTAAAAAATAAAAATTTTCAAAAGAGACCCTAGAAAAGAAACAAATTCAAAAAAGACCCTAGAAAAGGAAAAAATTTTAAAAAAGACCCTAAAAATAAGAAACTTTCAAAAAAGACCCTAGAAAAGTAAAAATTTTCAAAACAGACCCTAGAAAAGGAAATTTTTTCACAAAAGACCCTAAAAATAAAAAAAATCCAAAAAAGACCTTGAAGAATAAAAAATTTCAAAAAAGGCCCTAAAAATAAAAATTTTCAAAATAGACCCTAGAAAAGAAAAAACTTTCAGAAAAGACCCGGAAAATGAAAAAGATTTTCGAAAAGACCTTGGAAGAACCCTAAAAGTCGCGGGGAAGAACCCCAAGACATCTGAAAATTAGAAGAACCCGAAAAATCGAGGGGAAGAACCCCAAGACACCTGAAAATTGGAAGAACCCTAAAAGTCGCGGGGAAAAACCCCAAGACACCTGAAAATTGAAAGAACCCTAAAAGTTGAGGGGAAGAACCCCAAGACACCTAAAATTGAAAAAAGTCGTGGGGAAGAACCCCAAGACACCTGAAAATTGGAAGAACCCTAAAAGTCGCGGGGAAGAACCCCAAGACACTTGAAAATTTGAAGAACCCTAAAAGTCGAGGGGAAGAACCCCAAGACATCTTGAAAAGGAGAAAAACCCTAAAAGTCGAGGGGAAGAACCCCAAGACAGCTGAAAATAGGAAAACCCTAAAGGTCGAGGGGATGAACCCCGAGACGTCCTGAAACCAAAAAAAAAAAAAAAAAGAAGAAACTCTAATGGTCGAAGGGAAGAAAAACCCCAAAATATACCAGTAACAAAGATTTGGATTCTCTTTTGAAATTTATCGAAGGATTAACCACCTATTTTAGCAACTCTGCCGCCTTGAGCAAAGCATCAGCAATACATGCTCTTGGTGACAAAATAAGTTCGTCACCTAGAGCAATTTGCGTGACTTACCCATGAGACTATGACAAAGAATGAAATAATAGACTTTTGTGGTTGCATTGTCATTTTTGATGGGTCACAGTTCATTCATTCATAGACTCAGTTGGGCTCCACTGCACCTTGGAAGAGATTTCTCTGTTAATTGTTGGATCAACTACCTCTTCCAAAGAATTTTTAGATGATACAGATGTTCAAGATGGAATTCTTACTCCATTAATGCATAAGGTATATATCAAGAGCAATCCTGATACAGAAGCTCCAATCATGGTTCGTAATCTCGGTGGTATCGGGATCATCCAAACTAGTGCCAAATATGACACATTTGCCCGTCTTTTGTAAAAAAATAAAAATCTAATTTTTTTTTTACCTTTTTACCCTTGTCCATACTAGTGGATCGGATCGGTCTCGACATGAATCGACATATTGAAGTCTGAGATCAGATAAGATCAATTGCTAAACATGATGAGCTCAAGCATCGACCAATTAATAGTAAGTTGTGGTGTAGTGGTCCGATGGTATATAGTCCGATTAGCCCGTTTAAGCCCATTTAGACCAAATATGGCCCATTTAAAGATCATTTGTAGCCCAATTTCTCAATCAATCCATTTATAATCTGATTATTAGTCCAATTACCTTGAACCCAGTTATGGACCAGTAATTAGGGATGTAAACGGATCGGATTCGGCTCGGATAGTGCTATATCCGCATCCGCATCCGATTAGCTATCAGACAGATTCGGATAGTGCTAAACGGATAAGGACACGGATACGGATCGGATATTTTATCCGTTTACATGTAAATATAGCTTTTCAGACAGCTATAGCCTATCCGTATCCGCATCCGTTTAGCTTTCGGACGGATTCGGATAGTGCTAAACGGATACAGACACGGATACGGAAACGGATTTCGGCTATTCATTTACACCCCTACCCGTAATCGACCGAGCGAATAGAAATATGATCATGCCCTAGCCTATCAATTAGCTAAATGGGAAAAACCGATACGGGACCGTAAAATTGGTGGGGACCAATTAAACCCAACCATAACTGACCGAGCTCGACCGATTGACACCCTTACTCATGTACAAGAAGGTGTTGCCCATGTTCCATACAATAACCCAGAAGCATCACGATATTGGGGTTCCTTAGACGGACCACCTTCCAAATTACATCAAAGAATTAATGTTACTCTTCATGAATAGAAAGTCCCACAAAATGTTGATGCTCGTCACAGCCAAAATCTTTTGGAAAACCCAGCAATCCACAACACTCATCCATGGCTCAAGCTATTAATAATCTCCTAACCTATAACAATATAATCCATTAGTTCAGGTACCAAAATCATACTTGGCCATTAGGAAATTAAGCTTTTTAAACAAAACCCAATGACCCTTTCCCAAGAATGTTCTCCTCACTGAAGCTCCTAGTAGCAGATTGAATCTCTACCAGGGTGTTGGTTTTGCAATTGACCGGTTTTTGCTACCTACTGAGAAACTTCCTCAATCCCCTCCTTCAGTTCTGTAATGCCAAACAGAGAGCATGACACCAAATGTGCGAATATAAAGAATGCCACCCGGTCACGCCACCCTGTGCTGTAACATAGGGGCACGTGAAATGATTGCCACACCCCTCGGAACCTTGGAAATGACCACAGGTGCAATGGTCATTTCGCATGCCCCTATGTCAGGGCACAGAGGTGGCGTGTATGGCGCGACCGGGTGGCATTCTTTATATTTGCACATTGGTGTCATGCTCTCGCTTTATATATGGGGTTGGGCATGCTACGCGATCTCGGTAAACTAACGACATACACCAATCATAAGGCATCACACAGAAGGGCAAGAAGGTCTTTTTCAAAGGGAGAGAGGAGAGGATGACACATACTGGGCATCCCGGTCAAGAGCCTAGCTATTTCCCAAATATATAAAATAAAAAAAATAAAAACTTTAAACATAATATGTTAAACTTAAGGTATCTCAAACATATTTTTTTCTACACGTTAGGTACCCAAATTTAATAGTTTACCCCTTTTTTTTTTTGGTACAGACCTTTCTATTTTATTATGAAAAAAGAGCACATAACTTTTTGATTAACCAAAAAAATTAAAAAAAAAAGCTAACCGATCGTATAGTTCCTACACTCAGACTCAGCAGCATGCAAAATTACCGTTCCACTCCATGGAAATTGAGAACTCTCATTCATGTTGATGCATGTGCCAGCTGGGTCTCTGTTCTATCAGGACAAAAAATGGCGTTCCAGGGTCTATGAAATGAAAATTTTGGCCAGTAGCCAAGGACCAACGTGGGGAATCTGCCACCTTCGGCAGCAGTTGGGACTTGAAGTTGGAACACTCGTCGTTCACTGTAATTCTTCCGCCGTAGTATTTTCAAGCTCGAATCAATGGCGGAAACAAATAAAGATACAAAAACTGAAGATGATGACGAAGATTACATGGGCGATCTCTCTCTGTTCCTCCCTCCCGAAACCACTGAGTCTTCTAAAATCTCTCAAAAAAAGGTAATCCATGTTTCCTTGATTTCTCTTCCTTTTTTTATTTTTCTTCGCCAGTTTACAGAACCCTAACTTCTCTCTTCTTCACAGAACTCCAACACCAAAACCCTCATCAATCAACCTTCAACGAAGAAACTCAAGACCTTAAACTGGCAAGAACAACGGAGACTCGATCGAGAGCGGAAGCAGAGAGACGAAGACGAGCAAACCCTAGCGAAACTAGATTATGCGATACCTCCATCCAACATTGGGTTCAAGATGTTGAAGCAGATGGGGTACAATCCCGGTTCAGCGCTCGGCAAGGACGGATCCGGTCTGGCCGAACCGGTTAGTCTCGAGATACGGCGGTCGAGGGCGGGGATTGGGAGGGAAGACCCGCACAAGGAGAAGCAAAGGAGAGAAGAGGCCATAGCGGAGATGATGAGCAAGAAGGACGAGGCTTTAATGGCCGAGTTCGGTTCTCGGCAAAAGTCTCAGTGGAGAAGCCGCAAGATTGCTGGTGACTTTAGTAAGGCCAAAGCGGCACTTGCCCAGTTGGAGAACAAGGAGGTCATCGAATCCGATAACGAAGACGAAGACAGTGATGGAGATGAAGAGGAGGAAGAATAAGAACAATAGATAGCAGAAGACGTTGAACCAATTTGCGTGCCTAAGGTTGATGTTTTTAGGTTTCGTCTCGATTTGCCTGCCAAAAGGCTGTTGATGTGGCATTTGATGCCATCGCCTTAATTTCTGGCCAGAATATTACCAAGGTGGTATCTAATAGTCTTGTACTAATTTGTGCGCTTAAAAATGCTTAAGTTGGTGTTTTAGAGTTTTACCTCAATTTACGTGTCAAGAGGCTGTCGATGTGGCACCTGATAGCGTCGTCTTAATTGTTGGGCCGAAAGATTATCTATTCGGTATCTGATAATTTGTGTACCTAAAGGAACTTAGGACGGAGTTCTCAGGACTTGTCTCAATTGTTGTGCCCAAAGATATTTGATATAGCATCTAAGGACCTCGCCTCGATTTACGTGTTTAAATATTTAAATGTTGACTAATAAGTAAATAAATGCAATAAAAAAGAACATACAAGATAAAGTGGAACACTTACCATAGGCAACTGCCTCCAGATCACGTAGTAGATGTGGCGAGAGGTGTCCCATAAGATTGTCCCGATCGGGTACTAATCTACCCGAGCATCCGTGTCTGTGGTTCCTACTAGTAGGCCATGTGAAGACTGACGTGGACGCCTGCGGAAAGCCATCTCACTCAAAAGTCAAAAAAACGACAGTCTCGAAACGAAATTGGATGAGAAATATAAGGGGATGACCCCACTTATAAACAAATACGCAAAGGGGGCCAAGCCATGGCGCCATGGAATATCCCCCACGGCGCTGTGAGGAATATCTTTAAAAAAAGAAAAAGAAATTCCCAAAAAGACCCTTAAAATAAAAATCTTCAAAAAAGGCCTTTAAAAATAAAACTTTTCAAAAAAGACCTTGGAGAAGGAAAAAATTTCAAAAAATACCCTAGAAAAGGAAAAATTTTCAAAAAAGACCCTAAAAAAGAAAAAATTTAAACAGACCCTAGAAAAGGAAAATTTTCAAAAAAGACCTTGAAGAATAAAATGTTCAAAAAAGGCCCTAAAAATTAAAATTTTTAAAAAAGACCCTAGAAAAGAAAAATAATTCAGAAAAAACCCTGAAAAAGGAAAAGATTTTCGAAAAGACCTTGGAAGAACCCTAAAAGTCGCGGGGAAGAACCCCAAGACACCTGAAAATTGGAAGAACCTTAAAAAACGAGGGGAAGAACCCCAAGACACCTGAAAATTGGAAGAACCCTAAAAGTCGCGAGGAAGAACCCCATAGCACCTGAAAATTGGAAGAACCCTAAAAGTCGGGGAAGAACCCCAAGACACCTGAAAATTGGAAGAACCCTAAAAGTCGAGGGGAAGAACCAAGACACCTGAAAATTGGAAGAACCCTAAAAGTCGCAGGGAAGAACCCCAAGACACTTGAAAATTGGAAGAACCCTAAAAATCGAGGGGAAGAACCCCAAGACACCTGAAAATTGGAAGAACCCTAAAAGTCGCAGGGAAGAACCCTAAAAGTCGAGGGGACGAACCCTAAGAAACCTGAAAATTGGAAGAACCCTAAAAGTCGAGGGGAAGAACCCCAAGACGTCTTGAAAATGAGAAAAACCCTAAAAGTCGAGGGGAAGAACCCCAAGACAGTTGAAAATAGGAAAAACCCTAAAGGTCGAGGGGAAGAACCCCAAAACGTCCTGGAAAAAAAAAAAAAAGAAGAAACTCTAATGGTCGAAGGGAAGAAAAACCCCAAAATATACCAGTAACAATGATTTGGATTCTCTTTTGAAATTTATCGAAGGATTAACCACCTGTTTTAGCAACTCTACCGCCTTTGAGCAAAACATCAACAGTACATGCTCTTGGTGACAAAATAAGTTCGTCTTTTGTCTTTACCCTTCGGTTGTTGGCACAAGCCTCAGCCAAAGAGGGGCAAACTGTAGACACTGAATTTTGTCACCCCCCTAGCGATGATGACGACGGGACACAAGCGATGGACATCACACCCCTTTTCCTTTCCCAAGACCAAAATGACAAGGCCCATGGGCCCAAACACATCCAAAACCTCAAGAAAGCCCATTTGAAGCTTAAAAAATAGGAAGAGGGGGACCACATCGCCCACGACACTGTGGACAGTGCCCCACGGCACCGTGGAGGCCTCCCACGATAGTGGTGTAAGGAGCCACGCCGCCGTGGAGGATTATGACGTCGACAGGATGACGTCATCCACGGCGCCGTGGACAACTTACCCAGCGCTGTGGAAATGGGACCTCCCCTATAAATAGGAGGGTCCCCCTCCTTTCATTTCAAGCAATTCCAAGCTGAGGGAGACCCTCCCAGTCCTATTTTTACCCTCTTTTAGCCCTTTGTGAGAGGTTTTTGAGCGGTGTTCTAAGTTGTGGGTAGATCCATCGATTACCCACTTGAGTTGCGGGTAGATCTATCGATTAGCTATTCGAGTTGTGGGTAGATCCGTCGATTACCCACACATCCGAAGAGCGATCCCATTTCGGTCAAGTCGTTATTCCGTCTGTATACGGATAACGAAAATTCCTTTTTTATAACCGTTATTCTATCCAATCACAGATAACGAAACTTCCCCTTTACTAGCCGTTATTCTGTTCGCTTACAGACACATCCAGAGAGTCGTTACCCTGTTCGAGAAACCAAGTGTTGGTCCATTCGTTCGTCTTCCCCTGAACTAGGGGATCGTCAAGATCTGAGGTATACCCCTATGAAGGTATAATCATTGCATTTTAGTCGTTACAATGTAGTCTTTTGTGTTTTCCCGTTTTAATGTATATATTGTAAATATAGATATAATTAACATTATATAGCCTCATTGTCATAGAAAGAGAGAATATTCGTCTTTTTAGCATCTATAACAGAAAGATCGGTTTTCGTCGAGCAAGATGGGTGCCTAACACCTTCTCATGCGTAACCTGACCCCTTACCCAAATCTCTGATCAGACCATATGGAGCTCTGTAGCCCGTTTCCGTTCATAACGAATAGGGCTACACTTATTGGGTCCTAGGCCCTAATCCTAGGTGACAACTCCTCATTTTATTTTAGTATTTTTATGAAGTATGACCCTCACCCCCTTATAATGTATCAAATTGACCCCCCCCATTACCAGATCCAATAGTCTGTCGCCAAAAGCTGAGGAAACCTCATCGCAGAGGACCACGGTACTTACACTTAGGTGAACCTTGGACCGCCACAATCCCGCGATCCAATTAACCAGTTCTTCATCCAGCTGCTCAAGAGGGTGAAGGTTCTCTAATTCGGGAGGAACATCCTACCCAAGTCCAAATTATCGACACAATCAAATGAGCAGATAGAATGATGGGCATGACAATCCCATCAGACGAACATAGTAATATTTGGAAGAATTCATTACTAGGGCATCAGACGGCCATCATGACATCCCGAGATACGTAGGCCTGGCCCTGGCTAGCTTGGGTAACCTAGGCCAGGCCAACCAATTATTAAGGTTATTCCAAGATTGAACTTAAGGAACCTGTCGGGTGATCTCAGTTACCATTCGTTCTGTTGCATTACATTTTCATTTTTGGGAAAATTAAAGTGAGCCCAATCCAAAGAGAGCTAAGGCCCAAGCCTAACCCGTAGACCAACTCCACAAGTCCAATTCATAGATATAGTAGTTATCCAAAAAGAAAAAGAAAAAAAAAAAAATTCCATGGATGTGATAAGATTTTGATTTAATTATTGAAAAAAATCTCTCTACTTGGTGGTGTTTTCTATGCCTTCTCACAGGGCATCATGAAATGACATTTCTACCCTTAAGTAGATTCCCAGACATGCTCCCCCATTGACCCAGATTATTATAAAACTTAATAGCAACTAGTACATGGCATTTCCCTTCGTAGGGTATATGAAGTCATAGCTTTATTAAAAAAGGAAAAAACAATTTGAAAGAGAGAGATGGGTGGTAGAGGTTACTATATATGGGCAAAACACAATATATTAATGGAAGTACATATGCATGGAATAGTCTATATTAGTCTATCTCTGGAGGAACTTTTTGAACCAATTGGCAGAGTGCTTTGGGTATCTCTTCAATCCATTTTTGTAATCCACATAATTAATACCAAATCGAACTGTATAACCATCGGCCCACTCAAAGTTGTCCAACAATGACCATGCAAAGTATCCCCTTACATCAACACCCTCCCTGTAACCAAAAAATTAAATAAATAAATAAACACTCAAGACAGGAATCTAAGGGATCACTATGCTTTATATAGAGAAATTGTGTAGAGAAATACTCACTTGATGGCTTTGTTGAGGAATAAAAGATGATGATAGTAATAGTCGATTCTCATGTTATCTGTTAAGGCTTCCTCCAATGTCTGTGTACTATTGTTGAACTCTGATATCCCTATAAATAACAAATATTAAATTAATTCAAATCAATTTTTTGATTACATGGACAATATATATGATTCTTTCCAAGGCAATTGTCTCACCATTTTCAGTAATATAAATTGCTGGATTATTATATTTTCGCTTTGTATAAAGTAATAACTCCCATATTCCTCGAGGATATACGAACAACCAATCCGAAGCAGTCTGTGGAAAATCCAAATAAAGTTTACATCAATAATGAACTTTGTTATCGTGCGACACTCCTTAAGGTGTCAAATAATTTGTAATTTTACTCTTTTTTGTCTTTTTAGTATACCATTTTTTTTTTTTTTTTTGAACGAGGGTAAACTCTGTCATTTTTCATGTGTATTTGAATTGAAAAATGTCTGATAATGACATCATGAAATGCCACATTCTACGGGATTTTTTAAACCCCCTTTTTACCCGTGATTTTAAGAACATTTGAGAATAAGACAAAAGATAATTAAAAGGTAATTAATTGCTCAAAACTCACCCTTGGACCAATGGGGATCCCATTCCGCTCAGCTGTCATGGGAAAACACATTATTATGTAAATATGATGATATCAACTTAACTAATCATATTAGGGTTGTATTTCAACTTACTGGTGAGATTAGCACGAGAATCTGTCGAATAAGTCATTTTAAGATCATTGGAGAAGGCAAGATTAGATGCATAATTAGCAGTATAGTAATTTAGTCCGAGGAAATCGAATGATCCTTTAACCATCTTCAACTGATTTACGGAGAATTTCGGTAAGCGATTTCCAACTAGAGATCGCATGCTTTGCGGATAATCACCATAGGTTAATGGGTGCATAAACCTATATATTAAAAGAAGGAATGAGTACATCATAAGGCTTGCCATGGTAATTAAAAAAGGTTTAGTTAACTAGACATTAATTAAAAAGGATTCTCACCATCCAAACATGAAATCAAGAGCTCTTTGTGCCGCAGCATAGTTGGAAGTGTCCTTTGAGAAGGGCACCATCCAGTGTGATATTATTGTAATTCCAATCTTTCCCTTTTGAGATGCCTACAGCACAACATTAGATTAGCATTTTCATTTCCAAAACTCTAATTAATTAACACACACACACAAACTCAGTGTAAAATCTTGTTACACAGGAGGAAGTTTTATCCTAGTAAATTAATAGTAATCTCGTACTTTTTGTGATTAAAATATATTCAACGACCCCTTCCCCCCCCCCCCCCAACAAGATTTGGATCCTCTACTTCCGAGCTGGCCCTACTGCCGTGCGCCCCAGACACAGCAAGGCGGTAAAGACCACCTTACCCCTGCTCAGGTAAGGGAAGGGCAATCTTTTCGCCACCTTGCTGTGTATCGGGCGCACACGACAGTAGAGGACCCCGACACCCCCCCCCCTCACCATCCCCAAAAAAAAATTGGAGCAAAGAATAGATAAAAAAAAATGACTAATCCCTATAGCATAATCAAACTGGAAGGAAAATCCGAAGATGATATAAGGGTAAAGCCAGCCCAAAACAACCAAACATGAGGGGCTACCCGATTTATCACCTAGCCGACTAAGAGAACTAGTCAAAGGACCACATCCATGCTAACCCCTTACTATTTCAGCATTTCTTCTTCATTGACAAAAGAGGAAAAAAGAAAAAACTGCCTAAAACAATTGGTCCTACTCCAAGTAACTCTGGCAGTTGAAGGAGGCTGAGAATATGACGAAACTATTTTGGCCTTCTCCCACATTGATTTTTGGGAGGAAACACCCAGACCCCACGACGATTCTTTGATGCAATGACAGAACTAACCTGATACTTTTTCTTGTATGCTTTCACAGCAGCTGCATGAGCAAGAAGTTGGTGGTGGACTACCAAGTAGGGCTCAGTCGCAGAATTCCCACTAGTACAATTTCCCACCCATTTAGAACATCGTCCAGGTGCATGGATGCCCAAGTTGTATCCATTATTGCTAAAACTCCATGGCTCATTCAGGGTGATCCAATGCTTAACTCTATCTCCAAACTCTTTGAAACAAAGCTCCGCATAGTCTTGGAAGTCATCACTATATATTAGATTAAAAGGGTTAGCATTTTATCATCTACTCTAAGTCTGGTGGCACTAGTCGATCAATATGGCACAGTTGAAAATAAAAGGATACGTTTTTAGCTACTTACATTATGTGAGGACTTAAGAAACCACCATACTCGTCTTCCAGAGCTTGTGGAAGATCCCAGTGAAATAGAGTTATGAAGGGCTGGATTCCTGCATGCATTTATGTATATAATAATAGCAATGCTCAAATAAGTGCACATGTCCCATCAAACATTCTCTCTTTTCTTAGACACTCTTTGATACTTTCTCTTGAATCTTTATCCTCCCAGGTTTCTTGTCCGGTACAATTCATCCGGTTCCTCTCATAGGGGGCAGAAATGACCACCTTACCCCAACCCGAACACACTGTTCGGGTTGGGGTCCACCCCCCCTCTTATTAGAAGTATTAGGGAATAGTACTGAGCAGAGAACCTGAGAGAATAATTCTCCCTTTCTCTCTTCTCTGACCATGTGGGCCCCTTATGTACTAATGGTGAGACACTCCCATGCATGCAAGGTGTGTAGATCACTCCCTCGACCCTTGTATGAATGAATTAGGGAGAGAGATTTCAATAATGACCATTGGATAGAAGCTCGTTGATGAGGTTGTTGTAATATTGGATGCCTTCCTTGTTTGTTCCTCGACCTACCTTTCCATCTGAAAAAATGAATTAACAATTGAACCGTTAGAACCAATGTCATATCTCATGTGTGTACTTTGCATGGCTTCTTTATTTCAATAATAGAAACAAAGGAGAGGGTTTCTCACAAGACCAATACTATAGGAAGGAATCTCCACGTCATATCAATGAAGGTTAGGAAAATGATATCATCTGCATGGGTCCCACATAATCAGAATAGAAGAGAGAATGATGACATTTTGGGGTCCACAGTTCATCATGTGAGAGGGTGGTAGAATGAAAATAGCATGAGAGATGGTCAGATTACATGGAACTGACAATTATCTCTAAACTCTAAATTATATTTCTGATCAATTATTTTCTCTTTTTCATTATTTTTAGTCATGCGGCAAATACATAATATAAAATTCTAAGTTTCTGTCACAATAATTATAAAAATAAATAAATAAGATTTAATTGATATGATCTTACAAGGTAAAACTCTAGACCAAGAGATGGAGAATCTGTATGCATCCAACCCAAAATCCTTCATTATCGCCACGTCTTCCTGTTAAATAACAAATATATCCCCCACTTATTAATCTTAATTATAATTAAGATGGATTACTTCATTTACAATTCTCCATGTGATATGCTTCATCTTATTAAGTAACTAGAGAGATCAGAACCGTAGATACCTTATAACGATGATAAGAATCAATTGCTACGTCTCCATTGCTATGGTCCTTTATCTTACCTGCCACATCACCATAGTATATGTCTAGTTAACCATAATTAATTATGGGCCAATCCTAATTTAAAAAAAAAAAAACAAAAAAACTCTTGATAGGGAAGAAAAAGAAATTAAGAAGGATTTTTTAATTAGTATAGGGGGCAAAGTCCAATGAAAGGTTGACTATGATTGAGACGATTAAACCATTATGGTTGAGATAATGAAACCACTAAATTAAATTTCACAAATTGCTTATTTGAAAATTCCACCTTTTCTTGGGTTGTAGAAAAAATTTCTCATCTACCCCTTAGTAAAGCTTTCAATCACAAGAAGTAGAGAAACATTTCTACAATTAAATGAATTACACATATAATCATAGTTTGAATTGTCTTTTTCAAAACCTAGTGACTAGGGCGGGTCATTTTTTCATCTTATTTTTCTAATATCTTTCTTCTTCTCGTTCTCGAGTGGGGAAAGATCAGGCTATAGTTGCTTCACAAGTAAGAAGAATAAAAATGGTTATATTAAAGACAACGAAAAAATATTCTAAGATTTTGTTTAATTATAGATTAAACTTATAGTCTATGAATAATATATGGTTCAATAAAAAAAAAATAGACTAAATGAGTTCCATATGACTCGAGAAAAGTACCTAATCAATGAAAACTTGGATTAACTTGGACCTAGTTTGATCATTTCTAAGATCTTTAGGAATTTTCATAACTCTTGACTAGATTTCATGTTTTTTTAACTCAACTAGGGAGACTCCCCGAGTCAAAACCTGAATTTTCAACTATGTTATAGGCAAATACTAATAAAATAGATTTAACAGTGTCCCCACTTTTCCTCTGTCTACGGTGTAGCCACCCTTTTCGTCTTTCTAGTATTACCCACAATAATATATGGGTAAAGAACACTGCCCCATTAGTCTATTTCTCTCCTCCCATATGAAAATACAACATAGATCTTCTATGGCGCATTGTCTTGTCCTGCCTGTGTTGCGCAGACACAGGGCCGTGCACAATGACCACCTTACCCCCGCTCGGGCAAGGCACTCTGGCAGGGGTAAGGTGGTCAATGCGCATCACCTTGTGTCTGCGCAGCACGGCAGGACGGGCAGCCCGGGCCGTAGAAGATCTGGATCCATGAAAATATACCTCTACCCCCTTGTTTTGAGGAGGAGAGATATAGACACATGGGAGTGTTGGCGTAGGCACAGACAAAAAAAACTACCTCCCATAATATATTGCTATGCCCCTCTCTCTCTCTCTCTCTCTCTCTCTCTCTCTCTCTCTCTCTCTCTCTCTCTTAAACTTTTTAATCACTTTCACGAAGAAAACACCCAATCATAAACTTGTGAAATGACCCAAACACCCCTGTTTTTGCTGAGCTGGAATGCGCTGGATCCTCCAGCTCCAACTCTACGGCTGGAGGAGAGCCGGCCAGGTCCGAGCACATGGAGAGCCACTAACAGAAAATTAAACAAACAGATTCTCCCAATTTCCAAACCAAATTCTCAAAACTTGTTTGAAGAACAATCTTTCTGTAGTTAAATGGAGAGGGAGAGAGAGAGGGGAGTGAGAGACCTGGGTGTTTATGAGTAAATGTATCCCATATACTTGGGCCTCTGCCATCCTCTTTTGCTGCCCCTTCATACTGAGAATACCACAAACACACAAAAGTATAGAAGTTCATATGAAATTGTGTTTAATATAGAAGCTTAGAATGCATATGGGTTAACAGAACCAGAACCAGGTGAAATCAAATACCTGGTAAGCAGCAGATGCAGTCCCGAAAATGAAACCGGCCGGAAAGCTGCTCCGATTGAATGAAGCCGAGTCATAACTCGCCGATACCATCCAATTATTAGTATGAGCCAGCGAGTTTGCCAGGATTAAGATCACCAGGCCCAAGAGCAACAAGAGGTGAGTCTGAATGTTTTCCATTGTCATAGATGATTAATTTGTGTTCTTTTTCCCTCCTCCCTCGTCTCACATTTATAAGGAAGTTTACTAAGACAATAGTGATCACAAAAAGATAAAATCCTCATTGAAATGCCCAAAATACCCTTATGTCCTCTTCTTGGGGCAATTTTAGTATTCTAAATTTTATAGAAGATAAAGTATAAAGTATAAGTGTATCCATCTTTATAATGGTTACGTGGAAATCAAGCAAGAGCACATTTGAGTTTTCAAAGAAGTGTACTTGGCAGAAGATATCACCCACTTTGGCTACTTTTCAAGGTAAGCAGTTGTTGGAACAATAATATAGCATGTGTTTTGTATTAACTTGGTATTGAACTTAGGGCAAAGTTTTCCTCCACCTATAGAGGACGGTTCACCCATTCTCTTAGGGTTCACAAATTAAACCCATCTTAGGGTTTTAGTATATTCCAAAATATCCTCTTGATACCCATTCTCATCCTCTCCTGTCCCACGGTGAATGAGAGATTCCATTTACCGTGGGTAGAGGGAAACTCAGTCCTTGAACAATCCTATATTGATAGGAACTCTATCGTAGATGGATGGAAAGAATCTTAGATAGGATTGCATACAATAGTGATTGATACGAATTAGGAAACGGAATATTGTATGCCATGCCATCCCATGAACACTTAACTGTTTGAGAGAGATGCAGTGAATGAATCTCGATTGATAAACCCTCTTAAGGTGATGATTGGAGGCTTCTAATCTTCAGCTTATCACGAAGAAAAGTAAAATGAGCGGTGCTAATAAGACCCTTGGTCAATATATCAGCAACTTGATCATCACAAATTAAATGAAAAAAAAAAAAAATTAATTAATTAATTAGGACATTTATATACTTTCAGATATGATACTCAACATCAACCCTAATGCAATAGTGGATTGCCCTTTAACTTTTTGTTTTCCCCAATTCTTTGTTGCTCAATGCAAGCAGTGAGACCAGAATGCAGTCCTCTCCAGACTCACGACTCTACTCTCTAGTCTCTACTGGAGATGTATATGAATGGTCATAAATCTATATCTCAGCATACCTGTTTAGAGGAAATCATATTCAAAAAATTAGTTTCAAAAAACTATTTGAATCTATTCGCAAGGTAATCAGATACGGATACAAATAGTATTAATTTCTATTCGAATTTAATCCATTTACAGAAGGGTTTATGAATATTATAATATGTAATGGTAGTTTTGAACCTTCTTGGGGGAGTGTGGCTGCAGCAAGCAAAAGAGCAAGGATGGAAAACCTTAACAATATGGGTGGATAGCTTGCAAGTTGTGGAGTAGATTTCTCAAGGTAGTTAGGAAGGTTGAACATGGGACTTGTTCAATCTACATATGGATATTTCTGTTTTGATAAAGTCTTTTGTTGATGTAAAAATTTAACAAAAAACAAAGCAGAAATATCTTCTATTGGTCATAGATGGAGAATAGAGCTAGGGTTGAAAAACTACAATCAGTTATAGTACATAATGTAAGAGAGAGAATAATAATGCTAACTGGTGATGTATCCTCGATGTGTACCTGTGCCTGACACAACCCAACACGAAAAGCAGATGGATATTATCATTTGGGGATTTTAGTGTCGGGTTTGACTAGTATTGCAGGATGAATCAATATACATTCAATAAACATACGAAAAATAGAAAGGCGTGGACTGTTAGCTCCATATAGAGGACAGGCATTAATTCTCAATCAAAGATAAATCCATTTTAGCTTGTTTTATTACTAAAGGTCACCCATCATTTTCATCCTATATCCATGGAAATATGGAATATACCTAATAGTTTTCCACATCAGTTGTTGATATTTATACGTATTGGATAAAAGTCTTATTGTTGTTCCAAGTAGTCAATTAAACTCTTTTGCCACGTGGTTGACTCACCAAATGAAATCCTCTTTTCAAGTCTAGTAATTGTTCAACTACCTAATATATCTCACGTTTGTTTATAATTAGCCTAATTAGATAAAGGCAGAAAGAACGCCACTCGATCGCGCCAGACATAGGGGCACGTGAAATGACAATCGCATCTCTAATCATTTTTGGGGTTTTAGGGGGTGCAGCGGTCATTTTGTATGCCCTGTGTCAAGGCACAGGGGCAGTATGCGCTGCATGATCGGGTGGTGTTCTCTTTCCTTCAAATAAATGAATAAAGTCCAATGCAATGACATTAATTTGGTTTTTTCAATTAGAGAAAATGTTGTTGCACCTTGTAATCAAGCTTAGTGAAAATGAAGTTGTAACATTACATTTTTGCCCCCTTTGGCAAAGGTAGTGTGGTTCAATGGTCATATCCCAAGGCATTCATTGCTTGGAGGTGCATTGTTGATGATCTTCCAAAGGCATATCAGCATGTTTGTTACAATGTGTAGATCACTCTTTCCTATTTTTCTTGAGCGGGCTTGGATACTCGAGATCGTCTTTTCTTCAAGTGTAGAAGCATCTCTCTTAAGGGGAAGGATTTTGATCGTAACCGTTACTTGATAAGAAATTAGGGTGTGTAAGTGATGTAGCTCCCTTCTCCCTAATGGTTTCCTTGTGGGAGGGAGCTGGGCCTTTGTCTCCTTGCTTTGCTGGCCTCGTTTTTTATGTTTCTTCCTCGATTTTGTTTAGGCGATCTTAACCACGCCTTTCTTTACTATACATTTTTCTGCCCCTCTAGTTCCTTTGTAATAAAATTGATATTTATTTTCCAATGATGGTAAAATCTTATCATTTCATTTATTTACTCAAAAAAACATGAAAAAACAATGATAGCTCTTGATAGTATTATAATATTAAAAATCTCTTTTAACCTTTGACTTAAAGAACTTTTAAGAATAAAACAAGGACAACAAAAGAAGGTTACAACTTCTAAATTCACCATTTTGATGACAACAAGAAGCATCTCGTAAGTTAATCCAAGAAGAGTCAATTGATAAAAGCTGTGCAAATTTGACAAAAGCAACACGTTCCATCCTCATCCGATGAAGATGCCAGATCACAACTTATCCTCTATTTTCTATTTCAATTCAATCAAGTCTGACTTTTCTTCTAAATTTTATGATAACAAATCACTTAGAGAGTCAAAAATGAGAGTTGTAATAATAGCACGAGATTCAATAGTTCACACTCCACTCTGTACGACTTGATCAGACACCATAAATAAGATATCTTAATCTACGTAGAATCTGAGGTATAGAAAGCACCTGAAAGTCATGCACACCAACAAAAGATTGTGGTCCAATGAAGAAAAAATATATATATTTAGAGCTAATCTCAAGAAAAAGATTGAGGTCACCATTGAGAGAGAGCGACCCAAGTTTCTTAAGTCTAAATCAACTCCATCATTTGCAAGATAGGGTTTGTATATTTATTGTCGTGTTGTCTGGTAAGATAAATGATCTTTGAAAAGCTCAAAAAAATACTAAAAGAGGATTTATGGAACAAGCAACCTTTAATGTGTTGTAATGACAACTACCCCCAACCATCATCCTGTCCAAAAAAAATGAGGGTGAAGGATTTGGGTCTTCTATAGCGCGACATGATGTGTAGTGCATCATCCAACGGCCTACAGTGTTTGGGCTACATGCCCAAGCACTGTAGGCCGTTGGATATGCGCTACACACTATATCGTGCTATAAAGGAGTCCAACGCGTGAAACTCATTCAAATTTGGGACTTAGGGACTCTATCTCCAAGTCCAAGGCAAAGTTGGTGCTTTTGTTGAAGCTTACTTGGATTATTTTGGTTTTTTGCCCACATTGACATTTCTCTATTTTATTCTGACCATGTGGGTCTCATAGGAATGATACTAGTTTCTAACCACTCGTAGCTTGTAGAATGCAGATTCATTTTTGCACTTTCCGTGTAGGGAATCCTCTCCAATATCAAATTTATTACAAAATAAAAAGGGAAAGAATATATAAATACACCAGCCGACGAGTTGAGCTCAGCTCCTCATATGAGGTCGCTCCTCGGGAGCTGACCTCCACTCAGATGGAATCCACTGCCATCAAGTGGGTCTAGTGGTTCCATCTGAGTGGAGGCCAGCTCCCAACGAGCGACGTTGTATGAGGAGCAGAGCCGGAATCCTAGCCGACGGCCTCTACATGCATCTCATGGACAAAACCCATGAGAGCACAATAGAGCCCGAAGAATTAAAAAACAAAGGACCAACAAATGTAAACCATAACAGAGAAAGATTAGGGACCCAGGAGGGTCACCACACAAAACATCTACCCTCACAAAGAACTATCAACATGCTGAGTCCATGTAGCATGAGCTTCCCAATGCTGAACAAGAAAGTCGTTTCCACTAGACTACTCCTTTCCTTTGAAGATCGCAGCACTGCAGCGATTGAGAACATCTAACGGGATATCCCTCACAATGAGAGGGTGAGGTCGTCTTTTGATATATGTTTCTTGAATTCTTGTACCCGTTTTGAAGTTTGCCCCACTCTGACATTTTTGGTGGCAGCCCCAAAAGGAAAATTTTGTGAGGTCTGTGATGGTAGAGGAGGGTTTGGGCCTATCGGAGCCTATCACTGATCTTGTTTGAGGGTGCGGGGCAAAAACCTCCATGGTATGGTACAACCCAACCTGGTGAATCTACCTGACTTGGAGGAGTATGGCCTAGCAGGCCTGTGGGCACGCATGGCCTAGCAAGGCCTTGCAGCCATGTGTGCTCCAGGACCATGCCATGACTCTCTTAACCCATACGAGCTCCCCTGGTCTTTTCATCAAACGCTTGGGGGGCTCTAAAGGACTTAGAAGAGGATTTTTTTGGGGGGAAAAAAATGTATACACTTAGCCATCACTCCCCTCTTTCCATTGCAACTACCACACCCCAAAACTCCTCCCCATAAAAGTTTATAAAATTCCCCAAATACTCCTTGCTCACCTATTGTATCATAAGGAGCAAACAAAATTGAAGCAGCTATTGGTGGATTCCAGCAACAAATTCCAACCGACCAAAGGTTCCTACACTGAGTTAGAACAATCCCACGCTTAAAGGGTAATTTTACCTAATTTTTTGTTAATTTTTGTATTTAGTTTAATTTTTAGTGAAAAAGGGTTGTTTTCAATACAAAAAAACTCTTAAAAATATATAATGTATTGTGATGCAGCATCGGATATGGCCGATCAGGTGGACCACGATCACAACCACCCCAAAGAGCTTAGGCGTTCCACATGGGCGCGCCAACTGTCTCAACGCCTTCGCCACGTCACCTAGGCGCCACATCATTTTTTGGAGCACAAGATATTGGGGCCTAGCATATCTTTAGATTTTAGAATATGTTTTAGAATATTTACCTTCCAATTTATTAGTTTCTATATGTATGTAGGATTATTGGCTTTCCTATTTACTAGTTTCCTTATGTGCTTAGGATCCCTTGAGATATGCAACTTGGGTTGCAAGTTTTAGTAGTTTAGGAAGGTTTCCTATTATTTTTAGATTTTATTTTCTACTCTTACCAATATTTGTAATCAATTCTTGGGCTAAAAATCCTCAACCATGGAATGGAATTGACCCAAAATTTTGAAGAGAAATATTGTGCAGCCTTTGCTCCAATCGATCCTATTGTGATCACCCCTCCTTGGCCTTGAAGAGCCATCCATCGGCAGCCTTGAAGAGCAGCCCACGCCTAGAAGAGCGCCACCCCCTCCGCTCCTTGAAGAGTATTGGATAGTAGAGAATCTTTTCTCCCATTGGACAGCAAAGAATCCCTCACCTTTGATCACCATGTCATATATCAAAAATTGACTTGTCAGATTGTGATCCTCCAGGTTTGGTAACTCCAATCCTGGACAGCCATGGCACCTACCTCACCTGCCTCACCAACCTTCCTTAACTGTGCATGGCTCATTTATCACAGGTGATATCTCTCAAGAGTTATTATTGGTAGTTCATTGATATGAATCCAAGCCTTGCATGGCAACCCTATCTCCTTGATTCATCACCTTCCATTTATTGTCATGCATTATATATAGTTTATTATACAAAGAATATTCAAGGCAATGAAATACATTTTGAATTAATATGGTATCATGAGCCAAATGCTCCATTGAGCACTCAAAAGAAAAGAATTCGATCCCTCCACCACCCCATCTTTTCGTCCCTCCTTCAACCTCTCTTCTCAATATGGGTGACACCACCACCGCCATGACTACCACTCCTATCTCTATCTCATCTAATCCTCATCATGTGCGATTTGATGAGAATGTTTTTCCATTTAGTACATCCCAGCCCCAATGTCCTCCACACCAATCACCACATGTAGACGCTGAATTTTGGCACCTTGGAAGTGTGACTCGACAATGATGATTAAAGCTCGATTGGCTTGCGTGGTGACCAAATGGTAGAAAATTACCAATTTACCCTTACCCCACTTTTTGTAACCAAACTGTCCCAAGTAGAGCCCAAATCTCTAGGATAGCCTTGTTTAACCATTTTAAGCCCACATGTGAAATTTCACTCCAATCTGACGCCTTTTTGTCAAAATGACTGTCTTACCCCTGGCCTGGTTCTCGGTATCTGGACTGCCCGATTTGGCCCAAAACACTTTGGATGACCTTATTTGGTCATATTAAGCTTTCACGAAAAGTTTCGGCCAAATCGGATAACTTTTATGAAAATGACCATTTTGCCCCTGGCATGGTTCTTGGTACCCAAGCCACCCGATGTGACCTGAAACCATTTGGATAACTTTATTTGGTCATATTGTGCTTACACATTAAATTTCATGTAATTCCGGTATCATTTGGACCTTGATCAGTGTGAAACACCATTTACGTGCTTTTCTCGATATCCGTGCTATTTTTAGGCAAAATCTGACCATATCTACCACACGGATGGAAAGTACATGTTGAGACCTTCGCGGCGATATGTGGCGCATCAAAATCGGCCATTCGGATCAAAAGATATTGATGTTTGAATGTGGACCTTTAAAATGGAATCTCTAAAAAGAATATATAAAAAAAATAAAAAATAAATAAAAAATGGACCAGCCTGACCCGACCCAGCTAGGACTGTCGGCAGGGGACAAAGCCCCACCTTTTAGGCTGAGCCACACAAGGCCCATCACCCATGCCCACCTACCCAGCAGGCCTAGGCACACCCATGCCCAGGCTGCACAGCAAGCCTAGGCACACGCAAGCCCAGGCCATCACTCACCTTATCCCCAGCCTTTAAGGCCCCAAGGGTCTTTGAGACCTTTCATCGAACAGATTTTCTCCTGTATATAGGAGGCCATTTGGAGGGTTTAGGGACCGAGAAAATTCATGAAAAAATTATCATTGTGAAGTTCGTTCTCCCCTATGTCCATCCATTCTAGAAACATCTCCATATCATGCTTCCAAAGACATATAAAATTCCTCAAATACCCCTTGTTCACCACTCTTGCCATTTGGGGCAAACACACTTGGAGTGGCTTTCGGTGCCTTCCGACGATAATTCCGGCCATCCAAGGATATGTAGACTGAGCCCAGACACTTCCACTCTTCAAGGGTAGGTTTTCTATATCTTTATTTAGTTTTTATGTATTTCTTTTGATTTTCTTTAGTTAAAAGAGGCTGTTTTCAGTTAAAAAATCTTCAAAAATAATACAAGAGTGGTAAATTTCTGAAAATTTTAGGGAAGATGTTCCCCACTGTGCTTGATGTCCATTAATTTTCTCAAGCTCCAAATCACGGTTTTTGTGATATTTTTACCCCTATGAAGGATTTTAGATTATGTAAAATCTGAACCTGTGGATGGGGATTTGGACAAAATCATTATGACCATGTTAAATATCATGTTTTGATTAGTGGGTGTGGGCTCCGGTTTGATCCAATTCGGATCTGTGATGGGGATTTTGTATTTTTCTTTGTTTTCCCTTCTTTTTAGCATTTCAGAAAATATTAAAAATAGTATAAATGCATAAAAATTCACAAAAAAAATTATGGGATACATATTTCATCAGGATTGATTTTATGGGATCATTAATCACTGACATTAATGTTTGATCATTTTCATAGGTGTTCCTTACCATGTTAGGGATGTAGATGTCATTTTTGTATTTGTTGTGAAAATCCAAGAAAATTAGAAAAAATACATTTCTAAGCATTAAATTCTGTTTTAAGTTGTTTTAGAATGTTTTCATATGCATACATGCCCACCATGAATCATAACCATGCATAAAAAGTCACTTCTACCCTCGGGGGTATTTTGGTCATTTTGCGACCAAATCATATTTAGGGCCCTGGAAAGGTTTCTATCACTTTATTTGCATGTTTTAACTTTCATAAGCATGCTTTAAGTATAAGTTTGCATTTTCATGCATATTTGTATTTTTGCCTTAATAGGGGCATTTTGGTAATTTTACCACTTTGTAGTATTGTATATATTTTAATAATTCACATGCATGCCATTAATCATGTTTAATCATTTCAGCATTTAAATGTGATTTCTTGCCTTTGTACATATTTTGGTCCTCTAGGGGTATTTTCATAATTTTGACCATTTTGGCTCTACATAATCACCTAACTTAGGGGTAGTAATTAGGATTAAAACATTAATTTTAATTAGCCTAATTAGGTCCATAAATTTCAACAAAGATAATCAAAACACAAAAAATAAAATAGTTTAATTACGTGCATAATACGCATAACACAACAGTATACAATAGAGTTTGGTCTAGGAAGACCGGCCGTCGGCCGGGCGGTTGCTGGGTGCCTAACACCTTCCCAGCCCATAACTTGACACCTACCCAGAGATCTGGAGCAGACCATTCATTGAGTCATTGGAGTTAATTAGCGCCCTTCTCTAAAGAACCGGCATCATTTGTGGGTCCTAGACCCTGATCTAGGTGGCGACTCCCTACACCATCAACAACAATCCCCGCACCGCTCCCACACTCGGGTGCACCACACCAGAAAAAGGTCGGGGATCAATCTTCATCCGTTGCGCCTACATCACCACTCATCACCCCATGGGTATCTTTGCCATTACAATCAAACTCTTTCCCACCATTGGATGTCCCACCACCACCAATACCTAAACCCCCGAACCCAGTTGATCCCCCACCCGCCATCTCCATAGCCCCACCATTAACACCCTCACCCACGGCTCCCACTCTTTCCCCCACATCTACACCGCCACCCAGTCCCCCACGTCGTACAAGGCTGTTAGCAGACATTTATGCCCTCACCGAGGCTCAACCCTCCTCTCTTCACGCCAACCTATCATCCTCACCGTGACCCCCATTGGCGTTCTGCCATGTCCGAGAAATTTAATGCCTTATTGAGTAATAACACGTGGTCTCTTGTTGCACGGACTCCTAACATGAATTTAATTGGCTGTAAGTGGATATATAGGATTAAGAGAAAGGCGGATGGCTCTCTTGAACGTTACAAGGCGAGGTTGGTGGCCAAGGGTTTCCATCAGCAGCTCGGGGTTGATTATGATGAGATCTTCAGTCCCGTCATCAAACCCACAACCATTCGGATAGTTCTTTCCTTTGCCATCTCCAATGGATGGTCTGTTCACCAACTGGACATTAACAATGCCTTCCTTCATGGCATCTTTGATGAGGAAGTGTATATGACACAACCACAGGGGTTTGAAGACCAATCTCAGCCCACTCATGTCTGTCGCCTTCATAAGTCCCTATATGGGCTTAAGCAGGCACCACGGGCCTGGTTTCAACGATTATCTCAGTTCTTGGTCTCCTCAAGTTTCACCCCATCTCAGACAGACACATCCTTATTCATTTATAAGCAGGGGATGAAGAACACTTATGTCCTTGTTTATGTGGACAACATCTTGGTCACTGGTAATGACCCCTCACATATCACTAGGCTATTGGCAAATCTTGCATCTGAATTCGCCATCACTGATCTGGGCCACTTGAACTTTTTTTTGGGTTGAGGCAATATATACAACCACGTGGGGGATTCTATCCCAAGCTCGGTACATCAAAGATCTGATTGACAAAGTCGGGATGAGTGATTGCAAACCGGTTCTCACTCCCATAGCCACCTCAGTCAAAGCATCCTCCACAGGGGGTGCCCTGTTTACTGATCCAACAAAGTACAGGTCCATAGTTGGAGTGTTACAATACGCTACATTGACTCGTCCGGACATTACTTACTCTATTAATCGAGCCTGTCAATACATGCATGCTCCAAGTGATGATCACGGTCCATGGTCAAGCGCATCCTACGATATCTCCAGCACACAAAACATTATAGGCTCTTCATTACTCACTCTAGCTCCCAAAATCTACAGGCATTCATTGATGCCGACCAGGCGGGGGATGATACTGATCTTAAGTCCACAGGTGGATATGCCATTTATATGGGTCCGAACCTCATTTCATGGAACTCTAGGAAGCAAAAGACTGTGGCCCAAGCGTCCAATGAATCAAAATACAAGGCATTGGCCGATGCATGTGCCGAGCTCACCTGGTTATAATCTCTATTTGGAGAACTGGGCATTCCCCTCACTCAGCCACCAGTGCTATGATGCGATAATATTGGAGCTACATATCTGTCCGCTAATCCGGTATTTCATGCGCGTACAAAGCATGTTGAAATTGACTTCCATTTTGTTCGCGACAAAGTCACCAAAAAGGAACTCCATGTTCGCTTCATCTCCACCGCTGATCAGATCGGCAATATTATGACCAAGGGCCTATCTTCAAACCGGTTTGCATTTCTTCGTGACAAGCTGAAGATCCGAGCCATCGAACCTCCACCTTGAGGGGGTGTATTGGACAGTAGAGAATATTTTCTCTCATTGGACAACAGAGAATCCCTCACCTTTGATCACATGTCATATATCAAAGATTGACTTGTCAGATTGTGATCCTCCAGGTTTGGTAACTCCAATCCTGGACAGCCATGGCACCTACCTCACCTACCTCACCAACCTCACCAACCTTCCTTAACGGTGCATGGCTCATTTATCACATGTGATATCACATGTGATATCTCTCAAGAGTTATTGGTAGTCCATTGATATGAATCCAAGCCTTGCATGGCAACCCTATCTCCTTGATTCATCACCTTCCATTTATTGTCATGCATTATATATAGTTTATTGTACAAAGAATATTCAAGGCAATGAAATACATTTTGAGTTAATAAAGAGAGCCACCACCACCACGGCCTAGAAGAGCCGCGGCTTCACCTCCACCATGCCACCCTCCATTCCCCATTCCACTTTCTTTTCCCTCTCATGCACACCAGCCACGTTACCCCATTAGCTCTCTCTCTCCATCCATTAACCTCTCTCCCACATTACTTCCTCTATCTCTCTCTCCCTCCACGTTACCCCCTCCATTAACCTCTCTCCATCTCTCTCTCTCTCTCTCTCTCACGTTACCCTCTCCTCCTAAAATATTAAACCCACATAAAATATAAAACCCACCGTCCCGTTATCACAACATGTGTTAACAGCCCGCCAACCCAATCCCTCTTCCATTGAGCGATCCTCGATCTCTCTTGAGGAGATCCCCATTATTTGGTATCAGAGCTGGATCGAAGAGGAGATTATTTCCATGGCACCACGCCAAGGAGGCTGCACTGCCCGTATCACAGAAGTTGAGACGCACAACGATGCTGCCCAAGCCAAGACAGCCCTTCTTCGACGTCAGGTTATGGAACTCACCCCCGAACTTGAGTTGATGCGCGCTACTTCGCATCGGATGAGCCAATCCGAGGAAGAAGTAGGAGGTGGCGATAGCCATTCCTCCATAGATGAGGACTTGCGCCATGTTCGGGGAAGAGGATTGAGGGCCAAAAACACATGCCCCCCTCAACCTCCACGTGAGCAAGACTGGAACCATAAGCTAAAGGGAGACATTCCCGATCTCATAGGTAATGAAATGCCTGATGAAGTTGTTGACTAGCTTACCCTTGTGAATGAAATTTTTGAGCACCGAGAAGTTCCTGAAGATAAGCGTGTAGGCCTTATAGTCATGCGACTGCGAGGCAAGGCGATTGCATAGTTTAGGCGAGAGAAGCAGACACGCCAGAGCGCCGATAAAGATCCCATCACCCTATGGCAACATATAGAAGAGAAGCTGCGAAAACACTTCCTCCCCACTAGCTACAAGAGGGAACTCTACCAGCGTTACCAAAATCTTCAGCAAGGTATCCGCACTATAGATCAGTACACCAATGAATTCAATGAATTGCTTACCCGCAATAACATTGGTGACACCGAAGAGATGCTTGTGAGCAAGTATTTGGGTGGACTGCAAACCCAAATCCAGGAGGTGCTTGAAGTCCTTGACATATGGGACCTTGGCGAACCTCATCAGCGTGCAGTGAAGATCGAGAAGTCACGGTAGTAGAGATAGTCTACAGGCAGCCAGCGTTTCTCCTCTACCCAGGGTACTAACAACCCACTTTTTATCCAGGCAGCCGTAGGCCAACAAGTAGCAACCAAAGCATCGCAGTCCCCTGCATCGGCTACAGGCTCGCAGTTTAGCAAAACTGTGACCTCGCAACCCACTTCTTCTCTTAAGTGCTATGCTTGTGGAGAATTGGGACATCATGTGAGCAACTGTCGCACCGTAAAGAATAGACCGGCCGGCAAGGGACTTTTGTTAGAGAATGATCTTGATGCGATAGATGATGAGGAAGCCAACTTGGAAGATCCCCAGTATGACAGCCAAGGCGATCCAGAAGGAGAAATTCTCCATGCAGATTCGGGCGAATTCCTTATGATGAGAAAGGTGTTTCTCACCCCCCCCCCCCCCGCCATGAATCTAATGACCATTGGCTCCGCAACAACATATCCCACTTGGCTTGTACCATAGCTGGAAAGGTGTGCCAATTGATCATTGATTTTGGGTGCTGTGAGAACGTTATTTCTGAAGAGGCGGTCCAAAAATTACAGCTCGAACAGAAGGAGCACCCTACCCCTTACAAGATGACTTGGTTGAAGAAAGGTATTGAGGTAACTGTTTCTAAACGATGTCTGGTTGCGTTATCTATTGCCTCTACTTACTTCGACAAGATTTGGTGTGATGTATTGCCTATGGATGCCAGCCATATTTTATTAGGGCGCCCCTGGCAATTTGATAGAAAGACCTTGCATGATAGGTATAAGAACACTTACTCTTTTATGTATGATGGAAAAAAAATTGGTCTAGCCCCATCCAAGGAGTCCTTGAAGTCCCCCCTAGCCGAATATGGCTCCTCTAATTTACTTACATTGAGGGACTTACGGGGTGCCATGACCAATGTGGACGTTGTGTATGTGTTGCTTAATAAATCTGAAAGTGATGGTGCTTCACATGTTGTACCTGAAGAGGCCAAGCCTTTACTGGCCGAATTTCATGATGTGTTTGAAGACCTTCCCATGGGTCTACCCCCTATGAGAGATATCCAGCACCAAATTGATTTGGTCCCTGGAGCTCAACTACCCAACTTGCCTCATTATCAGATGAGTCCGGCTGAACATGCAGAGCTACACCGGCAAGTTACAAAGCTGTTGAATAAAGGCTTCATTCGTGAAAGTCTTAGCCCTTGTGCAGTACCAGCCCTCTTGGTTCCAAAGAAGAACGGCACTTGAAGAATGTGTGTGGATAGTATTGCGATTAATAAAATCACTGTTAAATACCGCTTTCCTATCCCATGCCTTGATGACCTACTGGACCAACTTACTGGTTCTACCATTTTCTCTAAGTTAGATCTCAAGAGTGGTTATCATCAGATCCGGATTAGACCAGGGGATGAGTGGAAGACTGCATTCAAGACACGAGATGGCTTGTTTGAGTGGATGGTAATGCCATTTGGTTTATCCAATGCTCCTTCTACATTCATGCGTTTCATGACACAGATCTTGAAGCCGTTTTTGGGCCATTTTGCTGTAGTGTATTTTGATGATATACTTGTATTTAGTAAATCTACTGATGAGCACTTGCAGCATCTTACCGCTATTCTTGTTGTGTTGAGGAGAGAGCATCTATTTGCAGCTATGGAGAAGTGCTATTTCTTTCAAACAAAAATCCTATTCTTGGGATTTGTTGTTTCTGATGATGGCATTACAGTTGACGACGCCAAGATCAAAGTCATCTGGGATTGGCCTACTCCATCCTCCATCTTTGATGTTTGTAGCTTCCATGGACTTGCATCCTTTTATCGGAGATTTATTTCACATTTTAGCTCCATTGCAGCACCACTCACAGCTTGCATGAAGAAAGGTGTATTTGAGTGGACTAGTGCAGCCCAGGAAAGCTTCGAACAGTTGAAGGAGAAGTTGATTTCAGCGCTAGTTTTAGCCCTACCTAACTTTGACCTTGTGTTTGAGGTTCATTGTGATGCATCAGGTACAGGTATCGGCACAGTTCTTAGTCACGGTGGTGGCCCTATTGCCTATTTTAGTGAAAAGGTTAACGGCGCAAAGCTTCGTTACAGCACTTACGACTTGGAGTTCTATGCGATTTTTCGCACTCTAGAGCACTGGCGATCCTACTTGATCCACCGGTAATTTGTTCTTTACACTGATCATGTGGCGTTGAAGTATCTTGCAGGACAACATAAGCTTAATTCCAGGCGCGCAAAGTGGGCAGAGTTCCTTCAGGAATTCACTTTCAATATCAAGCACAAGGTTAGCGTTCAAAATCAGGTGGCGAATGCTCTTAGCAAAAAGAAGAGTTTGCTTACCACCATGCACAACACCACCCTTGGCTTTGATACTTTTTCAGGATCTCTATGCGAGTGACCCTTACTTTTCTAAGGTGTTGATGGATGTGCAAGCAAGGGCCACTACCAATTTTGTCATCCATGATGGTTTTCTATTCAAAGGAAATCGACAGTGTATTCTCGACTGTTCCCTTCGCCTGAAAGTGATTGCAGACTTACACAGTGAAGGACACTTTGGAAGAGTCAAGACTCTACAATTGGTGCGTTCTCGCTATTTTTGGCCTAAGCTTACCACGGATGTGCAGCATTTTATGCAACAGTGCCAGATTTTTCAGACTTCGAAGGGGCAGTCCACCAATGCAGGCTTATATATGCCTTTGCCCATCCCTACTGCACCGTGGACTGATATCTCCATAGACTTCGTTCTTGGGTTACCTAAGACTCAAAAGGGCATGGACTCTATTTTTGTGGTGGTAGACCGTTTCTCTAAGATGGCGCATTTCATTCCTTGCCGAAAGACGATGGACGCATCTCGCATTGCAGATTTGTTCTTTAGAGAAGTCTATAAGTTGCACGGCTTACCCCACACCATTACTTCTGATAGGGACACCAAGTTCCTTAGTCACTTTTGGCTGCAATTATGGAGGAGTATAGAGACGGCACTGCAGTTCAGTTCAGTCTTTCACCCTCAAACTGATGGCCAAATCGAAGTTGTCAACCGTTCTTTGGGAAACTTGCTTCGTAGTTTGACTAACGACAACCCTCGCTCTTGGGAATGTCGATTATCCTTGGGTGAGTTTGCATGCAATTGCTCTGTGAACCGCTCCACCGGCCTTAGTCCTTTCATGATTGTTTATGGACGACAACCTACATCTGCAGTGGACCTACCTCCAATCCCATTCCCGGACAAGCCACTAGTACAGGTTGAAGAAATTGCATCACAGTTGCGGCGTATTCATGATGAAGTACACTAAAAGCTGGTGACCAGTACAGCTACCTACAAGCAAGTAGCCGACCAGCGGCATCAACAGGTTCTATTTGAGCCTGGTGATTATGTGTGGGCTTACTTGCCGCCTGAGCGTCAACTAGCCGGTACCTATGGCAAGCTCAGCAATAGGAAAATTGGACCTTTGGAGGTCTTGGAGCGTATCAATGATAACGCCTACCGCTTGAAGTTGCCTTCCCATATTCGCACCCATGATGTATTCAATGTGCGACATTTGACCTCTTACCATGGTGATTCCTCCGATGATGGTACTGCGAATTCGGGGACGAATTCTTCTAAACCGAGAGGGAATGATGCAGCATTAGATATGGCCGATCGGGTGGACCACAATCGCAACCACCCCAAAGAGCTTAGGCTTTCCACATGGGCGCGCCAACCGTCCCAACGCCTTCGCCACATCACCTAGGCGCCACATCATTCCTTGGAGCACAAGATATTGGGGCCTAGCATATCTTTAGATTTTAGAATATCTTTTAGAATATTTACCTTCCAATTTATTAGTTTCTATATGTATGTAGGATTATTGGCTTTCCTATTTACTAGTTTCCTTATGTGCTTAAGATCCCTTGAGATATGCAACTTGGGTTGCAAGTTTTAGTAGTTTAGGAAGGTTTACTATTATTTCTAGATTTTATTTTCTACTCTTACCAATATTTGTAATCAATTCTTGGGCTATAAATCCCCAACCATGGAATGGAATTGACACATTTTGAAGAGAAATATTGTGCAGCCTTTGCTCCAATCGATCCTATTGTGATCACCCCTCCTTGGCCTTGAAGAGCCACCCATCGGCAGCCTTGAAGAGCAGCCCGCGCCTAAAAGAGCGCCACCCCCTCCGCTCCTTGAAGAGAGCCACCACCACCACCACGGCCTAGAAGAGCCGCGGCTTCACCTCCACCGTGCCACCCTCCATTCCCCATTCCACCTTCTTTTCCCTCTCATTCACACCAGCCACGTTACCCCATTAGCTCTCTCTCTCTCTCCATCCATTAACCTCTCTCCCACATTACTTCCTCCATCTCTCTCTCCCTCCACGTCACCCCCTCCATTAACCTCTCTCCATCCATTAATCCCTCTCTCTCTCTCTCTCTCTCTCACGTTGCCCTCTCCTCCTAAAATATTAAACCCACATAAAATATAAAACCTACCGTCGCGTTATCACCACATGTGTTAACAGTCCGCCGACCCAATTCCTCTTCCATTGAGCGATCCTCGATCTCTCTTGAGGAGATCCCCATTATATTGTAAATTCTTAAATTTTTATGCGAGATGTTTCCCACTATGCTTGATGTCCAATAATTTTCCTAGGGTCTAAATCATTTTATTTTGGACAACTTTGCCGCTGTGAATGTATTAGAAGCATGCGAAACTTGAACCTGTGGGAGGTGTTTTGGGTCTAACTTCTATGATGGGTTTAAAGAGCATGTTTGATTGACAAACATGTGTTTTGTTTTGGGCCAATTTGGCCACTAATCCCAGTTTTTGTATTTTTTACTTTTATGCCACTATTTTAGAATTTCAAAAAATATAATAAATAATAGAAATACAGAAAATTACTCAAAATAAATGAGACAAATTCTTTTAGTATGTTTAATTTTGTGGGTTCATTAGCCATGTTGTGCATGCTTCCCATCCCCTAAGACATAGATGTCATTTTAGGATTTGACGCAAGAAATGAAGAAAAAACAAAAATATAAATACATGTGCTGTTTTTATGACTTGTATGTATGTAGAATAATGTAATCCGCTGTATAGCATGTATTTTCATATATGGGTCATTTGTATCATTTTTTATGTATTTATTTAACATATTTCATATTTTTTTCATAAATATGACAAAATGCATTATAAAATTGCCATGACATGTACATGATGAATTTCAGCTATTTAAGTATGTGTACATGATACATCAGCATGTAGGATCATCATGCATAATTTTTTGCAATTAAAAAAATACTTACGTTATTTTCCAAAAGTGCATATCTACTTTTGCCCTCCGAGGTCATTTTGGTCATTTCACCAAGTCCAAGTCCAAAATGATTTTCCAGCATCAAAGCTTTGGGTACTTTTTCATTTTAGCATGTTTAACATCATTTCTCATCCTTTCAATGATTTTAAAACGCATGCCCTAGTACTTTCTACCATCTTGGTGTATTTTGATTATTTTACGACCAAATTTCACTCAGAGTTTTGGGAGGGTTTTTGTCACTCACTTTGCATATTTCAACCTTCATAATTATGTTTAAACTACAAAATAGCATTCTCATGAGGTTTTCATGCATTTTGGTAATTTGATATCTTATACTTTTTAACCTAATACATATTTTTAATAAGTAACATGCATGCGTAAAAGTATTGTAATCATATTTTAGTTATTTGTGATATTTAAATTTGATTTTCATGCATACAAGATTCCTCCTTTCATCATGTTTAATCTAGCTTAGGTTTTTAATCATTTTGTATAGTTAACCGTCGACCATAGAGTTAGAATTTCTAACTTAACAAAAATGTATGAATTAGATCAAAATAAGATCCATAATCAGCTAACTTAGAGTTAACGAATAGGATTTAAACATTAGTTCTCATTAACCTAATTAGGTTCATAAATCTCCACTCAAGATAGGTTAAATTTTCCAAAAAATAGATTAACTAGTTGCATAATACGTATAACCAACAAGTGTATAGCAAATAACGTGGTCTATGAAGACTGGTCATTAATCGGGCGGTTACTAAGTGCCTAACACATTCTCAACCCATAATCTGACACTTATCAAGAGATATGGGGCAAACCAACCATTGAGTCATTGAATAAATTTAACACCTTTTCTACGAAGGAAGGGTACCATTCATGGGTCCTAAACCCCAAATCTAGGTGGCGACTCCCATTTTTCACATTCAATCCCCTGAGGTTATCCTAGTCAACGGATTTCTTTCATCTAACACACCACACTTTAAACGTCAAATTAATGAGATAGAGGCCCAGATTTGTTGAAATGTTCTTGATTTCTAGACCATCTTCTTCAAATTTTTTTCCATCCAAACATGATAGATAGATGCACATTACTACGACCCATGGTGCCAATTCTTGATTTCCCATTGCAATAACATACTTTATATTTGAGTATAAGTATAATGGCCTAATATACATACATGAAGTGTATACCTATCTTTGGAGGAACTTTTTAAACCAAATGGCAGAATGCTTCGGATATCTCTTCAGTCCATTTTTGTAGTCCACATAATTAATACCAAAACGAACTGTGTATCCATCGCCCCACTCGAAGTTGTCCAGAAGTGACCAAGCAAAGTATCCCCTCACATCCACACCCTCTCTGCGTTCAGATATATATACTGTAGTCATTACCAAATATACGAAATAACTAAGCAAACACATAGAAGGCTCCCGTCACTGCAGAGTCTGGGGAGAGTCATAATGTACGCAGTCTACCCCTGCTTTCGCAGAGAGACTGTTTTCAAACTCGAACCCATGACCACTTGATCACAATGGAGCAACCTTACCGTTGCACCAAGGCCCGCCCTCACACCTTAAGAGGAAATATGGCAATTAAATTACACAATATTCTATAAAGAAATTCTCACTTGATGGCTTTGCGAATGAATATAAGATGGCGACGATGGTACTCTATTCTCATGTTGTCCTTCAGAGCTTCCTCCAACGTTAGTGTATCGTTATTGACTTCCGATACTCCTAATCACAAATCAAACTAATTAAACTGTTCATCAGTCCCAACCTCAGCAAGTTTGAGACATGGTTATTGGAAGAATCATTATTTGCCTCACCATTTTCAGTAATATAGATTGTTGGATTGTTGTATCTTTTCTTTGTAAGAAGCAGAAGCTCCCAGATTCCTCGAGGATACATGTAGAGCCAAGCCGAACCAGTCTGTTTAAATTTCATATTACATATGTTAGAAAAAACAAGAACCTAAAACGATGCAAAAAACAAAAAGTAATCACAAATAACAATCACACAGCCGCATACAAAGATTTGCATGATTAGGCAGGATTGTCTACGTCCATGGTGAGATTGTTATTGGTGAAACCTAATCTTACTTCAGAAAGTGCAGTATTTGGGGGATCTTCGGAGAGTTGTTTCGGCTATCAAAACGTTCCAGAAAGGCCTACAAGTGCATACAGTAGCGTCTAAGGCGCTATGTCCTATAGAGCTCATTGAGATCTTCAAAATGATTTGTATTTCGACATATGTTTAGTTCTGGTCCTAACCAGACCAAGTGGGTTTTTCAAGCTTCTGGAGGAATTTCTATACTTTTTGGGGTTTGGGCTTCTAGGATCCTTATCTCGTTGAGAGGGACAGGATGAGATTTGAGGGTTCGTAATCGTTCTTCAGAGAAGTAGTGAAACCAAGTTCTATCGCCGACCGTGGATATAGCGTACCTTCTTGGGGGTGAACCACGTAAAATCTTTGTGTTGTGTGTTTGTGCATTTGATTTTTCTCTTCTATTTTCGTTTTTTTTGCAAATCCCCATTTCTGGGCATTGTTTTTTTTATCAGAGATGAGATCTACTTCACTATCAATGGACAATAGGGTTACAGCCACTCGTCTCACACTTCTCTCCAATTGATTGCAGAGAAAGAACGCACACTACAAATACATAGCAAAACCCTATACGTATAGGAAGTTTACCGAAATACCCATATGGCCCCAATGCAAGCAACTGAATATGAGACATCATACGCCCAACAATATGGGATGATTTTAATCCTCTCCAATTCCTAAAGTTATGCAGTGTTGCAGTGCTAGGTGGAGATGTCGACACGTGACAAATCGGACATCCAACGGTCTAAGCTCATTGATTTTGAACTCGAATCGTTGAATGTCCGATCTGCCACATGTCAACATCTCCACCTAGCACTGCCGCACTGCACAACTCTAGGGAATTGGAGAGGATTATTTTCCCAACAATATGTATGTGTGTATGGCATTTACCAATTTAATCATTCATCAACACATTTCAATAGGTCATTAATTAACAAGTAGAAATCATATGGAGGGCTAGTATATATATTGCTAAGAATTCCTCTTACCTTTTGACCAATGGGGACCCCATGCCGCACCCCTGTCATGATAATACAAGGAATCTGTAATTAAATCGTTATGAATTCAAGCTTAATTATATTCACAAACCGGATTAGGGTTTTGTTTCAACTTACCCATGAGATTAGCGTGAAAATCTGTGAAATAGCTCTTGTTAACACTGTTACTGTAGGGAGAATTAGCTGCATAATTAGCAGTATAGTAATTTAGTCCCAAGAAATCAAAGGATCCTTTTACCATCACAGATTGCTCTTTCGAGAACTCCGGCAAGCGGTTTCCGAGCAGAGATCGCATGCTTTTTGGATAGTGACCATAGGCTAATGGTTGCATAAACCTATTTACAAGGGAAAATTAAGGACTTAGTTTATCACAAATGTTTTCATCAGTTTCTTGCTTGGATCTTGATTAGAATTCTACTTAATTGTTCATGGAACCTAACTAGATAGTCTATACTACTAAAACACTTAGAAATAAATAATAATAGTACTTAGTACTTACCATCCAAACATGAAATCAAGTGCTCGCTGAGCCGCAACATAGTTGGATACATCTTTGGAGAAAGGCACCATCCAGTGTGAGACTAATGTTATTCCAATTTTGCCCTTTTGTGAAGCCTGCACCACCACCGATTTCACAGTACACCATTTTGATCGATCAATACACAACCTAACTCTCTTAGACTAGATTATCATAAAGAAAGTGCAAAACCTCAATGGCTGAAATTTAGTACTGGGCTTGAACATTTCTGTGTATTTATAGGGTCTGAAAACTATGAGCATGGCCTTGCGAGGTTTCAGAAATCCTTGGGCAAGTATTAGGGTTTTATAGTGTAAAAGTGGGCTTGGATTTAACCTTAGGGATCTGGTTTTCCTACGGATCTTTATGCCCTCAATTTACCTGCCCCTCAATTTCCTCAATTCCATCTAATAGAGGGCGGAAATGACCACCCTACCCCCTGCCCGAACACACTGCCCGGGTGGGATCTACCTCCCTCTATTAGAGGGAATTGAGAAAATTGATGGGCAGGCAAATTGAGGTGATAATTTTTCGTGTTTTCCTACACAAATATTAAAGAAAGGATCTCTACTTAGCAGCTTTTCTCAACGAACACCTGGATCCACCACTTGGTAAGTTAGATGGAGCTGAAATTTTGTAGACAAGTAGACTCCCATGATTCCCCCTCACGTACTAAATTTCAAACAAACCCGAGTTTGTCAAGTGGCAAAATAAGGAATCGAAAAATCTAGGACTACCAGAGAGCATGGTATCAAATGGTAGGGTCAATAATTGAAATGAAGGTTGAAATTTGACACGTGATCTATTCAGACCATTCTCTAGATATCCAATGGTCAAACTTTCCACATCACTCTTCTATGTGGCAAAACTAGGCGTGTTGGTTAAGTAAATTCTTTCCTAAATCGTGTGTAAAAACCTTTCGCTAAACTTTCAACCCTAACATTATTAATAGGGCTCAAATTTTTTTGGATCTTCACAAAAACATGGAACATTAAAAAAATATATATATGGGAAAAGAACGAAGAGCTATAAGGCTATGTTTGGATGTCAAGAAAAAAAAAGAAAAGAAAAAATTCAAAATATTTTAGTATTAGTATGTAAAACCTCCTAACCTGATACTTGTCCTTGTACACTTTAACAGCGGCTGCATGAGCAAGAAGCTGGTGGTGGCCTGCCAAATATGGCTCTGTTGCTGAATTCCCACTGCTGCAATTTCCTACAAATTTAGAACACCGGCCTGGTGCATGGATGCCCAAGTCATATCCTCCAATGCTGAGGGACCATGGCTCATTCAAGGTGATCCAATGCTTCACTCGATTACCAAACTCTCGATAACATAGCTCCGCATAGTCACGGAAATCATCACTGTGTATTCATTTGGTATCATCTAGTTCATTAAGCAGGTTGGGGACTTAAAAACAAAAGATAGTTTTTTTTTTTGGTTACTTACATGATGTGAGGACTTAAGAAACCACCATACTCGTCTTCTAGGGCTTGTGGAAGATCCCAATGAAATAGAGTCACGAAGGGCCGCATACCTGCATATGATATCAAACAATGTAAGTGATGTGTATGTGTGTGTGTGTGTGTTTATAAGTAAGTGGGAAGTAGTTTGCTGTCCACACTCCCATGTGTCTATCTCTCTCCTCCTCAAAACAAGGGGGTAGAGGTGTCTTTTCATATGGGGAGGAGAGAGATAGACTCATGGGAGTGCTGGTGTAGGCCACAATCCCAGACAGAGAACTTTCTTCCTAAGTATATATAACAACCATTGGATATGAGCTCGTTGATGAGACCGTTGTAATATATGATTCCTTCCTCATTCACTCCCCTACTCAATTTTCCATCTGAAAGATAATTAAAAAAAAAAATCAAAATGTATCTGTAGTATATAATCAAGGAAAAATCTTGTTGTAATCAAAATTGGTGAAATAATTAGGTTGGAACTGTAAGGAATTTAGATTTAGCTACGACAACATTATCTTGAATTAAACATAAGGAGATATTTAAAAATAAATTCCAAAATAATATATATCCATGTAGCTGACCCTATTTAGTTGGAATAAGGTTGTTGTTATTGTTGTTGTTGTTGTTGTTCTTTTATTTTTACTTTTATTATTAATATTTTGTCTTTGCAAGGATCTATGTAACCGACCCCATTAATTAGTTTTTTTTTTTAATATATTTAGCGAAGCCAAAGATTTTTTTACCCCGAAAAAAAGAGGAAAGAATAATAAAAAATACAAAAAAAAAAAAAAAAAAAAAAAAAAACTAGAGAAACCTCCACAAAAAAATCAACGACGTATACCTATAGTTGAATCATGCTAGTAGGGAAATGCGCAGAAGATACAAGCAGATAGAGAGAACTCCAAAACACGAAGGCCAACACAAATAAGAAAAAAAGTTGGGATAAGGCTGAGTTGTTGTTGTTGTAGTATTATCTTTATCAAATATATGATCAAAGTCTACTCTAAAACTTGGTACTGAAGTATAAAAATTTAGGGAAAATTTCCGAAAGGCAGCGTGGCCGCTGTGTAAAGACACAAAGGGGAGCGAAATGACCGTCTCACCCCCATGAAGGGCGGTCATGACTGCCCTGTTGATGTTGTTGCTCACGCTCCCATCAGCTCACACGCCGGTGCAGGGAACCAGGGGCCACACTGCCTTTTGGAGAACCCTCTCCCAAAAATTTAATAATTAATGAAAATGAATTTTAGGATAAAGACTTCATGACCCAAATGTTTCCCCAAATCCTGAAATTAATAATAATAATTTCGACTGGTCACCCTTAGGTATCATTTCAAAGCCCATGAATGATGCATCTTTAGACATCACTTCAAGAATTTTTATCTGCTGCTGTAACTGGAGCGCTGTTGTGCACATCCAGTTACAACAGCGGATAAAGGTCCTCACTTCGAAGCCCATGAATGATGAATAGACATAATTAATGACCTTCAGCGGCTCACCTAGGAAGGCCTTCTGATATGACCCACTTTTATTGTTCCACTTCGACAAATCATATAACTATTCTAACCATTGGATAGATGGAAATGGTGTAAATTAACTATATATCAATTTCAAAACCTAATTCAATCAAATAGCTCCCTATGTATTCATAGTACCTCCATGTATTTCAATGCATGTCTAACTATACGTTTTCTGATCACTTTTCTACATTCTTTTAAAGCCCAAACCTGATTAGCTTTGTTTTGTTACTTGACAAACTCCGTCTAGACTAAACATTGATATGTAATCAGGGAATATTGAAGTATATCTTGTCCACAAATTTGGGACCCTAAACTAAATTGCCATATGACAAATATTGTGATCCCACTAGGATGACCTTCCAATGTGAACTACGCATGACAAGAACTTTTCATGTGTAATGGGATAGACACTTTTTCCTTTTATTTTGGAGTTCAGATCTGCTACCCACATAGGGACAGGTGAGGACAGATCTTAACCCTCCATGGGAGTGTGGGACCCGCCTATAGGGTGTGGGCTTTACCTAGAAACAAATGCAGCCTAAAATGTCCCACCTCATCCCACCCCCCACCCTAAAAAAGAAAAAAAAAAATAGGCATATAAAGCTGTCATTATATAGCATATTTTAAGGATCTAAAATCAAAGGGAAGAAACTATTACATGCCCTTAAATAAATTCAAAATGCAAATGTTCCACCAAAGAAATTGTATAGACCAGATAGAACGTGATAAGTTTTTCTCTAACTACTTGATTAATTAAATATTTATTTATTTAATCAACTAAGTTTTCGTCTAAGAAATTCTTTAATTAGTATCTCATCAATTCATTAAATGTGGCATTTGGGTTCCTCACTTTAAAGAACATTCTTTTTACTTTGTTTATATTTGACTTTCCAAGCTTTTCCCAAAGGAAGAGGAAGGTTACGGTGGGTTAAAGTGTAGAAACTAGTTATCTAATAATCAGGTTCAAATGTTCGATCAGCTCACCTATTCAAGTTTGTCCCCTACTTAATGTTCCTAATACCTTACTTGAAAAATCTATTAACAAAAAATTAAAAAATTTTCCTTTAGGCTCGGTTAGCTTTTTGGTAAAAAAAATAACATGTGAAAGAAAAATAATCAAGTTAATAAAAGAAGGGAGAGGGTTAGTTGAGCAAGTGTCATAAGGGACCACACCAATGGGTTGCGATAAAATGGTATAAATCATAGGAGAGCAGCAAGGTCATTTCATGTGAGAAGAAGAATGATAGAACCAAAGATACTAGTGTACCCTGTCTGAGCAGCTCAAAAAACCTTTTCCCATAAAAGAATTGGGGAAAGTTTTGTTGTACAGTCATGTGGCTCCTACATGAGTGCGGGGGGCAATGAGGTGGTGCTGCAGGGCATCCAACAAGAGGGGTAGGACAATCATTTCGCCTCCCGTTGTGTATGGGCGCAGTGAACGCGACCAAGTAGGCAGCACCATTATTTTCCCAAATGATTTTTACTTGAAGATTTTCCTTTTACATGGCTCTTAGAGTTTTAGTGGAAAGAATCGGACTCCTTTCCAGCGCACCCCCTAGCTGGAACATGTCTGGTGCGGCACCACAACTCGACACATGGTCGAGGTGCTGTTCGAACGACGAGAATGGATGCGCACATCTGAGCATGGAGCATATGCGATGAAGAGAAGGATTTCCAGCTCGATGGTGCACATCCATCTTTGCCATTCGAACAGCACCTCGGCCATCCAATAAATAGAGTCTTGTGTGAAATATCTAAAAATAACAGAGCTTATAATTTACCCATCTACACCCCTGCCTCCCCCAAAAAAAATAATAATAATAACTATAAGAAATAAGTACTTTTGCTAATATTAAAGACTCTTAAAAAAAAATTATCAATACTAAAAATCTACAAGAATTGATCAAATGGTCCAGATTAGCTACTTGGGTCCTAAAAATAAATTCTTAAAAAAAAATTGGCGGATGATCTTACGAGGCAGTAACCGGGGCCAAGAGATGGAGAATCTGTAAGCGTCCAATCCCATTTCCTTCATTATCCCTACATCTTCCTATTTAGAATAATAAGTAGTAATTTTATTCACTAATTAATCTTCATTAAAAAGATAACGAAAGGTAAATAAATCAGGGGGTAAAAGGGAGAAAAAGAGGGGCATTTCGTGGTAATGAAAGTTATAAAGATGAGGACTTTCTACCTGGTATTTGTGATAAGAATCATCGGCTACATCTCCATTACTATGATCCTTTATCTTACCTGCCACGCCACAATAGTATTTCTCAAAAACCAATAAATTAAGGACCGTCCAATTTAGAAATCAAATAAAAGGGTCACTGATGCTGCACTTTGTTAGTGGTGGGCCCTGTCACCGGCAACTTTCATTTTATACTATTAGACGGCTTTCTATCTGAACCGTCCAATAACTCAAGTGGGTGTGAAAAAAAAATCTATCAAGATTCTGTTTACGTTGTGGGAACCACATTTTCCATGTTGGTGATGTTGGTGGTGCTACTGTGCATATGCTACAGCTGGCCCTACCCATCATCTGCGTAAAATATTTTAAACCAGTTTTGACTATATGTCACTAAAGTTAATGACAGTTAGGAAGTTATTATATATATCACGACTGACTCACGTGTCGCCACATTGCATGTGGCAAACAGGAGTGGGACCATGTGACCCACCAATCACATTGTAAAAAAACCGCTTAAATTAATCGATCAACAATCATTTCCCCCACTTTGTTAAATTTGTCTAATTTGACGTTGGCCAAAAACATAACAAAGAAACCCTTTATTTTCTTGCTAGTATAAATTGTACTTTGTCCAAATTTTCTTTTAAAAAACAAAAGTTAAGTTTGGACTCGGGTGAGTCTGGGTGAGTTAACAACTCGGATCAACTCAAGAACATCGAACATAGGCACAAAGTGACTTAAGGTTAAACTATAAAGCAAGAGGTTCTCTTATCGGTCGGTTTCAAATTGTTATCTATTTCTTTAAAGTCCCTTATCGGACTATTATCAATCAAATCTCAATTTTTCATTTATAAAAAGGGATGATATTACGTGCAAATTGCACCCAGACACATGGGATGAGATGGATTATTCAATGGACGGTTGGAAAAGAGTTGGAGTTGAAGTTGGAGTTGGAATGAGAGTGAAAGTTGGAGAAGATCTTTTTCCAACACATAGATGTGATAAGGATAAGACTTATTCCAGCCCAGCAAAAACACCCAAAAACAGGGATTCGTCTCCTGCAGTGGCGGGAGCTGGAGCATCCAGCCCAACAAAACAGAGGATGGGGTAGTCATTTCCCATGTGGGGCCCAGGTGGGGCCCACCCATGAAATGACCACCCCACCCCCTGTTTTGTTGTGGTTTTGTTAGGCTGGACCGTTGGACGCTCCAGCTCCCACCACTGCAGGACAGGAGCTTTTTCCCAAAAACAAGGAGATTTGGTTATTTTTCATGGGACCCACTTGAATCCCACCTATGAAATGACCAAAACCACCTTCGTTTTCTGGGTTGGACCCTCCAGCTCCCGCCACGGCTAGCTGGAGGAGAGCCAAATTGCTTATTCCATGGCACACCCCGTTCTTATCCCTACTTGGGTGGGATAGCTACATTTATGAATCCTGCTCTGCACTGTTCCAAATTAGAACTCAGGCCTTAACTAGGCCTTACAATTTACAAATGCAAATTGTTTACCCTAAAGAGGTCTCCCATACATTCTGTGAACATTTCTCAGAGCTTTTGGCGATACATTTCCAAATTCTCAAAACCCCAAAGTCACAATTGGCTATGTAAGAGAGAGAGAGAGAGAGAGAGAGAGACCTGGATATCTTTGAGTGAAAACATCCCACGTACTGGGGCCTTTACCACCTTCTTGAGCTGCACCTTCATACTGAGAAAATAAGAAGAAGAAATTGAAGAGAAAGAAGACGATAAGCAATCAGAAATTAAAGCTTTGGTATCTAAAAAACTCAGAAACGTACATATTCACAGAATCCATGAACAGACCTGGTAAGAAGCAGAAGCTGTGCCAAAGATGAAACCCTCAGGAAAACTGCTCCGGTTGAATGAAACCGAGTCTTGACTCGCCACGGCCACCGAGTTGACCAGGAGGAGGAGGCAACCTAAGAGCAAAACTGGAGTTTCAGAGCCTCCAGTTGCCATATCACGGAGTGGCCGTCCGTCTCAAACTCTCAACCTTCCTGTCCTATTTGATGCTTCTCTTCTCAATGAAAGAGGAGATTCCTACTTTTAAACGAAAACAAAAGTTCGAAAATAAAATGAATTTTAAAATGGGAGAAAAAACGCCAGAGCTAGAAACGCCACCCGGTGCACCGTCCCTGCGCCTTGACACAGGGGCGCCACTTGACCAGACAGCCTAAAATGCCCTTCAAACTAGAGCGAACTGCTGATGTATCTACATCACTCTAGGACAGTCTTAAATTAAGGGTCTTATTGGAATTTTGAATTTTAATGGTTTTTTGGAGAATAAAATATAAGAAACTTTGGGGAAGAAAATGACGAATCTGGATCAGCTACCCACATGGGGACAGCCGGACAGGAGAGGACAGATCTGACCCCTTCATGGGGTGTGGATCCCATACCTTCATGAAGGGTTCAGATCTTTCCCCACCCGTCCCCTTGTGGATCGCAGATCTGAACTTTTGAAAATGACTAATGAACACAAAGGCTTTTGACTTTTCAAAGAGACAGAATGACCATTGATCTTCTGATATGTTGTCCATTACATTTTATTATCTACATGGGGAAGTAAATGACTAGTGAGCACGAAGGTTTTGACTTTTCAAAGAGACAGAACCATTGATCTTCTGATATGTTGTCCATTACATTTATTATTTACAATTCTACTTGGATTTAATTAATTTCTCATATAATGTTATACCTTGGGGAAGCGCTAAGAGGCATAAGTGGTGGCTGCCAGTACAGTAGAGTGCTAGCCTAAGTCTGAGACCCCAACCCCTAGTCTCCTCAATAGGAGACGATCAAAAAAAAATTTGTTATACCTTCAAATGTATATATTTATACACCCTATAGTCTTCCGTTCCCTCTTGTAACCCTAAATTGTATTTTGTCACACATGGCAAACTCAAATCCAGGATTTCAAAACAAGGAATCAGTATCTAAATTGGGTCTAGCACAATTTTGATCCAATTATATTCCATACCAATTAGAATCGATTGTGAATCAGTCAAATTCCACCTGAACCCTAGAAACACTGTATGGAACTATGGATCGGCCACTCTAGAATGCAAGAATTAGGATCAGGTTAGGCTGATTCTGGTTTGAATCAGCTGATTCACCCGATTTAATTCCATGTCAGATCAACCGAAATCAGTCATGAATCCACTAGATTCTGCTTGAACCCTAGAAACGTTGTGTGGATTGCTCGCTCTCTAACGACTAGAATTGGGTTCGAACTTAGCCGATTCAAATTATAATTGGCTTATTCACCCAAAATCCGATTCCAGTTTTTTAAATCTTTGTTCTGATTGAATTGAAACTTGAAATATTAATGACAAGCCTTGGTATTTATGTCCACAATTTTTCAACCTCATCTCATCTGAGCTACCACGCATCAGAAAGACTTAGAACCATAGTACTTTTTTTTTTTTTTTTTTTTTTTCACCAAGGACCACAAAAATACTAAGGAATTTAATTAGGCCTTATTGGGCAAAAATTGAGAAACAATACTAAGGAAATCCATGGACAAATCGGACACCAAAAATCCGTAGGCCCTGTTTGTCTAGAGGGATCTTAGGTGGGGTGGTATAATGCTGATGTTGCATTTCAAAATCCCACCCATACCTTATTTGTTAATTTAAGATGATGAACTTACAAAAGCTCTGGGGATATCATTAATTATTTTATCTATTAGTGTAATAATTTCAAAATTCCACTCCTTTGGTTACTGTTAAATGAAACAAATAACTTTACATCAACTTTACCTTAACATTTCTATTCAACAAAATCTCACTAACATGTGGGTCTCATCTTCTCCTCTAAACAAGCGGGACCCACTTAAAAATAGAATGGGCTATAGGACAGTTTAATTTGTAAAACAATGTGGTCATGTTATTAATGGAGAAGTACAATGATACAGCCATGCAAATTGCAATTTACCCCAAAAAAATAAAAGATTGCAATCAGCCAACAGCACATGGGCAGTGTCCTGATTAGCCCAAAATTAGGCTTTAATTCCGAAGGCCAGCTGGCCTCATACGTGTTTTTTTATTCTTTTCTTCCCCACTCTTTACCAGATAAACAAAACCTGTAAAGTCTAGGACTTCACCTATCTTGATTAATGATTCTCCATTGGGAATTTTTGTCCGATCTTGGACTTTGATGGGCCACAGCTCATTCCTAGATCTCAGTTGGGCTCCACTGAACCTTAGATGGGCCCGGAGGCTAATTACTTACCCATGAGACTATGACAAAGAATGAAAGAATTGACTTTTGTGGCTGCATTGTCTATTTTGATGGGTCACAGTTCGTTCTTTCATAGACTCAGTTGGGCTCCACTGAACCTTGGAAGAGAATTCTCTGTTAATTGTTAGATCAACTACCTCTTCCAAAGACTTTTTAGATGATACAGATGTTCAAGATGGAATTCTTACTGCATTAATGTGTACGGTATATCAAGAGCAATCCTGATAGCAATCCTGATACGAAAGCTCCAATCATGGTTTGTAAATCTCAGTATCAGGATCAGATCGGTGGATCGGATTGGATCCGCTGGATCGGGATCATCCAAACTAATGCCAAATATGACACATTTGCCCGTCTATTGTAAAAAAAATAAAAATCTAATTTTTTTTTTACCTTTTTACCCTTGTTTACATGTGGATCGGATCGGTCTCGACATGAGTCGACATATTGAAGTCCGAGATCAGATAAGATCAATTGCTAAACGTGTCAAGCTCAATCATCGACCAATTAATAATAAATTGTGGAGTAGTGGCCCGATGGTCATCCAACTGACACCAACCATTAATCGACGATATATAGTCCGATTAGCCTGTTTAAGCCCATTTAGACCAAGTATGGCCCATTTAAAGATCATTTGTAACCCAATTTGTCAATTAATCCATTTATAGTCCGATTATTAGTCCAATTACCTTCAGCCCAATTATGGACCTGTAATCAACCGAGCGAATATAAATATGATCATGCCCTAGACTTTCAATTAGCAAAATGGGCAAAATCGATACGGGACCTTAAATTGGTGGGGACCAATTAAATCCAAGCAAAGTTGACCGTGCTCGATCGATTGACACCCCTAGTCATGTACAAGAAATTGTTGTCCATGTTCCATACAATAACTGTCACACCCCTATCCCAATAAAGGATAAAATACTATAAATGGGGCATGATAGGATGCTTACCAACATCCTAACCACTACAAGGATCTCGATGAAGTGGTCAATGCACAGTCTTACACTAATATTAAATTACAATAGTATTAGAACGCGGAAAGTAAAGGAATATTTCATTCCAAAAGATCAGAAATGAGCGGAAGCGTTACAAATACAAAAGGTTCAAGTCTACGTGATAGACAATTTAATGCTTTACATTTCGACCCAAAAGTTTTACTAGGAACTGAAACTGTAGAAATACTACCAAATACATATACAATACCTACCCATGATAAACAAAATAACAAAAGATATAAATTGTGCCTCAATGGCACAGACCATGAGTGTACGCTATCATCAAGATCCAAAATCACGGGCTCCTATCAGTCCACATCAAAAGAAAGAAGATCACCATCATTCATCACCTGCATATAGCTAAAAAGGGTTGCGCAACGGGGGTAAGCTCCACTGAGCCCAATGAGGGGATGGGGAGTGCACATACATACATTCACATATAGTCCATGATGTATGAAATGTTAAATATATTTTTCCCCTAACAAACAATCTAAGTCATGGTATATGCTATTGTGATAACTCGGAAGACACTGAGGGTCACTTATCCTATCGCCCCAGTGAAACCTCAATTATCACGAGGGAGCCTACGCTGGTAGAAGCCATCATGACCACCCAGTGGCAGACCCCGATAGCCATCACTACCCCTGACCTGGCCTCTCCCGCCTCCACAGCTATCAGGTGCTCAGACTATCCAACACATAAACCCCTGTTGGCAAGGGTCGTAGCATAAGGGAGCATAAATCCTAGCCGCAGATATACTACATGCAAATCCTATCGTCCCGAGAGGTATTCCGGGTGCATCAACGTCCCATTCCATCTAGTACCCGGATATCAGCACGGCACGGCATATACAGACCAGGATGGTGAACAATGATTTTAATAATAAAAATTTTGGGTTCCGACACCGGCATACCCAGCACCATAACCCAATGAAATAAAGTAAAGCAACATATCAGCAATTCATCAATTTATATCCAACATAGTTTATATGCAAGGATGCAACATGTTAAAAATGAATGCAAGCATAAACACAATTATATGATCTATATATATATATATAACAAGCCCAAATGTCACCCAAAACCCACTCACAGTTCGTTTGCTTGTCGTTCGATGTGTTTTGTAAAGTTTCATTTGGTGCACGTACTCCCGTATAGATTTCAAAGTCTGAGGACGCATGAGAACAATGTTAGAAGTGTATAGGTGGGTCCCACGAAGGGTCACAACAGTTTATTTAAAGTTTGGGTCTAAACAACAGGGGCGGATGAAGGAACTGAGTCAGCCAAGTAAATCCGGTAGTTCCCCCGCCACCATTCTTTTGAAATCTGAGAAGATTTTCACCTTCAGCCTTTCATCCATGGAACCACAAGGGTCCCAGGGTTAGGGAGGTGAGTCCAAACCTTCGTTGGAGGTCCTAAACATCTAGCCCTTTATAGGACTTAGGGGATTCAAGGGATTGGATCCAACACCAATGTTTTCCCCAAATATTACAGACAAGTAATTCTAAATATGAAATCCTTAAGTCAGTCTGATTCCCAGCCTTCTTCGTGAGATCCAATAGCCTCATGAGGTAGGGGAGGGTGTCCTAAACCTTCCCAAGGGCATAATGTCTCATATCATTCATTGGTCTTGGGAGATCCCATAGATTGGTCTCTCCTTAGGATTTTCCATTCCTAGGTTAAAGTCACAAGTCCCTTAGGACAGCAAGGGGGTTTTGAGGACATCAAGGGTAGACCTTGGCACCTCGATAGGTCAATTAATTAATATATTTAGGGAGACCACTTTAGATGATAATTAACCCCCAATAAGATTTATTAAGTCTTAAACAAGCAGCCACAATGTGGGCGAGGTCACCGGACTAAAGTTATGTTCTAAAGTTGCTGTCAAAATACATCAGCTAGGTTTGGGCCCACTTTTGAGGGTCTTTTATTTGGATTGGGTCCACGATTACTTTAAAAAACTGTATCCCTTTGAGTCTATTTTACAACACAACTTGAATCATGTCGATACGATATGTATAGACAAAGTTATGGCCAAAATACTGAGCAGTGGTCATGTTGTAAACTGCGGGCTGATCCACAAACGGATTCTATTGTGTGAGTCCGCCCATACATCCGGTCGAACCCTGAGACACGTCCGAGACACACCCAAGGGGGTGGATCCACGGGAGGATGCACGATGGTGAGTCCGGTCCTTAGTCCGCTCGTAGCAGGAATGGATTTTTTAAGTTCGAACTTCATCCAAATTGATCCCCAATGCCTCCAATGGCTTTAAGGGCTTGTAGGAATGACTTCCAAGGTTCATTAGGGTCCTAAATATCCAAATGGCATAAAACATTAAGCCATCTATAGTCTATATCCAATTCCTCAACCCAAACTTGAGTTTTTGGGTAAAAATCTAGGTTTTCATGGCTTGGGTTGAATGGCACTTCAAAGAGAGGTGCAAGGGTGTGCAATGGCACCCAAAGGGACTAAGAACAAGCCCCAACACAAGAGCATTGGGTCCCAAGTGGAACCCAAGCTATTTCCAATCTCAAAATCCAAAACCCTAAGCTAGAAATTAGAGAAATGGAAAGGGAGAGATGGAAATCACTCACCTCCAATGGAGAACCAAAACCTAGGGCTAGGTGAGCCCCCTTTCACCTTCTTTTCTTCTTCTTCCTTTCCTTTTCTTTTCTTCTTCTCCTTCTTCCTTTCTTTCCTTTCCTTTTCTTCTTTCCTTCTCCGGACAGCAAGAGGGGAGGGAGGGGATGAGGTGTAGGAGGAGAGGACAGCAACTTCCTCTCTTCTCCCTTCCCTTCACTTCTTCTACTTCTTCTTCTTCTTCCTTTATTCTTCTCCTTTCTCTCCTCTAAGGTTTTAACAATTGGGAGAAATGAAAGAGCTTAAGAGATCCCTCCTCTATTTACCCCCCTTAAGGCTAAAATAACCAATAAATGTAAGCTCCCTAAACTACCTTAACTTTTATTCCCTTTTCCCTACAACAAGCCATGGTCCAACTATTGGGCCAAGATTAAACCCATGGTCCTTGAACCAACCCAACTTCTCAAACCTAAAAAGAACCTATTGGCAATAAAACAAAATGGGCCTTAGGGTCAGTTTAGTTAGGTGCCCTCAAACACTTAGTGGCCTCTAGGTTTAAATAGGTTTTTGTTGGGCTTTAAGTCTTGTTTGGCCATGTCTTTACCCATTAGGTCTAGTTAGTTAGTTAGGACATGTTTGGTTTAGCCTTAAGTCTCAAAAGACCTATTAGTCCTTAGGCTTTGTTTGGTTTTGAGTTAAATATAAAACTCATTAATTATTTAAGTTAAGTCTTGTGGGCCCACTTTCATGACCCAATTAATAACTTAATGGTAAGGGTGAGGGTCCATTTAGTCTAAGGGTCTAAGTATGGTGTCCGAGACACGGGAATGTGGTTCCCACAGAAAAATAAACCAAAAAGGCAGATAATAGCACTGGCGGATCATCGAGCGGTTTCATTTCGAGTGAGTCCGATCGTGACTCTGGTACTGTTGTCAGGGCCCAAACTTCAAGGAAAGCTACGGGGCTTTGGCCCACACCTCCAAAACTTCGAGGGGATTCTTATTATAATATTTTGAGTCCAAGGTTATCAGTGTTGACCATAGCCATAAGGCATTACCCTTCAGTAAGGTCTAAATTGCCCCGGGGTATTAGGGTATATTTTGGGTGCAGGTGTAACAATAACCCAGAAGCATCATGATATTTGGGTTCCTTAGATGGATCACCTTCCAAATTACATTAAAGAATTGTTCCTCTTCATGAATAGAAAGTCCCACCATGTTGATGCTCTTCACAGCCAAAATCTGTGGAAAACCCACAACACTCATCCATGGCTCAAACTATGAATATATATTCTCCTATCCTATAACAATATAATCCATTAGTTCAGGTACCAAAATCATACTTGGCCATTAGGAAATTAAGCTTTATAAACAAAACCCCTATGACCTCCCCAAGAATGTTCTCCTCACTGAAGCTGCTAGTAGCAGATTGAATCTTCTTACCATATGAGTTTTCATAATCTTGTATATATGCTGACTAAGCTAATTGATTCTAATTTATTCTTTCCATTACACAAAGCAATATCTTAGGATGTGATTAGGCAGTAATATGGGATGATTCATCCCTTGTATTTTGTAATAATCTTGTATAACTTCAACCCTCATATCAATGGATAAGACACACAAAATCTTTCCATTCATTTTATCATTTTATGCCAATCTTCAATATGCTTAACATGGTATCAGCCTAGCACGGTTCTAGGACACTTGCTTTTCTTCTCCAATGGACGGCACCACCACAACCCTCCCTGCCGCCACCGCTGCCACCACCATTTTACCTACTTCTCCTTATTTCCTCCACAGTTTCGATCAGCCGGGCACGCCACTCTTCACCCCGCTACTTGATGGCGATAACTTTCCAACTTGGAATCGCGCCATGATCATGGCTCTTGAAGCCAAGAACAAACTCCAATTTCTTGATGGCTCCTTGCCCAAACCGGAGCCAACTTCGGCCGATCTCTCTTCTTGGATTCGTTGCAATAGTATGCTTCGTTCTTAGATCGTTCACTCTACGGTTCCAACTATTGCACACAGTATCCTTTGGTTCGATACTGCTCGTGATGCCTGGCTCGACCTGCAGGCTCGCTTCTCTCAAAAGAATGCACCTCGAATTTTTGAGATCCGCCGCTCTATCTCCATTTTGCGCCAAGATCATGATTCCATCTCGGCCTACTACACCAAACTCAAGGGTCTCTGCAATGAGCTTTCTTCCTATCGCACCCTCTCGTCATGTACTTGCGGCACCGCTACCACCCTTCATGGCCGGTTTGAAGCCGACTCTCTTATGGATTTCTTACAAGGCCTCAATGATTCTTACTCGGCTGTTCGCAGCCAGATTCTTTTGATGGATCCTCTTCCATCGGTTGCCAAGGCTTATTCCTTGCTGTTGCAGGAGGAGCGCCAACGCAATGGATAAGACACAAAATCTTTCCATTCATTTTATCATTTTATGACAATCTTCTATATGCTTAACATGGTATCAGCCTAGCATGGTTCTAGCACACTTGTTTTTCATGAACGAACCAAGCACATCGAGATCGACTACCATGTTGTTCGTGAAAAACTTCAACAGGGGTTCCTACAGCCAATTAAGATTGCTAGCTCCGACCAATTAGCCGATCTCTTCACCAAGTCCCTCCGTCGTGAACCATTTCGGCATCTCAGTTCCAAGTTAGGCGTTTGTGACCTCCACGCTCCAACTTGAGGGGGAGTCTTACCATATGAGTTTTCATAATCTTGTATATATGTTGACTAAGCTAATTGATTCTAATTTATTCTTTCCATTACACAAAGCAATATCTTAGGATGTGATTAGGCACTAATATGGGATAATTGATCCCTTGTATCTTGTAATAATCTTGTATAAATTCAACCCTCATATCAATGGATAAGACACACAAAATCTTTCCATTCGTTTTATCATGTTATGCCAATCTTCTATATGCTTAACAAATCTCTACCAGGGTGTTGGTTTTGCAATTGACCAGTTTCTGCTACCTACTGAGAAACTCCCCTCAATCCCCTCCTTCAATTCTGTAATGCCGAACAGAGAGTATGTGTCATGTACTGATTGTGGGAGCCGGGAGAACTACAAGGAAAGGAATTGGGAAAATAAATTTTCTCTTTTTGGCACAAATATTAGTGATATCCACTGGTGACAAACAGAAATATCAAAAGCTTGTTTTAAAGTTCCCCTCAGCCCAACCCAAAGAAAGCGACTTGAAAATTTGCAATTATCAATTTTTTATTCATAATTATCTTTAGGGTGAAGGAACGCCACCCGGTCGTGCCACAAGTCACCCCTGCGCCCTAACATAGGGGCGCGTGAAATGATCACCACACCCCTTGGAACCTTGGAAATGACCATGGGTGTGATGGTCATTTTGCACGCCCCTATGTCAAGGCACAAGGGTGGCGTGTATGATCGGGTAGCATTCTCTATCTGTGCACATTGGTGTCATAGTCTCCCTTTATATATAGGGTTGGGCATGCAGATCTCAGTAAACTAACATCATGCACCAATCATAAGGCATGACACAAAAGGGCAAGAAGGTCTTTTTCAAAGGAGAAGGAGAGAGGATGACACATGCTAGGCACCCTAGTGCTGACGAGCCTAGCCAGTTCCCATATATATAAAAAAAACTTTAAACATAATATATTAAACTTGAGTCATCTCAAGCATAGTTTTTCTAAATGTTAGCTACCCAAATGTAATAGTATACCTTTCTTTTTGTCTTTTTTGTAAAGACCTTCCTATTTTATTATGGAAAGAAGAGCATATAACAAAATTTAATGTGGACGGCGCAAGCAAAGGTAACCCTGGCAATACAGGTATAGGAGGAATCTGTAGATCGTTCAACTCGTCTTTCATTTGCTGTTTTTCTTTGGGGATCAGCTGGAACTACACTCTGGTAACATAAACTATGGCAATCAGACACGCTCTTGTTACTGCCTCAAACATGGGTTTCTCCTACTTGATCATCGAGAGCGATAATCTATTAGTCATAGATATTCTCTCTCGAAAAGTCAATTCCATGCCTTGGAGGATCTCGGCTTTAATCAATGATTGTTGGTCCTACTTCCCTTATTCGCAATAGTTCTATTCAGACACTCTCAGAGGAGCGAACGGAGTTGTTGATCATCTTGCCTCCATTGGTGCAGCCTCTCAATCAAATTGTATCTAGAATGACTCCCCTCCTAGTAGCATTTCCTTTTCTATTTTTGTACACTCTTCGGGAACTTTGTTCCTTCATTAAGAAAGTATTTTGACCTAAAAAACAAAGAGCACATAACAAAAGGGGAGGGAGGAACACTAACCGATCGTGTAGCTCCTACGCCCAAACTCAGGAACATGTGAAATTACCGTTCCAGTCCATAGAAACCTCATTCATGTTGATGCCTGTGCACATACTCTCATTGGCCCCCACCATGGTTTGTGATCTCGGTATCGGCTGGATCGGATCGGATTGACCGATACGGATCGGGATCGCCCAAACTCGGGTAAATATGAAACTTTTGTCCCTATTTACTTATAATAAAAAAAAAGTACTTTTTTTACATTTTTACCCGTCCGTACAGCTGAATCAGATCTGTATCGGAATCTGTCTCGGCGGATACCGATCCGATACCTCAAACCATGGCCCCCACACTGGTGCAGGGACTACACGCCGAGATATAGATCCCTTACCACCCCAGAAAAAAAAAAATTAGAGCAATGGCCGTAAATGCATTTTTCTCCCATGAACATGGTATATTATTATCCCCTGCATCACGTTCTAGCTGGGTCTCTGACTCTCTGTTCTATCAGGGGAAAAAATGGCGTTTCAGGGTCTATGAAATGTAAAATTTGGCCAGTAGCCAACGAGTCAAGGACCCACGTGGGGAATCTGCCACCTTCGGCAGCAGTTGGGACTTGGAAGTTGGAACACTCGTCGTTCACTGTTATTCTTCCGCCGTAGTATTTTCAAGTTCGATTCAATGGCGGAAACAAATAAGGATACAAAAACTGAAGCTGATGAAGAAGATTACATGGGCGATCTCTCTCTATTCCTCCCTCCCGAAACCACTGAGTCTTCTAAAATCTCTCAAAAAAAGGTAATCCATGGTTCCTTGATTTCTCTTCCTTTTTAACTTTTCTTCGCCAGTTTACAGAACCCTAACTTCTCTCTTCTTCACAGAACTCCAACACCAAAACCCTCATCAATCAACCCTCAACGAAGAAACTGAAGACCTTAAACTGGCAAGAACACCGGAGACTCGATCGAGAGCGGAAGCAGAGAGACGAAGACGATCAAACCCTAGCGAAACTAGATTATGCGATACCTCAATCCAACATTGGGTTCAAGATGTTGAAGCAGATGGGGTACAATCCCGGTTCAGCGCTGGGCAAGGACGGATCCGGTCTGGCCGAACCGGTTTGTCTCGAGATACGGCGGTCGAGGGCGGGAATTGGGAGGGAAGACCCGCACAAGGAAAAGCAAAGGAGAGAAGAAGCCATAGCGGAGATGATGAGCAAGAAGGAAGAGGCTTTAATGGCCGAGTTCGGTTCTCGACAAAAGTCTCAATGGAGAAGCCGCAAGATTGCTGGTGACTTCAGTAAGGCCAAAGCGGCACTTGCCCAGTTGGAGAACAGGGAGGTTATCGAATCCGATAAGGAAGACGAAGACAGTGATGGAGATGAAGAGGAAGAGGAGGAAGAAGAAGAAGAGATAACAGAAGAGGTTTGTTTCTCGTCATGGATTGAATTCTGTCGTTTAATCTGTGCCTTTGCTTCTAACTTTCGTATGCATCAAGTGGAGTTTGCAACTCTGAATTCTTTAATTCAAGAGAATCAAAAAATCCATTGCGGAGTTGAGTGGCCTCACCATGTTGGTCATTAGCTCTGAAAAACAGAATAGGTTAGACAAATTCAATTGCTTTGATCCTTGAGATGGGTTAGATAGCCAGTGGTCATCCAGTTCAATGCCGAGCTTTTTACTTGGTGGGTTTTGTTTAGGTTGCACTCACAGACATCTTTGGATGCAGGATTTGCAAGAGATATTGATGAAGCTCAGAGATGGACATCGGTATTGCCTCTTCTGCGGATGTCAGGTAAGATGAAGATCCATACTTATACCTTCAGGATTTATTTCTAAGCATGGCAAATTCTGATTGTTTTCCATTCATACTGTTCTTGTTTCAGTATGAATCAGTGGAGGCACTGTTATCCAACTGTCCAGGAACTAATGAGGATGACCATTGAATCTGCTCCAACTATAGAACTCAGTGAGAGATACAAGTGGATTCTATGTTCAAGAGTCGATCCCATGACCTCCTGGGACCCTGCAACCATCACTCACCACTTTAGGATAGAACCACATCAGAAGTGCAGTCCAAGAGCTGTTTGTGTTTGGGGTGTGGTAATTGCAGTTAGAGATAAGTGTGAGGGTTCTTCCTTCCACAGCTTCACCATAGCATAACAATATTGATTGTATACATTTCACATTATCCAAAATGGAAATACAATCGGAAAAAAAAGTACCCATTGTCTCACTTGTTTAATTGTTCTCATTAATTAACTACCAGCAGTATGTGGAATTTACCCTTCAGGGCAAATTGCAATGCAGATCATCAGCATTTGAGCATGTTCTACCGAATGAATATTTGCTAATTCACTGGATTTTGGTGATCCACATAGCACCCTCAGATGTCTTTCTCCATCTCAGGTTGTGGCCACGGTTTATACCTGACTGGTTTGTTTTAGGAGATCTGCTCTTATTTACAAGATCAAGTTTTGACAAAGACATCTTAAACAGTCATATACACTGACCATACAATTACTGGAAAATGAAAATACCACTCCACAGGATTGAGATGTCCATCAATTAAGTTAATACAGATAATACCATTCCAAAGCATGTCTTAAGTAATATTGTTTCAAACCACCATAAGTGCCTACGCAGCGGCGACAATATTGTTAGTTCTGACAACATTCACACATACTAATCAAGGGTCCTCTTTCCCAATGACAGCAAATGTAGCCCACTAGGCTCAAACTCAGAATATAGCTGAGTAAATTTAAGAGTCACTAGTAGCATAAAATGGAAAACATTAGACATCCATTCTAATCTGGAGACTGGACAGAAGCAATCCAAGTACTAGAACAGTCAGTCTCTAGAGAGACCAGTGCATCTGGTTATTGGAAGAGCCACATGCCCTAGCATTTCCTAGTCCAATGTCTTGACGGCTTCTCTGATGAGCTAACTCAAGCTCATCAGAGAACTGAAAATCAATACATTGTGAGACTTGTCCAACACCCAGATCATGTGGCATTTGCTGTGAACGACTAATACCGGCTGCATTGCCCTTGAAACTCCATGTGTTTCTTGCTATGTCACTTGCTAAAGGACCATGTGGTGCTACTGAATGAAACACTGAAGCTCCTTCCGCATCTTTTAAGTTGTCCACTGCAAGACCAGATGCATGATTTCTGGAGCCCCATGGCTGATTTGACAGAAGAGAGAGAGCACATCTGGAGTCAGAGACTCCTGCAAAACATTCATTCGAAGGAATTCTGGCATTGGAGAAGGCCGTTCCACCTGTTGTATACATGTGGGATCCATGAGAGAAGACATTAGCTGGTCGGCTTTCTGGGTTCCCTTGCCATGGATGTGGAAACAATTTCCCCATAGTCATTGGTTGGTTGCCATGCCGATCGCTGTCACTTGCGGTTGGCCATACTTCCCTCGTAGGCAGTCTTGACTGCATTGAGAAATCCATGAGAAAGCCTCCAACTCTACTACTGGCTGCTGTCAATTAATCATCAAAATTTTAAACCAATCACCAAATTGAGATAAAATATGACTGAAAAATGCAGTTTTAGTCCCCTCCCAAAGCAATTATACTGATCTTGTCTAACCATGGAAAGATGACGACAGCTGCCCAAAGCGTGAAGCTAATAAAGAGCCAGGTGATGGCTTTCTACGACGCTCATTATGCCCTGCCAAACGTCTACGACAACTCCGCTTCCCTTGGTCAAATTCGGGAAGCTGATGAAACCTGTGAATGAACTACCACAGATGATGTTAATCTAAAGAACACATACAGGACTAAATAGCCAGAAACATGGAAAAAGAATGAATTATTTTTAGATGAAAATAAATACACATTCAAGAATTTCTAGTTGATCAGCTAATCAAATAAATGAAAAGCGGTAATGACGTATGTAAGCTTCCTTTGTCTTAAGGGTCCAAGTTGTCAACAAGGCTATGTTTAAGCATTATACATACATAAACCAGCCAATCTTCTAGGAGGAACACATTGAGCTATTGAATTGAAATAAATCTTTAGAGAAGAATTGCTGATCCCCACCATGACTTTGTCCTTTCACGGTGCTGTTTGAAGGCCTGGGGCCTGGTTACCACTAACCATAGAAGAGTACTTACCTGTGCCAAGTGCTGCTATCTTCTTCCAACTTTCAAGTTTCAAAGTGAACAAATAAGGATTCTTACTCCTTTTTTTACCCCTGTTGTTAGTTTTCTTAATTTATATTATATAGTCTTGATACATTATTGGGTCTACTAATCTATCATTGCTTTTTTTATTTTTACATAGCAAAAGGTGCACATGTGGTCCTATGTTGGGTGAGAGAGAAGAGAGAGGAGAATAGTTTAAATAAGTGTAAATGCAAAAACTATGAAATCAAGACATGCTTTGCTTACTTCAATTCATCAGTAGACATATGTTTGTAGTTTTTTTTTCCCAAGAGAGAGAGAGAGAGAGAGAATTGATGAAGCAGGGGGGAGTGGATGGGGTGTGTGTGTGTGAGAGAGAGAGAAAGAGAGAGAGAGAGAGAGAGAGAGAGAGAGAGAGGTGGAGGAGGAGGAGGAGGAGCGAGTAAATATAGAGGGGAGAGTTGGAGAGCCAGATAGGGAAGTGGAGAAATAACTTTTAGGATTATACAGACTATTTATATAAACCAAACAATCAAAAGGTAGTTCGTAGTTTTAAATAATAGTACGATTTACAGCATAAAAAATGGGAAAAGATCATACTTGTCTAAACCATTGTAAAGTTTTATATCTGCCCCACTATTTTGAAGATCAACAGTATATCAGTACGTCATCCTGTAAATAGGTGGAATCTGTTTAACAATATTGAAGATTAATTGAAGAATCAAACAGCAACTGTAGTTATTAAAAAAGAAAAGGGGGGGGGGGGCAAAAAAATAAGACACTGCTACTGCTGGTCTGTTGCTGGGTTTCCAATATATTTTCCAGAAAATGATAAGTTTGCTTATTTGAGGGGCTAATAATGCAGATCAAAAGAAGGATTTGCTTGTGGAGGGCTTAAGAGAGAGAATAAGAGAAAGAAATAGAAGATAAGGGGTTGTTCCGGGACTGAACATTACCCATAAATAATAATTTATAAGAAAGATGGCAGAGGAGAGAAAGGAGAGGCACAATCTCCACTTAATACTAATCCTTGAACTCATTCCATTATCAAATCGTTGGGATTGGTGATAGGCTTACATAACAAATATTGAACCAGTCTCCCAATTGCACTCTATGGGAGGTTTCCTGAACAGACAATAAAACTGAAAATAGAAACTACTCAAAACTCAAAAGTAGAAACAAATAAAAAAAATAAACTGACCTAAACAAGGTCAAATTTATACGAACCTAATCCAGACCAATTATTAAAACATAATAAGCAACAGGTACTGGTTTTCTTTCTCCTTTCTAGCAGAATGCTGCATCATCAATTCGTTCTTCTTAAAAATAAAACTAAAAACTTGCCCTGGATGGACATTGCCCTCGTGTTTTGTAGAATGGGAGAATCTTTAACGCACGATCAACAACTGTCCTCCTTGACCCTACAAAATCATTGACCAGACCACGATCCAGTGGTACAAAACCAGCGACAAAGAGTTCATCGTCGAAGATGCAACTTGAAACAAGAAATCAATTGGAACCATTTTATGCTCCTCCACAAGCTGATCTTCAACGATCAATGGTGCCACCTCATCCTCCATCATCAGTGGCTTGTCTTCTTGATCCTCCAGGCACTATTCAACTGAGATCAGCTTGTCAAAGGAAGCATCCATTCTTTAGAATGAGGGCAGCGGCATCTGACTTCATAGTTGTTTTTGCCGTCTACACTCCTGAAGATGCTTATAAGCTAATCACAAGCATTTCTGATTCACTTTAAATTCTTGAAAGAACAGGAACCTCTCGTACGGATCAATGACCAGGTTTGCTCTAATATGAATTAATGCAGATCAAAAGAAGGATCTACCTGTGGTGGGTTTAAGAGAGAATAACAGGTAAAAAAAGAGAAGATGAGGGATTGTTCTGGGACTGTGAACAGCACCCATCAACAGTACTTTAGAAGAAAGATGAGAGAGCGAAGAGAGACAAATGAGAGGCACCAACCTCCACTTAAAACTAAAACTTAACTTATTCCATTATCGAATTGTTGGGTTTGCCCATAGGCCTAAATAACTTTATAAAAACTCGAAGCAGAAAATAAAAAAAGAAACAAAGATTGACCCAATCTCCCAATTGCAATCTGTATGGGAGGTTTCCTAAACTGCCTATAAAACTAAAAATAGAATCTACGCAAGCATAGAAACAAATCAAAAAGGGAAACTGACCTAAACAATACTGGATTTATAGTAGGTTAGTAACCTATTCCAGCCCAACTATTATAATATAATAAGAAGAATAAAGAAATAAAATTGACTCCTTGGGGCCTAACTATCCAAAAAGAAAAAATCCAAACAGAATCTGGCATGAACAGTAACTGTCCAGTACACATGTCAGGCCTAAACCAGAGAACTGGTTCAAAATTGAAACAATCTAACCCACAAGAACATGATCTTGTACCTAATCGGGTCACTCATTGGGCACCCTTCGAAGAGGCAAGCAAAGGGATCTCAGATTTAGTCCAGGTTTAGCATTCTGAGCCCAGCTGGGTTCCTCCTTATCAAGGTACCATCAAACTGAACTTTCATGGTTGCTTAGTGGGGAATTTACTCCTCTGAAGGGCTGCAATCTTTAGGGATCCTACTAAAGCCAATATGTCTGCCCTCTAGTCCCATAGGCAAATATTATTCCGCTAAGGCTGATATTTATTGTACTTTTATTTTGGTCTAGATTTGCAGTTGATAAGGGGCAGATGACTTGTTACAGGAGGTAGGCCCAGCCACAATCATCAATTGGTGATTGGGTGATGCCATTTGGGTCCTCACACTCGGAGATTGAAGTTATTCTTTGGTGATGTGACAAAATTGTTCACCGAAAAAACCAAACCATCGGGAGTTCTCTGGCCTAGCGCTTATCAAGCCAGCCCCTCCTAGATCCCAGTGGCCTCCATAAACTGTTTGACACTTTTCCCTACTCACAGCTCCACCGGACCACCTCCTCCCCCCCCCCCTTTCCAGCATATCCTCTCGCGCAAGCCACTGCCTCTCCACTCAAATAGCACACCACCCATGCCAGACACCCCCTCTTAAGCCTAACATCACACAATCCACTGCTTGCACCACACCTCCCACCATAATCAAATTAGTTAGCCCCCTCCCACCCTGCCTACAGTCAGAGCCCAGCCCACACCACACCTGGTCCCCACTTATCTCAGACTTGCTTGTTGATGGCCTACGGCAGCACTCTCCTGGAGCCATTATCAACACACCCCTTGCTGATCCTCTGATTTTTACCCAACACATGGAGCCACCGCAGGAGCCTCTTGAAGACTTCTTAAGCGACCTAAGGCCCTCACAGTCCACTGAGCCTATGGAGGTAGATAAGGCCCTCCTAAGTGATATTGTCGAGGAATGGAAGCTCACGCTAATAGGCCGAGTAATTGCACAAAAGCAACCTCATCCTGAAGCAATCCATGGAGCTCCGGGTCATGCTTGAAATCCATCTACAGGTCTACAAGTTGAAGTCCAGCCGGATGGATCATACCTCATTAAATTATTTCACAGATTTGATATGCACAGAGCACTCATGGATGGTTCATGGAGTGTTGGAGGTCATTGACTCTCTCTTAAGAAGTGGTCGCCCAAAATTGATTGTCGACCAGAGATTTTTAACTATATGAGAGTTTGGCAGCAACTCCATGGACTTCCGCCAGCTTACAGAATCATCTCCATTGGAATGAAGCTCTCGGAGAGGGCTGAAAAGCCGATTGAGGGAGAAGTGATCAATGGCAGAAGCCAGTGGAGAGGCGGGTCATTAGAACCGGATCGGGCTCCACCCAAGTCCAGCCTACCCCATGGCCCTCCAACCCATCCCCCAACCTTTGTGCCTCCCTCCATGCAAACCGGGGTACTCCACCATGTACCCCACCTCCTATGTGCTTCCACTCTCCCCCCTATATGTTACCATCCCCTCATACTACCCCCTCACCCCTCTAGTGGGCCACCCCATATCATGCCAACTTCTGCTCCTCCCCCATCCTTTAATATTCTGGTGAGTCCCCCTCCCCCTCACCTTGCCTCGAGATGATTGAGGCCTCCCCTCATGGAGTGCGAGGAGAACACCCACCCTTACTACCTCGCCAATGCCGGTGAACCTGTTAATGGTTATAAGAGGAAGCTTGGCCCTGTCTTCATTCCCCGGATTGCGCTACCCAAGTCCCCAGATCATGGCTTAGTGGAAGAACAAATTACCTTACCAACTGGAAGCTCCTCATTGCAAGAGGATGTCTTTGAGAGCTCCACTGTTGGATCTAGTTACATGGCTGGAGATCCCCTCTCTCCATCAAGGAGATGGAAGAAGGCAGCTCATTTTGCTCCATACAGCTGCACACCATACTCTCAGCCAACAGAATTTGATAGTGCGGGATCGGTGGATGAAAATCTTAAGTTGGAACTGTCAGGTTCTCCAGATGCTCGCGTCGAAGCACTGCCGCTCTATGCTATTTCTCATGGAGACGAAGAGCAACCCAGATAAGCTTCATTCCCTTTCAAACCCTCTGTTTTTTTAATTTTTATATGGCAGACCCCATTGGTTTCAGTGGTGGTCAGTGTGTATTTTGGGAAACTCGTATCTCTGTACAAGTTTATTACATCTCCCAATGTATGATTTATTGCACTGCAGTATTAAGATTCCTATCATGATCAGCCATAGAATTTAACTCTTGTGTATGGGCCTCCCAAGTCCTATGATCAGCCCCCTCTCTAACATCCATAGTTATCAAGGCGGCAAGGCGACCATGCCGTTGGAGAGGGTCTAAATTCAAGGCGACACCAACAAGACGCCCAAGGCGACCAAGGAGCCTGGACGTCTAGGCGACGCCTTGTGACATCTTACCTCTATGGGTGAACACAAAAGCAAGCCCCGGTTGGTTCTTGGGGGGGCCTTCAATGAAATTCTGAATGGGAATGAGAAACAAGGTGGCAACCAGCAGTCAGCCACTCAAATAGGTGATTTCATGGAGATAGTGGACAAAAGTGCTCAGATGGATATGGGCTCTACTAGTCCCTTCTTTCACAATGTTCGAACAAGGGATGGAGGTAGGATTTGATTCAGGAAGGTTGGATCGGTCCCTATGCTCTACGGATTGGAGTATGTTTAGTGATGCTGGAGTGATTTATGAGCCAGCCTGTGGGTCTGACCATTGCCCTATGGTGGTTATATCTCCCCCCCCCCCAAGGGAAGAGGATTTTCTGCTTTGAGGCATATATTGTGTAGAAACAACTGAGAAAAACTGGCAAACATCCTGTAGGGGGTCCCCCATGTTTAAGGTCCACCACAAAATTGACACCTCATGCGAGCTTAGCACAATGGAAGAAGTCACACGCCCCAAATGTTGACACTGAGGTATCCACAAAGATGAAAGAGTTGAATCATATCCAGTCCATGACTTAGCACCCTCACCTTGCTGACATGGAGCAAGCTGCCCAACATGGACTGAAATCCCTCCTCTAGCAGTAAACCTCCACTGGAAGCAAAAGTCCAAGATTCAGTGGTTGAAATGCAGGGACAGAAATACTAGCTTTTTCATGCTTCCACCCTAGTGAGAAGTAGGAACAAGATAGTGAGGCTCAAGACTCATAGGGGCAAATGGATCGAGACAGAAGAGGAGATAGACAAGGAAATCTTCTCATTTTTCTAGGGCTTGTATACTTCTAAGGGTACCAATGACTTTAAGCAAGCCCTTCAGTACATCACCCCCAAAGGTCACTGAAGAGATGAACAGGGAATTATGTCTTCCCATTTATGATGATGAGGTGAAAGTAGCTGTTTTTAGCAAGAAGCCCCTGAAGGCCCCTAGCCCTGATATGGCATGTCTCCAGCCTTCTTCCAAACTTACTGGGATACTGTGGGCCCTGATGTCTGCCTTTCCATGAAGTCATTCTTCTAGTCAGACTTCCTTCTCCACAAATTAAAGACCACACACATTTGTCTCAGTCCAAAAGGAAAGGTAGATGAAAGAGTGGATCAGTTCAAGTCTACCAAAAAAAAAGTAGAATTGGAGTCGGGGTATTGCTGGTCTAAAAAAAAAAGTTCTTCCTTGTTTGAAGATTGATCAAGCCTTGAAGATTGGAGCTTTTCCTTACTTTAAATCAGATCTGTATACTTATCAGATTTGAATATTGGAGGTAGGAGTTTCTCCCCTACAGGAGTTTCCATCAAAAGCGTGTGTTTGATCGTTTGAAGATTGTTGAAAATTTATATGTTGAATTGTTTTACTCTATAATTCATTATCCCACTGCTCTTTTTACTTCACCACCTCCCAAAACATACCTTTGGCATATACCCACAACCACTTTGGATGATAATGGTATTCTCTAATTTGCCATTTCTTCCTTTTTCCATTACCCTTAGCACCTCTTGCAATATTCTGGAATATTATACTTTTGCCCTATTTCTTATATCATCTCCATTATCTGTCCATGTGTACTACTACACATGAGGTTGGGATTATGTACACTACACCTGCAGCCATTGCAGAAAGCAGAACTTGCAGGATGTTTGGTGCAAAATATAGAAGATCAGTCTTCTCCACCATTGCTATTGGGTATCCTTCATTAATGGGTTGAGTTTGCCGTAAGGGGGAGATGAAGAGTATTGAAGGTGTTTGGTTATTGCCTGCCTATATGAGGTTCTATAGTTGGGTTGATCATTTCTGCTGCCTGATTTATTTGTTTCCGCTGCTTGCTGCCCTAGTTGCTTATCTTCAAGATTATCAGTCAGAGATTCATCACTAGACAGCTGTTGAAGATTGGTGAAAGTTTGCTGATCAAGGCTGCCCAGGTTTTGGAGATCAATTATTTAAAATTCTTGAAGGTTTATTTGGGAGTTGCATTCCTATGTCAAGCTGGATTCTGCTGCAACTTAGTTTCTTCCCATTTTGTTCAAGTTGGGCATTAGTACCTTGTATGCGCCAACTTGAGGGGGAGTGTTAGCATTATTATGGAGTTCTTTTTTTTTTTTAGTTCAAGCTGGATTTTCCTTCTTCTCTTATTTGTATAATCCAGCTTGAGGGGGAGTATTGGAATATGTAATCCAGAATACTATGTCCTTTTAGGGTAGTTTTATTCCTATGTTATTGTCTGCAGCCAGAACCCGTCGGTTCAAATCAGGCCGGGCCAGGGGAGCTAGGGGGACCAAGGCTGGACGGCCAGGCTGTGGGCCGTGGGCCGTGGACGAGGGGGCGTAGAACGTGGCTGCACCCCATCCGCCAGAGGCTGGGCCATGTGTCAGAGGAGCATAAGCTCCTCGACAGGGAATAGCGTCGCTCAACGAACGTGGAGATGCAGCGCAGGGGTGGACCCCACCACGGTCTTAGTAGTTGGAGGCAGGGTAGGACTGATGGGACGCGTGGCAGTTCCTGGTTGGGGTTGAGAGGCGTGGATCGAGAAAGGTGGCTCTGGTGGAGGGTAACCGTACGAACTGATAGTGGGGAGTGCATATCTTTTATAAGAAGGGCGACTGATCTGGAGAGGACACACAAACACACCTGACAAGATCAGTACTTTATTTTTATCTTCTCTGCATTACTGTTTTCTGTCTTTTACTTCGTTCTTTGCTGGTTTTTGTCGTTATTTGGGCTGAAGGAATGTACGATCATATGTTGGGAGTGACGAGGGTGTACACAAGGCTCACGTCCATATCTGGTATGATTAAATAGTACATTTACTATTTCAGTTTCATTGTTGTTGTTTGTGTCCCAAGTTTCTCCCTTTTACAGATCAATAGTGTTTCAGACTGTGACTCACGGTTGTTGGCTTAACCCAAAAGACCTTAGAGCTACTCAAGCAAGAGGGAGACCAACTTGCCTGGTTAGGAGTCAGATCAGGCTGTTTTCGGCCTCGTTTGAACCTGCGCAAAGGTTCTGGCACGCCCGCGTTATTTGCACTACGTCCATCTCCCCGTGTGTGAGTGTTTGGGATTTTTGTCACCAACACATTTTGGCACACTCGGTGGGACCCTCATAAGCCAACGACTACTATGGTCAAACAAAAGAAGGGGCCTGGACGTCCTCGTATTCAGAAGGAAACCATGGTGGATGAAGAAATGGAAAACCCCACGGCGATCGAACTTGCAGACCAAGTAGAGGACCAACCATGTAATTCACATGGCAGCAATGCCAGTCATGACTCGGCGCATCAGCTGGTAGTTATGGTGCATGATGTTGTAGATCCCCTCGCGGGTAGTATACAGCAGCTCGTGGATGTCTTCATACCCATTTCCGATGACTTACGGCACATGATGGTTGTGGTCGATAAGTCCGTCGCCAGCCAACAGAATTAGTTTGAGGAGTTCCGGGAAACCCTCGTTGCTTTAAGACAGCAGGCCACATCAGGAGCAAGGCCGAATGGAACGGTTACACCACCTGATGGAACTGCTGCAGTGGCCGAAGGTAGGGGACCCGAGTTAGGCCGAATGAGCTTGCCCGCACAGGCCGCATATGGCAGCAGCTCGAGCCAGAACCCCGTCATCGGGGACCGGCCTAGGATTAGTCTACCACCGACAACCTTCGTCAACCCCCTACATCAGGCTGCCTCGCCTGGTGCTGTTAGCCCCATAGGGAGTTACGTGGTCAACAGCCTCCCCACGGGTGTCCTCGGGGCACCAGTCATGCGACCGCCATAGGGGCAGGTAGCATCCCCGCAACAACTATCCCTGCAGGAATGCAGTGGCCAACCGCCGCAAGTACTGCGCAAACAGGGGGCACCAGACCCGGCCCAGGTCCCAGTAACACGGTCGCCACAGGGGCAAATGCTATCCCTTTAGGGGGATACCCTCCACCAGGGCAAAGTAGTGCGGGTGCCAGCATCCCAGGGTATAGAGCCACAGGGGTAAGCATCAGGGAAAATATTCCCGGATTCGAACAGAGGCCGGAGGCGTTCCCAAGTGCTCAGCCCGGCCTGACCTATCACGGTAGTCCGTGGTCACCCAACGCGGCAGGCCACCCTGCTGTGCAAGGGGCACCAGTGGTAATCGACCGAGGAGAGGTGACAAGGATCATCCAAGACAGCATTAATCCCTTTTACAGGACGACCCCACGTCCTGCTTACAGGAAGCCCTACCCAGAGTATTTCGATGTGGTAGACCTAGAGAGAAACCACAAAATCCTGAAATTCACTAAGTTCTCGGGCGAGGACAGAGTGTCTACCATTGAGCATATAGCCCGCTTTCAGGTGCAATGTGGCAACGTAGGTGGGGTAGAGGCAGCCAAGCTCAGGCTATTTCCCAATTCCCTAACGGGATCGGCCTTTACCTAGTACTTCAACTTGCCCGCCAATTCAGTACAGAGCTGGCAGGAGATGGAGGAATTGTTTCACACACAATTCTATCGCACTGAGCCGGAGGTTACTATAGGGGACTTAGCCAAAATGAGCCAAGAATCGGGGAAAACTGTCGAGGGGTTCATCACCCGATTCAAAACGGCCAAATATAAATGCCCAACCACCTTGCCTGAGGCCGAATACGCAAAAATGGACTTAGGGGGATTAGGCTTCGAGCTTCAGAAGAGGTTCGTTGGCCAGTACTTTGCTGACCTTGGCCAGTTAGTGTTACAGGCCGCACCCTATGAACAACTCTTGAAAGAGGAAGGCCAGCAAAAAGCGGCCTCAATCGGGACATATTACAAGGACACTGCCGGTTACGCTTTCCCGTTGTTAGGGGGTAGCAACCAAAAACAGGTTGATTACGTAGAATTTGAGATAGACGCCGCCGAAATAACGGAAAGAAAGCCCTACGTATGTAAGGCCTTAGCCAGACCAAATGACCAAGCCAAACAGGCTGAGCAATCCAAAACGGCACCACAAAGGACCTTTGACTCGAAAGTGACATACTCCTTTGACATTTCGAAAGCCGAATTGATTTTCGATCAATTGCTCAAGGACAAACAGATCAAGTTGCCACCAGGGCACCAAATACCACCAGCCACGAATTGAAAGACCAGAAGTATTGTAAATGGCACAATACTCGTACCCATACTACTACTAACTGTGTGGTTTTGCGGAATGCCTTGCAGAAAGCAATTACAGGTGGACGCCTCCAGTTCCCAGGGAAGGAAAAGAGAGTCATGATGGTCAATGAAGATCCCTTTCCAGTAAACATGGTTAGCGCTTACTTTTCGAAGCTGGCCGGACCAAAGGAAAATACGGCGCCAGCCTGAACCTTCGGGCAGGGAAGCGAATCACCCAGGTCGAATCCTCCGGAGCGACCACAGGGATTTCGGTTGAACCCTTGGGCAATTCCATTCCGGAGTCAGGCCAATGGCGGCCGTACGGCGGACGACCCGGAGGTGACAACAAGCAGGACGATGCAGGGATTCTTGACCCCACCAGAACGGCCTAGTGCACCTGTTATGGGCCAGTCTAGTAACACACCCACTCGGTCTGAGGAGAGCGGATCGCGATTTCAAAAAGGAGAAGGCGTAGCAAGCGACCTATTGTGAATACCCGCTGTGAGTTCAACCCCCCAGAAGAATTAAGGGGATGGGAAGAACGAGGGATCGCCACGCCCAGGCTGAGCGAAGCGCCAAGGCTCCATCAGAATGTTTGTCCCAGTTGTAGTCAACCAATTAAGGGACGTCGGAAGGGAACCCCAGTACAGTCAGGCAAGACTTTGTTCGGCCAAAGAAAGCGGCCTGCCTCTGAAGCCAAGGAGGGGACAAGCCCGACACCCAGACAAGGCATGGAGTTGGTTTCCCATCAAGCAACTTACACTTCCAAGCCATCGGCCAAAGACCGGCTTGGAAGGGTCTCGGTACGAAGGCCGCTTGACATACGAATAGTACAGGCCAGACTACTCTCAAGCAGAACGCTCTGGATGGGCTGTCCCTCAACATCATGAAGGGTATAGGCCGAGGATGGTCCTGCCCAAGACGAATGGAGAAAACTGGAAGGTTGCTAGACATCCGAAGTTCCCAGCCAACCTTGACCCGGCTTACATAACCAGAATGCAGAAAAGAAGGTGGCAAAGGAAGATGGCGGCCAAAAGGCGCAACCAGCGGGCCCATGCAAACGAGGGTCGCGGGGACGCAGTCCCCCAGAATCAAAGTGGACAAGGCGTGAGCTCGACGGAACAGAGCCAGACAGTCAACGAGCCTTCAGAGGCCGAAGGCCCAAGAGCTGCCACTGGGGCAGAAGGAGGTTTGGAGCCGGATGTGTCAGACTACAAGACCGAGGACAGCGACCCAAATGTTTTCGTAGACATAGTAACAGACGCCAGCCCGAGGATTGGCAGTACAGACACCAGTGACCCTATCCATTTGCCGGACATCGACTTTGGCGGGTTGGTCGAAATGATGTTTAGGACAATACCAGCCTAGGTACAAATCTCGATGGTGTACCTCTTGCCAAAGACGTTCCAGTACCAGCCTGGCCAGGCGACGGAATTGGAGGGAGACGTGGACGAAGGGGACTCGCCCCTCTGAGTCCTAGGTTTAGAATTGGTGCCCGCTAAGGAGCAGGCTGAGAAGGAGGTGGACTACAAAGAACCAGACCGTCAAGATCCGAAGGACAACGTCCGGACGGTCATCACAAGAGAGAGACAGAGTACACTTTTGACACCTCGGTACCACAAGGAAAGGTAGCCGACATATTTAAGGAACCAACCTGGGAAATGACCCGGCATTTGAAGCCGCTATACATCCAGTCTCACATGGACGGTAAGCCAGTGGCCAAGGTTCTTGTCGACAACGGGGCAGCAGTGAACATCCTACCCTCAAGAATGATGAAGCGTCTCGGCAGAGATGAGACCGACCTGTTACCTGCTGATGTCTCGGTCACAAACTTCCTAGGTGGATCGACTAGGCCTAAAGGGGTACTCCCGATCGATTTGAAGGTCGGAAACCAGACGTCCTTAACAGCCTTCTTCGGCATGGATGCCATGGCCAATTACAACGCCCTTTTAGGGCGAGACTAGATTCATGCAAACTCCTGCGTCCCTTCATCCCTACACCAGCTCCTAATGCTCTGGCGTAAAGGAGGGAAGATTGAGTTGGTAATGGCCAACAACAGGCCATTCATGGTCGACGCCAGCCATGCAGAGGCCGCCTTATACGACGGGTGCATAGGCCCCATCTAGTTCGCGGAGCAGATGAGCATGGGAAGCCTACGTCTTTGGTTACCTCGTCTACAATCTTGGAGGAGGTTTTTCAACTGAAGGGACCTCAGACAGGGGCTCTGCCGAACATCGGGGAACGGCGGAGGAAGACTGACCAAGACGAGTTATAAAAGCAAACCAAACGGTTGTCACAGACATAATGCGCTGGCTGACAATTGCAAGCCTGGAGTAGAGAATGTCTTGCGAAGTGAACGTCGTGGCTGAAGTCTCGGCCAGGGAGTAGATGGTGAGCGATCCCGAAATCGGGCTGCAAGACCTGCCGCCCGTACCGCCAAAGATGGAGGAAACACTAGCAGAGGTCCGGGATCCTTTGGTCGAGATAGACTTAGGAACGGCCGAAGATCACCGGCCTATCTATGTTAGTGGTCTACTCCCACCCGAGTTAAGGGAGGAAATTGTAAGTTTATTAAAGGAATTTAAGGATTGTTTTGCTTGGGATTATTCTGAGATATCTGGTCTAGACCCAAGGTTGGTTGAACATTGGTTACCCATTAAAGATAATTGCAGACCGGTAAAACAATTGCCCAGGCGCATGGTGCCGGACATCGTCCTGAAAATTAAGGACGAGATCGAGCGGTTGCTTAAAGCGGGCATCATTAGGAGCGCCAGGTATGTAGAATGGGTGTCGAATATAATTCCAGTCATAAAAAAGAATGGGAAGCTAAGGGTATGCATCGACTTTAGAGACCTGAACAAAGCTACTCCCAAGGACGAATATCCGATGCCAGTGGCCGATATGCTGGTGGACACGGCTGCAAAGAATTGGATCATGTCCTTCATGGATGGTCAGGCTGGATACAATCAGATCTTTCTAGCGGAAGAGGACGTTCCAAAGACAGCCTCCCGTTGCCCCGGAGCACTGGGGACGTACGAATGGTTGGTCATGCCGTTCGGACTGAAGAACGCCGGTGCCACCTACCAGAGAGGTATGAATACGATATTCCACGACATGATCGGCACTTTCGTGGGCGTCTACATCGACGACGTGGTAATCAAGTCAAAGCCCGAGCATGAGCACCTTGATTACTTGAGAAGGGTGTTTTCCAAGATGAGGACCCACGGCCTGAAGATGAACCCATTAAAGTGTGCCTTTGAGGTGGCGGCCGGTAACTTCCTTGGCTTCTTGGTTCATCAAAAGGGGATAGAAGTAGACAAAAACAAGGCCAAGGCCATCCAGGAGGCAAGGCCGCCTTCAAACAAAAAGAAGTTACAGAAGTTTTTGGGACAGGTGAATTTCCTCCGGCGCTTCATATCCAACTTCGCGGGCCAGACAAAGGTCTTCTCCCCTTTGCTAAAGTTGAAGGCTGGCGAAGTCTTTAGGTGGGATAGTATTCACCAGAAAGCGTTTGATCAGATAAAGGCCTACTTGACTAGGCCTCCGGTCCTAATGCCTCCAAGGAAGGGGGTACCCTTAAAGCTATATGTGTCTGCGGCGGAAGGTTCAATAGGGAGCCTGCTTGTACAAGACAACGAGACCAGGAGCGAGCAGGCTGTGTTCTACTTAAGCCGGGCCTTAACCGAGGTGGAACGAAGATACTCAGCCATTGAGAAGCTCTGCTTAGCCTTGTTTTTCTCCTGCAGCAAGTAGCGATACTACCTTTTACCGGCTACGGTGAATGTGGTTTGCCAGACCGATGTTATCAAATACAAGCTCACGCGCCCCATTTCCAAGGGGAGGATAGGGAAGTGGACTCTCGCCCTGACCGAGTTCGCCCTCCAGTACGTTCCCCAAAAATCAGTCAAGGGGCAGGCGTTGGCAGATTTTCTTGCGGACCACCCTCCTATCGAGTCAGGAGAAGGTGCGATGGAGGTACGTCTCGTATGTCTAATGCCTTGGAAACTTTTCTTTGATGGATCCAGGACAAAGCAGGCCGCAGGGGCAGAAGTTGTGCTTTTGTCACAAGAAGGAACGAAGACTCAAGTGGCCTTTCAACTCGATTTCCCTTGTTCCAACAACCAGGCCGAGTACGAGGGCCTCATACTTGGGATTGGCCTGCTTCTCGGCCTGAAGGCCGACGCTGTAGAGATCATTAGAGACTCACAGTTGGCCGATGAATATCGATGTGAGAGCGAGCATTTGGTTAAGTATCATGCGCAGGCCAAGAAGCTGATTGAGGGATTCCAGGACGTGGTCGTTTGCCACATCCCACGGTCGAGAAATTAGGCCGCAAACAGTTTGGCTCAAGCGGTGTCTGGCATCGGGCTGCCATAAGGCAGCTTGGAAAGGACCATCGTCATCAAGAGGCAGATGCGGTCTTCTATCCTCAAGGGCAGTCAGGTGGAGGTCAATCACGTCGAGGACACAGCCTAATTGGCGAACACCAATCACCCAGTACTTGAGCAGCCCTGGACCGGAGTTCGATAGAAGGATCAGGGACAAAGCTACAGGATACATGCTAATTTGGGGAGACCTTTATAAAAAGGGAAGAGATGACCTTTTGCTCAAATGCGTCAGTCTAAATGAGGCGACATTGATTATGGCCGAAGTTCATAAGGGCATATGCGGAGCGCATCAGGCCGGCCCCAAGATGAGGTGGTTGATTCGACATCACGGGTACTACTGGCCGATGGTGGCAGCGGATTGTGTCAGATATGCTAAGGGTTGTTGGGCATGCCAAACCCACGGGCCAGTGCAACGGTTGCCGACCGCGGAGTTCAATCCAGTGATCAAACCGTGGCCATTCAGAGGATGGGCTATGGATTTGATAGGAAAGATTACTCCTCCGGCCATACGGGGGCATTGCTTCATCATTGTTGTTACTGATTACTTTACTAAGTGGGTCGAAGCGGTGCCAATGAAGGGAGTTAGTCAAACGGACATCATCCAGTTCCTCAAAAGCCATATCATCCACAGGTTTGGGCTCCCAGAGACTATCACTTGTGATAATGGGAGCGTCTTCACTGCGGACGAGGTCATAGCTTTTGCGGCTGAGTTGGGGATCACATTCACTTATTCTACTCCGTATTACGCGCAAGGCAATGGACAAACCGAGGCTAGCAACAAGATATTAAAGGGGTGCTTAGCTAAGGTTGTGGATGATAACCTGCGAAGATGGGCAGATATGCTTTCTGAGGTTCTATGGGCATTCAAGACGTCGCAGCGAACCAGCACAGCCGCTACGCCCTTCGCTTTGATGTACGACCACGACGCAATGCTTCCAGTGGAGATTAGTGTAAAGTCAGCACGAGTGGCGTACCAGTAAGGACTCACGCTAACGGCCTATAGCAAGGCAATGCTGGCTGAGCTTGATGATTTGGATAAAGAGCGACTAGCCGCTTTGGACAAGATGTAGGTTCAGAAGAAGGTTGCGGTGATCTACAACAAAAGGATCAACATGAAGCACTTCCAGGAAGGGGACATTGTCCTGAAGGCCGTGCTCCCGGTTGGTGCGAGGGATCCCAGGTTGGGCAAATGGTCCCCAACATGGGAAGGACCGTTTACGGTCTGCTAGGTACTCCGAGGCGGGGCCTATAGGCTGCGAGATCTGGAGGGAAGCATACAGATGAGGCCTATCAATGGGAAGTTTCTTCAGATTTTCCATCCCACGATCTGGGATCTGGGATAAGCAGCGGGACGTCGAAGGAAGGTGGAGCACCCCGAAGCAAGGCCGAGAGGTGAAAAGAAGAAGCAAATTCTATTCACAAAGGAAAAAAGGGGGAAACACAGCCCAAGCAGGCAGAAACAAAACGGAAAAGAAAAGACAAGCAAAACAGAGTACTAGTGTTTTCTCAGACCAATATCAAAAGGGGAAGGGAAGGCACGCAAACCTACTTAAAAAAGTCCTAGGGGGTGGATTCTTGGATTTCACTCAACTTCTTCTCCATCACTAACAGACGTTCGTTGGCTACGGCCAGGCTGGCTTGGCGGTTCGGCTTCAGTGCCCTTTGTTGCTTGGCTTGAGCCTTAACGGAGGCCGCCTCTATAGACACGGCCTGGGAGCCAAGCAGTTTCTCCTTAACCTCCTGAGCCAAAGCGGCCCTATTAGACCGAAGAGCCGCAAGCTGGGCTTCCAAGCCTTGGATATCCTGATCCATTCGAGCTAGCTTGTCCTGTCCTTCCTTTACTTCATCCAGAACTGTTTTGAGATCATCCTGCATCTTCCTTACCTTCTCGTCCAAGGCATCACCTTCTTTGAGGGCGGTTTCCAGAGCTTGTACCTTTTTTAGAGCAAGGGGGCCCGAGGTGGTTACGTCGAACATAAATGCGACAGCGCCGTCCAACCACTCTTTGACCGAGATGGGAAAGTCTGGCGAGGACAGCAGCGTTCGAAGTGCTTCAGCAATGGCCGTCAAATTTCCGGCGCCGACTGCCTCACGAAAAGGGGACTGCAGGAAGAAATGCAGAAGGGCTTTTGCTTGCGTTACTTGGACCGGAATGGACGCGGGCCCGGAGCCTGAGGGATCGCTGATGTCTTTCTCATCGTGAAAAGAACCAAGGTCGGCCAGAAGGGCTTCCAAGCTGACAACCTGAAAAGAAAACATGTCAGCCTTGGCAGTAAGGATCTCAAAACGGCGTTCGGTCTAGGGCGCATATACCGAAGGAGCCAAAACAAGGGCAACGTGACTCGGTGAGGGAGGGAGATCTGCCTCATGGACAGGGGTCCTAGACCCAGGAGGCTCAACCGTATCATGACCACCGAATACATCGGCGCCTGTTCCCTCTTCGGTCTCGCTTTCGGGAGAGCCACTCTTGGGGGTGGAGGATCCAGACTCTGAGGAGCTGGTGAGTACGACTTGGGAGGACTTGGTAGAAACGGCTTGCTTCAAACGCGTGCTGGACCGAGTTCAGTCCTTCAGGAACATCGAAGGGAGGGCCACTGCAGAGGATGAACCAGCCACCTCAGGACGAGGATGAGAGGAGGCTGAAGGGGATGCCACGGAGGCGTTAGGCCTTGCGGATGCAGTATGATCTTTCTGGAGTAGACCTGGGAGAGATGCCTTGCGCAGAGCAGCCTTTGATGGACGGACACTTTTAAGCTTTTTGCTTACTGGGGGAGGCTCTTCCTCGGACTCTTCGGTGTCTTCCGGCAATGACCCATGGTCACTTCGGGCTGACTGAATTGGGGGAGTAGGCCGAGCTGAAGACTTGGCTGTGACAACAAGGATATCGGTCAGCAAAATGGCCAGGGTAAGAGAACGAGGAAGACAATGCATAATGCTTACCAACGGGCTGCTTGGAGGCTGGTGCTTTCTTCCGCTTGGAGGCAACGGCCTTTTGCCCGGCAGTACCTGAGGACGAGGGGAGAGGTTTGCTGCTCTTCTGGCGAGGCCGAGGTTGGAGGAGTGAAGAGAAGTATGCTCCCCACCAGGCTGAGAACTCCTTAGACGCTACAGGCTTTTTGACAAAGAACTGGAGTTCGAACTGGGAGAGGACCAGGGCATTCATGGCCGAGGCTAAAAGTATGTCGGCCACATCTGAATACACCAGCCTATCCAGCTCACAATCTGTGATGGAGTAATAGTTGGGGCAGGGAACTACTTGGCAGAAGCCAAACTGGCACGCGCAATAATGAGGATTGTACATCTCAAAGCCACAGGTATTGTTCCCAAATGGCTCCAGGGTAACCCCGATGTGAAGATCCCGGCAGACCAGGAACTTACTCCATAAGGCCGGGGCAGACATGGGATGGTCAAGAGCTAGCGAGAGCCATGAAGGAACGGCCTCTTGTGTGTGGAAGGGGATGAAGAAGTCACCATCTGGCTCAGGCTCAAAGGAAGAGCAAAAATCGTAGTACTCCTACAGGGTCTTCAGGTCATGATGGGGGGAAGAAGCAAACAAGCAGCCGGCCAAGGTCCGGACCGGGAGCGGCGAGGGCACAGCATACAAATCAGTGTAGTAGGCGCGAAGCCACATTTGGAGGAGCCAGAACGGGCCACCGTCGTAAGCGAAGTCGGACTCGACAATATCGTTGCAACCCCGGAAGAGGGCAGCCAGGGTGAAAGAGGCTAGGTCAATCAAACGGCCTTGGACCAAGGCATTGGCCAGGCGCAGGTAGGTCTTGGAGATTTTGCTCAAACGAACGCAGGCTAGATAACGATAGATCCAGAAAAAGAAGGCGGCCATTAGCTCCAAGGGCAAAACTGAGCCACGGGTCTGACGATAGGTTCGCAAATAGAAACTGTAACTTGCGGGCTTTGTGAGCTCAAGGCCGTGGTTTATCTCAATCCCTTGGGCATTTGTCAGGCCAGGGGTTGAGCCATTAAATTCTTCCCCTTCGGCCTTCAGGCCGGTTAGGGCTCCTACATCCAGGAGGGTTGGGGCTACCAATCCAAAACGAAAGTGAAAGGTGTTCGACGACAGCAATCAAAACTGAAAGGCGGCCTGGAGTAGGGGGCGGTCAAAAGGAATGGAGGTAGCCGAAAGTTGAACGGCTTGCAGGATGCCAAGGTTGGTCAAGAGCTTAGAGCGGTCGCAAACCACACGGTCTACCCAGGTTTTCCATTCAGGGAGGTAATGGGGCCATAGTCGCCCAAAGGCTTTGTCCTTGAGCTCCAAGGGGGCTTGCAGCTGGAAGGGTAGTTCCTCCCTTTCGTATTTGGGGAAATTGGAAAGACCAGTAGGGCGAGAGGTGAAAGCAGGGCCAAGCTTAAAAAACGGAGGATCAAGAGAGGGGATTTGTACCTCGGTTTGGATCGAGGCAAGCAGGAGGGAGCGCTTCTGTGCCAACACCGTCTCTACTTCTTGGGCCACCGTAGGTTCTGCAGGTCTTCTGGCCATGGCGATGAGGAGAGGAAACTTGGCAAGCTGAAGAGTTTGGAACAGCGAGAGGTTGGAGGAAGCAAAAAGCTTTAAGGGAAACCCTCGTTAATGAGCAAGGGTTTTAAATGAAGGGTGGAACTTGAGCCACCATTTATGAGGCAGCAAGGAGTTTGAAATTCAAACGCTGCTAACTGCCTAAGAAGATGAAGAGGCATGAGGGCTTGGCACGGAAAATCAGCCAAGCGTAGCTGCCGTTTCGGTCTTCTCAACCAGCACAACCCCCTGATGAGCTTGAGCCACGTGGCACCGCTCAAGGAGGTTGTGAGGGGCATTGTTTGCAGCCAGAATCTGTCGGTTCAGATCAGGCCGGGCCAGGGGGACCAAGGCTGGACGGCCAGGCCGTGGGCCGTGGACGATTGGGGCGTAGAACGTGGTTGCACCCCGTCCGCCAAAGGCTGGGCCACATGTCAAAGGCGCAGAAGGCACTTGACGGGGAATAGCGTCGCTCAAAGAACGTGGAGATGCAGCGCATGGGTGGACCCCACCACGATCTTAGTAGTTGGAGGCAGGGTAGGACTGATGGGACGCGTAGCAGTTCCTGGTTGGGGCTGAGAGGCGTGGATAGAGAAAGGTGGCTCTGGTGGAGGGTAACCGTACGAACTGATAGTGGGGAGTGCGTATCTTATATAAGAAGGGCGACTGATCTGGAGAGGACACACAAACACATCTGACAAGATCAGTACTTTATTTTTATCTTCTCTGCATTACTGTTTTCTGTCTTTTACTTCGTTCTTTGCTGGTTTTTGTCGTTATTTGGGCTGAAGGAATGTACGGTCATATGTTGGGAGTGACGAGGGTGTATACACAAGGCTCACGTCCATATCTGGTATGATTAAATAGTACATTTATTATTTCAGTTTCATTGTTGTTGTTTGTGTCCCAAGTTTCTCCCTTTTACAGATCAATAGTGTTTCGAACTGTGACTCACGATTGTTGGCTTAACCCAAAAGACCTTAGAGCTACTCAGGCAAGAGGGAGACCGACTTGCCTGGTTAGGAGTCAGATCAAGCTGTTTTCGGCCTTGTTTGAACCTGCGCAAAGGTTCTGGCACACCCACGGTATTTGCACCACGTGCATCTCCCCGTGTGTGAGTGTTTGGGATTTTGTCACCAACAGTTATTAGGTTTAAGTGGCTGCTCTTATAGAGTCAGCTAGTTAGGGGAAATTATGTCTACAGTTAGCTATGTGGGTTTAGTCCCACATCGCCTAGTTCAGTCCTTTGTAACTTTCCCCTCTGCTTACCTATCAATGAAATAGAACATTATTATTCCATTCTCTTATTCTCTCTTTCTAACCCACGATTCTTCTAACACCTTTACAATGTGGCTTATGAAATTTTTTAAAAGGTCCTAACTACTAGACTGAAAAAAATCCTCGACATTACCATTGACCCAGAGTAAACAACATTTGTTAAACAGTATATTTATTATTATGTGCTATTGCACATAAGATCTTCTATCCCATGAAATGTAAGAAGAGTGGTAGGGTCTACATTGCAACATTCAAGTTAGACATGAAGAAGGCCTATGATAGGGTTGAAGGGGATTTTCTTTCTACAGCTCTTTTTAAGATTGGGATTCTCCGAGAAATGGGTTAGCCTAATTCATCAATGCATTAGCACTGTCTCCTACTCATTTCTTATCAATGGAGTCTAAAAGGAATTTTTGTCCCCCTCAAGAGGCCTCCGCCAAGGTGATCTTTGATTTCAATGCCGGCTTCACAAAATAGCTTTCAAGGCATCAAAGTAAGGACAAATATTTCGCAGATGACCCACTCCCTCTTTGCAGATGACTGTTTAATCTTCCTACAGTCAAATCACAGTTCACTTCGGCATCTGAAGAGTATCATGAGTGTTTATTGTGCAGCATCTGGCCAGGCTGTAAATCTCCACAAGGCTTCTGTCTCATTCAATCCAAATACTCCAGCTCAGCTACGTAGAATCTATGGTAGGTGTATTGGGGTGCCAAATCTTATCACCCCATGTAAATACCTGGGTTTGCCTTCTGAGATTGGCCAAAACAAGAAGGTTGACTTCCAAGAGATCAAGGATCGTGTCCAAAACAAGCTAACAGGGTGAAAGAAAAAAATGCTTTCTCCAGCTGGTAGAGAAGTCCTTGTAAAGGTTGTAGCAACGGCAGCCCCTATTTACACCACCATGGCCCACTTCAAGCTCCCAGACAGCCTCCTGGATGATCTCAATAGAGCAGGATGTAGATTTCTTTGGGGACAGAAAAAGTAGAAAAGGATTCAATGGGTTGCTTGGGACTATTTGTGTAAACCAAAACTAGAGGGGGGATCTTGGTATTAGAGATCTTCACATGCAGAACTTGGCCATGTTGGCTAAGCTGGGGTGGCAGCTCTTACATAAGCCAAATTCCCTTTGAGAGGCTTCGCTAGTTTTGAATCGTTGTGTGGGGACACTGTCAGAAATCTCAAGCTTTCCTCCGGGCAGTCTAATCTTCTTCTGTTTACCAGGTTGAGAGTGTTTGACCAGTGCTCGAAGAGAGAGCCTCATTGGAACAAGAGTACAACCAACTCATAGGGGGGGTCTTGGTATTAGAGATCTTCACATACAGAACTTGGCCATGTTGGCTAAGCTGGGGTGGCAGCTCTTACATAAGCCAAATTCCCTTTGAGCGACTTCGCTAATTTTGAATCGTTGTGTGGGGACACTATCAAAAATCTCAAGCTTTCCTCCGGGCGGTCTAATCTTCTTCTGTTCACCAGGTTAAGAGTGTGTGACCAGTGCTCGAAGAGAGAGCCTCATTGGAATAAGAGTACAACCAACTTATAGAGGGGAAGTCGATAGGCTCTTTTCCTTGTCCTTGAAAGGAGAGATATATTCTTTTGTCGGATCCCTATTTTCTTTTGACATGCATCATCCATCTTTGGAGGTTGTTAAAGAAAGCAGCCCCCCATGCACAGCCCCTATTCCAAAGAGCAAGACCAAAATAGTAGTAATAAGAAGGGAATGATCTTCTTAAGACGTTTGCTACTCTCCTACAGGATTTCCAAATATACTCGACTTAGTAGCATCTATTTCTCATATGGGAACTTTCAACAGGCTTCACTTGGGAACCAGCACTCTTGGGCATGGAGGCATATTATGAAAGGTAGGGTATTACTTCTTGATGGTTTGTTATGGATTGTGGGCAATGGCAGAAAGATTCTTATTTTGGATGAGCCCTGGATCATCTCTCCCTGGATATAGTGTACACTCCCCCATACCCCCACAGTGAAATAATGTTTGGGTGTCTGACCTCCTCACTAGCGATGCTAAGTGGAACGTTAGTAAGGTACGACACCCTTTCTTATCCTCAGAAAGTGGAAGCCATCCTAAAGATCCCTCTTAGTAATGAAGACTCTGAGAATCAATTTTGTTGGGGCCCTCACCCAAAGGGTCATTTCTCTTCTAAGTCAGCTTACAGACTGGGTGCCTCTTTAGCCCCTGCCCTGTCCTCCTCTAGTACAAGAGTGGGTCTGATTCCAAAGGTCAAGTGGAAGATTATCTGGAACTCATGGGTTCCCCAAAAAAAATCCGAAGGCTTATTTGGAAAGCTTGTATAAATGCTCTGGGAGAGCAGTCCAACCACCAAAGACGTCATATGGTCCCTTCGGAGCTATGGGTGCTAGGGAAACGATTGGACATGCTCTTTTTCATTGTCCATATGCCCATCAAGCAATGGTTCGCCTCCTGTATATCTATGAGATCATCTACAAACCCTGGCTGGTCCATTGCTGATTGGGTGCTTAAGTGGGGGCCTTGCCCAAGTATGACTAAGAGGGAACAAAAGGAGTGTTTCACTGCTCATGCAGTGATTTTGTGGGAGATCTGGAAGCGTAGGAATGACATGACATTCAGAAGATCTATCACTCCCTTTAGTACTTGGATGGATATGGTTAACAGCTATGTGAATGAGACTCGCTGCACTTGTGCCTTCTCATGTTTCTTCTCAATCACATGCCCAACATTCACATCCCCCTTCACCTTCACATGCTTTCTCTCCTGGGGTCAGCCATATCTTTACTGATGCATCCATCTCCTTGAAACCCCATGCAATGGGTTTGGGATCGCTCACCTTGGATGGGGATGGGAAGCTATTGATAGTGGCCACTGACCATGCCTTCCCCAGCAGAGCAATTGTGGGTAATGCAATGGCTATCTGCATGGGATTAAAGTCCGCCCTTGACCTTGGCCTCCATAATATTGTTCTCCACTCGGACTGCCAGGTGTTAATACATTGTCTTGTGGAAGCCTCCGTGCGCCCGCCTATGGAGGTGTCCACCATCGTCTCAAATGTAAGACTTCTTGTGGCAGGTTTTGAATCTTGTGCTTTTTATCATGTAAATAGACCTCTAAATGTTTGTGCTCATGCAATTTCAAAATGGGCTATACTCACTTGGATCTTTGGAGAAACTCCTTTCCAAAGGATCTTCTTAAGATTGTATCTATCTTTTTGCCCAATGAAGCCTAAATAAATTTGCCCCTGGCGGGGCTTTTATGTGCCCAAAAATTTTCTTTGGTAATAAGACTGAACATCATCAGGACATTCAGGTCAGTTAATGAGAAAGCATACCAGCTAGAGAGGGAAGGCATAATAGGGACCAGATTTAAAAAGAGAGAAAGATGCCAACTAAGTTTCTATCCCTCCCATTTAGTGTCTTCTTTGTGCATCATGCTTCTATTATCCCTCCTGTAAGGGTTTCCTATGTTGCATTTCTTTCTTTGAAGATTGAACCATAAATTCAGTCATTGGCTGTTGCTTGGTGTGATGGTAAGTAAAAGTTTGAGCTCCCACCATGAAGATGTGGGTTAAAGTCCAAGGACAGCCCTGCTTCATGCAAAAAACTGCCGGAGATTAGGACCTACTCCAGTTCACCCACCAGGGACCCTGGCAAGCGGGACTTGCACCAGGTACAGCCATTTTTTGAACTCATTGGTTAGAATGAAAACCACTCAGTATGGGATAGATAATTGAGCAATGCAATCGGTAAGATATGATAAACTACAGAATGCAGTGCTGGTCAAACAGACTGATAATGGAAGTAATAGTTGACTGGAAAACTTATGATGTCAGAATTGGAAATAAATTAAATCGATGTAGGATCTTCCTACCTAAGGTTTAAAAAGATTTAAGGTTTGAAAATGGATGAAGAGAAACTGCTATATTTGTCGTATATAATTCTCTATGATCAACCAGCAGTACATGTTTGGAAATTGTTTTGGTTGAATAAGTCTTTGTAAATTAAGAAGACGAAAGTGTGCAATTGCTCACACTCACAAATTTGTAAATTGAAGCAAAGAATTTAAATACTCTTAGGCTCTTAAGTATTAACTCTATAATAAATCCCATTATAAGGTGACTTCTACCAGCCCTCGAAATACCACTTGGGGGGTACAACCCAAAAGCTTAAGCTATCAGGTGGAGATAACTCAATGTTATATGAAGACACATCCAAGGTCCTAGTTAACCAATGTGAGATTATAACTCTATAATTCCCAACATCTCAACACTCCTCCTCCTATGTAGCTTCAGGCATACCTGGTTGTACACGTGGACAGACAACTTCGGGAGGACAAACGGACCTGGCTCTAATACCATATTAAATAAAATGGGATAACCCACAAAATACCACTTGGGGGTCCAACCCAAAAGCTTAAGCTATTAGGTAGAGATAGCCCAATGGTATATGAAGACACATCCAAGGTCACAAATAACCAATGTAGGGTTATAACTCTATAATTCCCAACATCTCAATAGTTCCCATTACATAAGATTCATGAGATTGGAACTCTTAGGTAGCCAACTGAGGAAATCTTTCCACTGATACCTACCTAAAGTAAAATGAACATATTTCCACTCCTGAAAAAAGAATCAACAACAAAGTGAAAAGAATGGTATCCAAACTCAAGTTGGACTTTGCAATAAAATATTAAAAATTCATAAATCAGTCTGAACATAAAATGACAATACAAAACTCACCTGAAACAACATTAAAACTGAATAGACTCACACTAACACCAAAACAAAAGGGAAAGTAAAGGCCAAAAACTAAAAAATGCCCTTGCGGCCCCAAAGAAGAGAAATTAAACAAGAAACAGAAATTTTCTGACCCAATTAATGCAACCACCATACCACAACCCTTGTCCCTATTCAACCCAATGTGGGTCCCATACCTAAAGAACTCCTACATGAGCCCTAAAAGGTGCAAGGCAAACCCTTATAGTAGGGTGGCATCAAAAAGAGATCCTCTTACACTTGTTGCTCCACATCACTAAAGCTGTGTGCTTTTAGCCATAAAAACAAATTTATTTATTTACTTACTAGAGAATTTTGTGGCATTTTGGTTTTTTAGGTGGGACCCAAATGATTAATTTATTTCCTTAATTCTATCCCTCTAACTTGATTTTGTCTTCCTACAATTTTCGCACATAATGGGTGGATTGGGTGCAATGAGAAAGTCAGGATCACTTTTCTTGAAATTTCTTTATTTTCCATCTGACCTCTCTCCCATTTCCTGACCAAATATATGAGTGGCTTGGACTTCTCTCTCTCTCTCTCTCTCCTCTTCGCAAAGCAATCAAATGGAGTATAAAGGAGGTAAAGTAAGCATAGGGCAGAGCAAGTCACACAACATTGGCAAGTCACCAATGGGACTTTTGAGAAATATACTCAAGCGTGGTTCAATACAGTTGTTGGAATGCCATTCAATAATTCATCCAAAAAGAGAGAGAGAAAGAGGATTGGCATAGCCTTTCATTCTCCTCATTCAAATCCAACTTAATAACTCTAGAAATAGAAATTTTTCAGTCCACGGAATTTTTTGATAAAATAGATATCACTTTTTATTTTAAAAAATGGACTTTTCAGACAACAAGACTTTGCAACGGGTAATTAGAAAATTTGAAGTCCACATGATTCAAAACTCTACTGATCTGTCATTCAGAACCAGATTCAAGAGTAACCACTACACGTGTACACACCCATGTTTTCCGGGTCTTTTATGGTTAGTTGAGGTAAACTCAACTGAAAGGCTTATACCAAATGGGTTGGCCTTTATAGTTAGTAGATGTCATTACTTATTAGTGAAAATTATAACCCTCAGTGTAATTTTCTTTTCCAAAACCTACAAAAAGTACCTAAGTACCATATCAACAGAATTCATACCAAATAAACTAACTTTAAAAAAAAACAAGCAAATGACCACTTTTTTTAAACATTTATTTCTTCAACTCCAAAATTCCCTTGCACAGAAAGTAGTATTACTACAACAGCAAAATGTAGCTGGAGCACGCCAAGGCAGCCATCAAATGGATTTAGGGGAGGGGGGTGAGGCCATTGACCTTATTGGAACAGAAGAAGCAGAAAATTGGACTTGCATAATAACAGCACCACACATCCAAAATTGGACTTGCAATCAAATTCCCAAAATCAACAACATAAACACATCCAAAATTGGACTTGCAATCAAATTCCCAAAATCAACAACATAAACACATCCAAATGCAAGATAGCGTATATCAGAGCCCAATAATACTCAAAAAAATATATATCAGACTTCAGAGTCATAAAACACATCACATGTACAGAATAGGTAGCTCATGAGCATAAAAAACAATTCTGTAAGAAATCCAAGCAACAACATAACTCATAGCCAACGCCTACGCCAAAACAAGTCCAAGAAAACACTGAAGACTATCTCAAGATCAGTACAAAGACAACCAATCATCGAGAACGATGACAGAACCATTTCAGAAACCAAAACCAGAAGCACAAGACAAGAAGTCTAACCTCCAACCCTGGCAGAAATAATCAAACGCTCAACAGAAAACCTTGCAAATCCTAATCTTCCACCAAAGTAGAACTTGAGTAACTGAATCCCAGTACCCGAAACCAATAATCTACAAGGGAGAGAGAAGAAACAAAACCTAACTGACCTGCTACACTGCTGGCAGAACCTCTGCTCCAAGCCTGCAACAATGACCTTAGGAGACTTGGAGTGCATCCCACAAACCTTGTGCCTAGAATAGTAAGCCTTGGCATCACTCAGATCCACCTTACACCCCTCAACCTGGCACCTCGGAGGCTGCCCACCCTGCACAACCCCTCTACCCTTCCTCGGTGGCGCCGGCGGTGGTGGTAGTGGCATCGACTCCTGAGAAACCGGTACCGAAACCGACGACGACGCACAAACTGATTTGGAAGGAATTCCAATGCCCACATCTTCAAAGTAGATTTTCTTGCCGAATTTCAAACCATTGAGAGAATCAGACGAACTAGAAGCCGCAGAAGCAGCAACAGAGTTCGACGTTAACTCCATTCGGGTTGTTCTCTAGTCTATTTTCCTTCCATGGCCGTAAAGGTTGGAGAGCGATAGAGATGGATGGATCATGAATTTGTGTGGGCTTTTGAGGAGAGTGCAATAAACGACTCAAAGGACTGATTGGAAAAAGGAGGCTGTCACAATCTGTGCTGCTGCTCACAGCTCTCCGGCCTCTATTCTGCGGCTGTTGGGGAACTATAAAGCCGACACCCGCCATTTGGGCCATGCCAGCTTGTGTTATAGTACTCTGAAGAGACACTTTCCAAAACAATTTAGGAGAGAGAGGGAGAGGGGGGCCTGTGTATGTGAGTGCGTGTCTTGAGAGTTGAGAGAGAGAGAGAGAGATAATCTTGTAGGGGCTTTTCAAATCTCCTTTTCTGGTCATTAAAGTGGGTATTCGTGAACACACAGACTAGACCATTTCTCGAGAAAGAAAAGACAGAGAGCTTTATCTGCTTAGATAGAGTATATATATACGTATATGTTGGTGAGACAGTGAAGCTCAGAGAATTGGTGTTTCAGTATAAATGGAAGCCAAACAAAATTGAAACCATACCCAAAGGTCTGAGTTTCACTTTTTGCTTTCCAAATCGGGAGGCCCGTTTTGATACCCAAATATAGGTTACTTCAATGATTATGATCATGCATGACCAAAAAAAAATTGATAATGATCATGTGATCACGTTTTATATTTTGACTATAAAATTAAGGGAAAAAGAACTTTCGCCGGGAGTTTGGCCTACATAAACACTCTGACTAATGTATCTCTCTTCTTCTTATATGAAAAGATATCTTTGCCCTTTGTTTTGAGGAGGAGAGAGATCGAGACATGGGACTGTTGGCGGCCACACTCCAGAACAGAGAACTATTTCCCAAAAACTACTCCACATATGGAATTTTGTCGGGAGTGTGGCCTATGTCAGCACTCTCATGAGTCTAACACTGTCTCCTCATACGAAAAGACACTTCTGTCCCTTGTTTTGCAGAGAAGAGACACATGGGAGTGTTGGCGTAGGCCACACTCCCGGACAGAAAACTAGTTCCCATATATTTTTGTGTATAGGCATTCTCTCCTATGTATGTCCATACACTTCTATTGTAACCCTAGCTACCAACATAATATTTTTAAGATCTCTCGGATTCAGATTTGCCACATGGTAAAACTCAGATCGAGTTATAAATTTGACAACTCAAATTTTTCTACAATAATGGTAGATAGGAATCTCCACATCCACTCTCATCCAGGGTTCTAGTAATCGGTATCGATAGAGGCCAATATCGATACGATATCGGTTTGGATCAAATGGTTTGATCCTTAAATTTTAGTAAAAAAATGGTTTTATTTACATTTTTACCCCTGGTTAGTACATGTGGATCGGTATCGTATCAATCAATAATCGAAATTGGTCTCTACCGATACCGATTCCTTGAACCATACTCCCATCGGTATCAGAGGTTGCATTAAGGTGGGGCAAAATTGGGCGCATGAAAGTACAGCCCGCCTTGGAAGTAGAGAAGTCTCTTCCTTAATAATGACCCAAGAGTTCATCACACGGTCATGGTTATTCCATGATTGATGCCAGTTTTGATTATTACGAAACAGTCGATTTTAAGATTTTTGGGATTAGATCACTGGGTTTCAGATTTGAGGACCAACTCTAGGGTTTCTTAGATCAATTCTGATAAACTCCAATGTGGATCAAATTCAAAGGAATTTATATCAAACTCAACATGAATTGATTCGATCCTGATCCCAAATTTAAAATCGTTACCACAAATCCACATAAGGGCTAAGGGCAAACCCAGTGCACGAGGCTCCCGCTACTACAGAATCTAAGGAGGATCATTATATATACTATCTTACCCTTATCTTCACAAAGAAATTGTTTCCGAATTCAACCCATGACCACTTGATCACAATAGAGCAACCTTTACTGTTGCTACAAATCCATATACTTTTAATAAAATTTAAATTGGCATGTGACATTATTAAAGGGGCATCGGGTGTATTGATTTCCCGCTCCCATATTAAATAGCCAAAATAAGGGGGTTTTGTGTCAAATCGTTGATATTTTTTGGGGGCCGCCAAATTTCATAGCACGCTTGAGACCCCACGGATTGATGGTTTGAGACTTTGAGGATGCTCAGAATTTTCCAACCATTCTCTATCAATACCTTCTTATATGGATCCGGAAACCGCCTCTCTCAAAACACGGGTAAGGCTGCTTACATTTGATCTTCCCAAGACCTTGCTAAAGGGGGAGCCTTATGCACTGGTTATGGTCCTTCTCTTTTTTTGTCTTTTTTGTTTTTATTGATCCAGATCAGTCTGAAAAGCTTAAACATGTCATTTTTTTTTTCCAAGGGCCGATACCAATCCCTGACCTAATATGATATTGATTTCTAGAACCATGTCTCCAATGCCCAATCCCCCAATTCAGATTGAAGGAATCAAGATTGAATCGATAGAATTAGTTCATTTGAATCAGAATTGGATCATTTTGATCCGAATCGATTGAAATTAATTCCAATTTTGTCCAGTTTAGATTGATATATTTTAGATTGATCGAAGTGGTCCATCAATTCAGATAAGCAAATTCACCCTATCAAAATACATGCATGATGACCACATTAGGTGAGGAGCTCTTTTAATTTTGAAATTGAAAGTTTATTTATTCTTGCTTTCTAATGAGCATATGGTTCATTTGATGGGCAAAATAGTAATTTCATATTAAAAATAAAACACTGTTCTTCTTCTCCTAATGGTATCACCACCACCCCTTTATCCGTTGTGCCCCAACCATCACCATCTCACAAAGAAATATAGAAAATCTATTCTCAAAAATTGAATTTCACCAATTGTATGTTTTATTCTTAAAATATTTAAGGTTGATGCAATCAAACAATTTCTCAAAATCTATTTGTTAACTATTTCATGGACTTCAATCTAAAATTGAAATAACAAACATACCAAATCAAGCCTAATAGTTAATATCTTCAAAAGGTGAAAGTTTTTTCTTGTCACCAAGGTGAAGAGAAAATCTCTTCATCCACAATAATTTGATGGTATGATTGGTACACTTTAAACTAGTGAGCCTCATTATTAACTCCCACCCATATTGAGAAAGGAGTTCAGTTCCTCTACACGCAAGTGCACGTACATATGAGAGGCAATCACTTGTCTCATTTTTGCCAATTAAAAGTTGAGGAGGGATATTTATAAAAACAAAAGGGACAGATGGTTACCTCTCATATGTACTCGTAGAGTTTGAATGTCAGAAAAAAAAAAAAAAAAAAGAGCCTTTAATTTCATGGCCGAAGAGATTTTCTTGTCATCACCATGAATGAAGGAAAGAAAATTAACAAGGAAAATGACAAAAGAGTGAGAGACAACTGAGAGGGTGAAAGGTTTGGTCCCATTAGAGTAGTAGTTAGGCAGGTTTTGAGACAAAAGACTCTGGAGCGTCCGTAGCCAACGTAGGCAATGCGCAGTCGAGCATGTGAATCCTTTTAAAGATCAAACTGTTTCATTTTTACGTACAAAAACCTCATAAGAGTGCGCAGAGACTGATGACGACTGATCACAGTATCAATTACCAAACACGTTGTGGGCGTCTTTCCCTCTCCATTATTGTTTGTGGGCACCAACATAGGCTGTTGTTTTCCTTTCTCCCTCCTTTGAACAGTTTGCAATTCATTAAAGATGTTCGATGGGTTCTTATCTTACTTTGGAAGCTTCCATAGTTTCAATCAATTGTAACATTTTTCACTTGTGTCGTATATGTGATAATGGAAAGCTTTTAATTATTTTAGTCATACGTGTTGGGGGGTTTGAGGATGTCTTGTATTTTATGGATCCGCATCATTATTATTGGGTATGTATTTGTAATTGAGACACGTTTTAGATCATTATATATACGAGATAAAATTTATATTTGTATGGGGATTAGTGTATTGGGGTTCCTTATGTATTGTTTCTCTGTGAAAACCCTTAGCTACAAGGAAATGATAGCTATTAATGAGGTGAAGAGTGGTATAGAGAGTTTTTCAAGAAATAATAGAAAAACTTTGATACTCTTGGGTGGATGTAGGAAATCATGTTAAACCACGATAAATTTCTTGTGTTGTGTGCAATTGTTTGTTTGGGTTCTTTCTCAACAAGTGGTATTAGAGAGAGGCTCGGTGGATGCGGTGCGAGGAGATTTAGGAAATGAAAAGTGAGCAAGGAGAATGAAGGAAGAAGGTTTCGAAATTAAAATCGAATGTATAATTAAGGACTTGGACACCCTCTCCTTTAACGACTAGCTTTTGAGGATGACTTCTAACCAAGCCCCTAACAAGTGGTACCAAAGCCAGGTTTGGCAGGGCCAAGATTCTAGCAAAATCAGGGTGCGAGAACCCAGTGTGATCTTAAATGCTCTCGTGTGTAAAGGTAGAGGAGAAGCACTCGATGCTCCTGCATGGAGGGGAAGATTGTTGGGGTTCCATGCGAAAGGCGAAAAAATAGTCTCACATCGAATATGAATGGAAGAGTGTAGGGAGTTATAAGGACTTGAGCACTGGCCATCTCCTTAAATGCTAGTTTTTGAGGATGAGTTTAACCCAAGTCCCTAACAATTTGATCATTAGATGGACGGAAAATCCTCTTGAGAGATCACATGTCAAATTTAAAGGCTTAATTATCGTTAATTAACACGCATTTTAAAACTTGAATATCTGTTTTATTTATTTATTTATTCTTGAAAATGTTTGACTATATTTTTTATGGGATAAACAAAGCTAAGAGGTCGTTGGGGGCGACGTGTACCTGCGCCTAGACACAGCCAGATGTGAAATGACCTGCGTACCTCTAGTCCTTTCTGCCTTTCCAAAGGAGTGTTCCCGTCATTTCACGTGCGGTTGTATCTGGGTGTAGATACACCGCGCCTAGCGACCGGTTAAGGTTCCTTTTCCCATTTTTTACCGACTTGTTCAAATTCTGTGCTGTGTACGTGAGAGGGTGGGAGTTTCAAGGCATTAATTAATGGGTGGGGGTTTATGATTTTTTCCAACTCTTTGTGAGAGGGGACACGACCGTGCATGCTTACATGGCTGTGTATGAAAACTTTCCCCTTATTTATTTATTTATTATTATTATTATTATTTTTTTTTTTTGTTGTTTAACTAACTTTGGACCTAACTCTATTGTATGATTCACCACTATAATTATTAGGATGATTGGTGAGGTGGATTCATCTAGGTTTGTATTTGGATTTTCTATGTTTACGTCAAACTCCGTCATAGGCATAGAGTCCTAACCAACTCAATTATAGCATAACCAAATAATAATCGGAGCATATATATTGCGTATACCATACTCTACAAATAAGGTTTTAAGAGTTATTCTCAATGATAAGTAATTGTAGTTTACCAAAAATAAATAAAAATGATAAGTAATTGTACTTTGGGTTTAAATATTGTATATTTTCTTATAATTTGTTCAAGCTTAATGTGTTCTGTTTGATTTTTAATATTTAAACCGATATTCAACATTTGGATAATTAACTAGAGATAAAATTATTTGGATGTGTTGTTAATTGCATAGTTGGACATTTGATGACTTGGGCGAGTCACCCGAGTCAATCAGCCAAAGAAAAAAAAAGAAAACCAAGTCAACAGTTATGAAGACTCGCCCAGATTTAAGAAATAACCATGCTAGCTATAGGTTTGAGTCAATCAAAGTTTTCATAGTGTTGCGTCAAGAAATCGCTTGGTGGTTCCTTTGAGTGTCGTAACCTGCAAAAAGACTTTGGTGACAAGGAAAAACCAGTATGGTTCCGGCCTAGGATTCTCAGATGCCTAAGTTAGATCTCTCTGAACAACAAATGAATAGTTAGAATTCAAGATGGATTAATGGGGTAGAGTACCTTGGGATTTATAGTGAAGTGAGGCGGTGTAGAGAGTCTCAGTTGGTAACGAGTAGCCCTCATAGTAGATAGACATTCCTAGTTGGTAGGATTCATCTCTTGGTTGGTTGCTCTCTCATGGGAGGTAGAGTCCCAGTAGGGAGGATGTTCTCGGTAGATAGACATGCATGCGCCCTAGCTAGTATGTTGGATAAGGTCATTGGTGCATGAGTCCTTCTAGAATTGTACCTCTGGTAGGTGGTACCCTCAACTCATGAGGTGATGTATATCTTGTCGGTGATGTTAGTAGCTTGCATGTAGTACTTGGTCTTGGTTCTTGGATGTCCTTGTTGGTGCTTTGCCTTCCGAACTAATCAAGTGAGACGTAAGGTGGTGGGCTTGGGATGATCTTCCCGCTTGGGCCAGAGCACGTGGCGGCACGCTCATGATTGGCCAGTGTAATTTTGGGTTTATCACATAGGCTCAGTGTTTTTGCTCAGTTGACCAGGAGATACGACGATCATTACGCGTGCTCCTATGCCTGAGCACAGAGACGACGTACGTTGCACAACTGGATGGCATTATTTCTCCCATAAAACATAATCATATTATGGTAGACAAGAATGGTGTACTGTTTATACTGCATTGCTGCCACACAAAAAAAAGAGTGCACTCATTCTTCTTTAGTTTTGAATGGTTCATTTCTGAATCAAAATCCTTACTTTATTTAGATGTGGAATTTGTACCCAAAAAAAAGAAAGTCTTAGCTATTATAATTGATTGTTGAGGAAGAGAAGAAGTGAAGATTAGTAAAGGTTGGTATCATTCTCTGAATAAGGACGGCAAGGTTCAGACAAAGGTGTCCGTCCATTCTTTATCAAGTATGGAGGGGAGGGGGTCTAGGGTTTTGATACTTTGATCATAGAACAACATCCAATGTATTAGAAAGAAAAATCCAATATGTAAGGTTTGTACCTATATCAAAAGCTATATATGTGACCTATAAGAGAGAGAGAGAGAGAGAGAGAGAGAGAGTCCAAAATAGTTGTCATGTCTATGGCACAATTCTACTTGTAAAGATTCTCTCTGCTCCAAGATATTTTGTAGCTTTCAAAACCAAATCAAGCATCAAACCATCAATCGGTTGAGATTTGATCCAATGTGAATCAACTTTTAGAGCTTTTGTAAGTCTAGTTTAGGTTAGCTATCACACTATAACTAATGAAGCCAATCTAAACTGTTGAACTAGTTAAGGTTTCTTAACTTGGATTTACCATAAGTTTGGCTACTTGCAGTCAAATATTATTAATGGAATTGAACTACCATAATGAATCTTGTTCGACTAATAAGGTTTCTTTTTATAAGTTCCAACTAAACCAAGTTGTTAAGCTTCATCAAAATTTTCATTTTAATTTTCCAATACAGTCCAAATATGTAACCGGGACGAATACCATCTCGTAGATCTCAAAAAGTAAACCAAAAACTAGTGGTCGTACCTTGGACAGTAAATCTAAAACTCTTTTCTGAGAGTTTGTTGATCGTCAAAATCTAATAGTTGGATCTCTAACATATCCTAATTAAGGGAGAAGGTGACGAAGATAGTGAATGAAATACCCTACCTAAATAATCCCTGTTAGATAGTGGATAAACCATTTGTGACGTTAGCAGGTGATGCATACCTAGAAGAGAGAGGCTTCCCTATCTTGCTTAATTGACTTGAGGGAGACAAAATAGTGAAAGACAACAAGAATGTGTGTTGCTAATGGGTTAGGACAAAAAGATTAAGGATGAATTGTTGGTCTAATGGAGAAGACCATGCCCTCGATAGAGTATTTAAGTGGGACTCCAAGACTTGTATTTCATTAGATAATTGGCTATAAATAAGCTTACAATAGGGATAGCTACTATTCAGTTATCAAACTACCCAATTCCTAACTTATCTCCTCCAAATAAAGATAGAAGATTCCCATAACTATACATTGGGTGAACACTCCTATAACTATATAACTACCCTCACTCTTGTACGTAGCAATTCATCTTCCTTGGAATTTTCCTTTTTTTTAAGGACAATGAAATTAAAAGAAGTAAGGATTTACTAGGATCCCATTCCTTAATAGGGAAAATCCCAATTAACAAAGCAGGAATGATCATCTCATGGCGTGTCAATCTCGTTGTAGGGAATGATATCACTTTGAAGGAAATAGTGCATGATCAGGGTGCTCATTGGCTACTCCGGGTGCATCGTTATGATGGCTTCAATTGAGTCGTGAGTCAAAATTCTCAAACAATGTTAGAATTTTTTTTATGGTTTCATCAACCAAAGTCAAATTTCAAGCTTAAATATCATGAATCTTGTTGAAATTTTGCTCCATAGCATGTGGGTAATTCGTTGGCATTGATACCAAATGATACATAGCTTGAAGAGAAAGGCTTCCCTATCTTACTTAATTGACTTAAAGAAGAGAAAATAGGGAATGACAACGCTAATGTGTGCTACTAATGATGAATGGTTGGTCTAATAGAGGAGACCATGACCTCTTACTCGAAAGAGTAATTGAGTTGGATTTCAAGAGTTACACTTCATTAGATAATTCAGCTATAAATAAGCTTATAATAGGGATAACTACTACCTACTCACTTACTAACTTATCTCCTTCTCCATTACTAATCATGTTCACAACTAATTAGCAATGTAAAAATTAAGATAAAAAATTCCCCTAGCTATATAATGAAATGGGGCGTTGTTCTCTGTGCCGCAGCGCAGGCTGCACCCAGACACATGGGGGCTGGCGTAATGACCACCCTACCCCCCTGAGTGGCAGGCCCATATGCTTGGATTTATATCGTCTGTGGTTCCCTGATCGATGCGGTTCCCTAGTGCCTCTCACAAGAGGGGGTGGGGCCCACCCGGGGCACTTGATATAGCACTCTGCCAGGGTGAGGTCCACCCTCCTCTTGTGAGAGGCACTAGGGAAGCGCACCGGTCAGGGAACCATAGACGATAAAAACTCCATATGGCTGGGTGCAGCCTACGCTGCAACACAGAGAACATTCTCCCTTAACATATGACTTTCTAAAGATTCCGCTCCATACTTAAGGCTTTGTTGAGGCCCTCACTCTAAAAGTTCATTTACAGTGAAATTAACATAGGCTTAGAGATTCAATCTCTCCCCCCATCCTCACATTTTGCCAGAAATTCAAGTGCATCTTGAGTGACAATGCAAGTTACTACTCACCAAAGTTGTCACCTCTTCGATTGGATGTAAGATTAGGGTAGAAGCTCATGCCTTACTAAGAATGAGAAACATAAAGTCTTTGTTTCTCATGCCATCGCCATCGTAATGTGGGAGATATGAAAACAACGGAATGCAAGCGTTTTCTGAGTGGCTTTGCCCCCCGCCCCCCCTATCAAAAGCTAGATTTTAATGGTAGATTGGAATGTGAAAGACATCTTGCATTGTAAACCAATTTTTGCCAAATGAAGCTTAATAAATTTTGCCCTAGAGGGTTTGTGCCAAAAAAAAAAACCCCTATATAGGTCTGAGGAAAAGAAAGAAAGATTATTTTGATAGGATTTACCTACAGAACTACAAATGAGTTTATGGATAACCTCATTTGCTCCTCTTTGGGAACATATACCGAAGAGTTAAATGGTAAGACAATATATATAGTTCATAACTATTAAGGGATGAACTAAATAAGTTCCAGAGTCCATAGAAATGGTATTACGCCAAAGTGAAGATTCTATTCCACAACCTCACATAATGAGTTTTAGGTTTCACACAGACTCTCTCTCTCTCTCTCTCTCTTTCTTTGATCCATGTGGGCCTATGTGAATGATATCATTCTCCCCACTACTATTGGTGTGCGGTACAAATTCCTCCCTCCCCCTCCCCCTCCCCCACCCCCACCCAAAACATACACTAGCGTCATGGGAACTCTCTCCCATAATTGATAACCAGCCAAGATAAAGAGTTATGAGACATCACGCTAACTTATGGGCACTCAAACTGAACTGATGCATAAACACAAGCAAGGAATAGCCTAAAAAAAGCTCACACAACCAAGGAATATTATGGGCTTCTCTGAGAAAAAGCGAGGCTGGTTCTGATAGAACTAAGAGAATATTAGCACATTGGGTAGGGGACTCACTTTAGAATCAAGCTGGGATAAACCCAATAGATAGTTCATGAATTATTTTATGGAAAAAGTTTTCCTCTACCGGACTGAAATGTTCACCACACTATCCTAGGGTTCACAAACCCCTATAGGATTTTAGTATGTTCCCCAAAACACCTTGATACCCCCCTCCCTGGCACATCTGAACCCGTTACAAAGAATGGATTCCCATTCACCGTGGCTGAAGAAAAATTCGGCCCTTTTTATTTTCAGATATGAATCTTAAAAGAATTCCTTTTGCAAAAAGTTTTTCCACACGGTTTTTTTAGGGAAAAAAAATCTTCTTAAAAAACACATCTTGTTTTGTCATGCAAAGATTGATGTGGCAAATCTGGTCGCTTGAATTTTAGAGAATAGAGTAAATAGGCTTCGTGTTAAATTTCAGCCTCAATGCACTCTCATCTAGTACTCCAGCCACTATTAGATCTCTCGTAATTTTTCAATGTTTTATTTTGTCACTTAACAAACTTTATTTGGGTTGAAACTTGACATGTGAGCAGAGAGACCTTGAGATCTACCTATCCACAAAATTTCAGCACGTTTAATGAAATTAAAATGACATACCCATTGTAATTGCAAATAATTGCCATAGAAAAATTTTATAAGTGCTCATATTTAGTGGACACTTTTTTGTTTTTGTTTTTAACATCACTTAATCATGAAATAAATTCTACAATCAACCTAATTTCTCCATATGCCATCAGAATGGCTCCTAAATTTGTTTGAAAAGGTCATTTCTCTATGGAACTAACAAAATAACAAGGACCATTCAAAAAACAAGAGAAAGTCAGATGATCTAATGGTCAAAAAGCCAGATAATCTTGCTACGTGGCAAAATATAGTTGGCATGTGAAATGGATCTCTACAATAGGCATCTAGAGACTCTTTTTTCCTTTACTTAGTTTTATTTTTCTCCCTACATGGAGTGTCACACTTAAGAAAATAGATTGTTGAATAGCTTTACCTACAGTGTGGCTGTTCAACTACTACTGAAAGTCATACAAGTACTATAAACAACTAAGGATCAAGAGCAGGATTTGACCCTATCAATACTAAGTTGACCTAGTCCATTTAACCTAAATACCTGGTTCACTCTGAAGAAAAATCAGCCAAAACTAGAGGGGACATTAACTAAAGGAGAAAGTTTTTCTCTTTCACCGCGATGAAGGTTTACCACCTCCATCCTAGGGTTCAAAATCCCCAATAGGGTTTTAGTACAACTCCCAAAATACCCTTGTGATACCCTCTCACGCCCATCATTCAGCCTACGGCAAGTGGATTCCCAATCACTGTGGCTGAAGGAAAACTCGATCCTTAATTGATTCAATCCCTAGCTTTAAATCGATGCTCCCGTATTGGAGAAGCTAGGCCAACGGTAAGAGTACTCTCACAAACTTTGAATTTATCCACATTGTGCTTCAATATTGGTTTTTCCCTAATTTTTTTTCCTCTTAATGTGATCCAATATAGTACGACTAGATTGAGTCTAAAGGTGGCCATAAGTTTGAAGAACTCTTCAGTCTCCCCAATCTTGAGCTATACATCCTACCCAAGGTTATTAAAATGGAACTGGAGGTCTAATCGGTGCTTGCTGCCAGATTGGAATCGGTCCCAAAAATCCTAGAATCGGCCTTCATATCTCTAAAAACTCAACGATGTTGTGCCAAATTGGCCAAAATCAGGATGGTTCACATCTGATTCAATCAATCCAAATCAGTCGATTCAACCAATCCGACTCCAATTTTTCTAGATCTCCATATGGTTAAAATTGCCATACCACCTTTCCATGTGGCAAAACATGGGATCTTGCTGGGTTGGAAAAACTTTTGCCTTCAAAATATGAGGAAAATGCCACACAGGAATATGTCAATACATTGAAGGGTATATATGATGCTTGTGGTCCATATCTCCTATACCCTTCAATGGTGGTTGTGTCCATCGGTAAACTGCCCACACAAGATCAAGCCCAAACCTGATGGAGTTGTCCTATACAAGTCATCAGTCCTAAAACCCATGACCAAAAATTTTAAAGTTTAATTATATAAACTCACTACCAATACATGACCTTGTGGTTCATCATAGGCTCAAATAAAAATAATTTATATTCTAAGCCAATTAGAAATGATCTGAGTACCTCTTATTCTTAGCAACATTGTTTCCACTATACCTTCTTAGACATTCATTATGCATGAGGATGAGATGCATATTCACAATGACTTTCATCACAAAATAAACATTCATGGAACTAGTCATTCCTCTTATGGTCATTATCAATTTGTCTATAAATAAAATGATATTATATTACCATTTAACTATCATGTAAATCTATGGATGTGGGTTGTGAAAAGAACAATAATGAGACATGGGAGGAAACCAAAGGAGAAAACCAATAAGCCAGTTAAATACATATTGCATTTTTTCAATTATAGTAAAACGATAGTGATTATATTGTATTTGCTAATATTGAATTTGATGTGTTAGAACGGCCTCTTGATACTTTTATTCTCCTCAGTTAGTAGATTGACCTTTATTCCAAAATGCATGAAAAGAGGTGATTCATATTCAGTCCTAGATTGGACTCACATATATATGACTCTTCAACAGCCAATTCTAACTATGTAGGAATAGAGTCAAAATGATAAAACCCTTCTTCGTCTACTTATGTCGAGAGACAAGATCGAGTACTTTCCAATATAATTTACTATAGTTACAAGGTGATAAAATGATTTTTTAGCAAGTTCTATTATAGTCAAAGCTCTTGGGAGGAATCATAACTTCTCCTCTCCTTTCATAGGTTTGAGTTAAACCTTCAAAACTTTCAAAATTATCATCTACATAACATCGTTAAAGGACAACCCCCACCCCCCAATTTAGTTATAATAGTTACTACAAGTGGGATTTAGGAGAATGGAGAATTTAGCAGGTTTAGGAGATCATTCAAAGAGCATGGCTTCATAAAAAAACCTAAACTACTTTTCCCATAAAAATTCAACTCGAACCTAATACTCAACATATAACCAAGATTAGCTAACACACTCTTATATGAATTAAACTAAATTCCATAAAACATTTAGTTTTCTTTCAATGTGTATTTCTCTATTTTGCAAATGCTTCCAAATTCTATAATAGTAGAAGGAAAAAAGTCCACAAGAATTGAATATGGAGTACAAATTCAGGTTTTGTAGGTTTCTAACATATATTTCTAGTGAAGAATTTGACAGCTCATTTCATTTTGTTGCTCTTTTCTTTAATAGACAAGGTGTTTCCATCTCCATAGAGAAACACCATCCATTAAATCATGAAGTCAACAATTGCTCTTCTTGTCATGAGAAGAAATTGGATATTTTATTTAAGCCAATGTTCAAAGGACAAATCAAGAGAGAGATTATGGTGACAATTTGGATTATGCAAAAGAGTTGAGAAAAAAGAGGTAAAAAAGGTGCAGCAACAATGAACAATCCTTAAAGAAGCAAAGAAGCTTTAAATGGGTAGATGTATATAGTGAATGGCCAGAGAAACAAATGCAAACTTATTGAAGTGAGGGGAAAAAATCAGAGAAAAGTGCAAGAGCATTAAAAAAAACCCACAAATTACTCTGTATACTCACTATGGAGCATCTCTAGATACTCTGAAAGAATAAAACTCCAACGGATGCTTATACAACAGATTTCAGTATCTAGAAATTCTTTAACAAGGTTGCTGCTTCTATTCATGTTTCCCAAGCCTAAGGAACTGCAATACTGTGTTGTGAGTACTATATCAAAGCAGTGCATCCAAAAGTAAGACAATCCTTTGAAGTTTATCAAGGCAACTAAGGGAGAAAGCAACCCAAATAGAAATGAAATTGTTCAAGGCAACTAAGGGCGAGAGAAGTTGTTAAATCCGCAGAAAACTGTTGAAGTTTGATTATGTTAATACCTATGCTTAGGCCTTGAGCCTTGCCAACAAAAATCAACATACAAGATTGCTAGACAACTAGAATCCACATACATACACATCATGTAGTAGATTAAACATCAGTACTATTCTGAACAAGATAAAAGGATGGATAATGAAAGCATGAGAAAAATGTAAATCAGATAAAAAAAAAGGAAGATGTGATAACAGCACAAACAATAAGGTGCACAACACAGTAAAGATAATGCAGAGATGTTATGAGCCAGATGCATGTTTTAACAATAAAAAATATAAATGAAAAGAAACAAAATTCAGTGGTGTGAACAAATGAGCATGCCACATCAAATATATATAATATGATAAAACAAGTGCAAATATCCAACATTAATACCTTAATGGAAGATTAAAAAAAGCAATACAGCCTGTTCCAAACCTCCCAAACAAAATCATTCATCAACAAGGAACTGAAAATCAAAAATTACAAATGAAGGAAAGAAAAGGAAACAGAAAAAGCTGAAAGAAAAAGAACAATAAAGAACCAGAGATGAACCAACAACTGATTCTCAGACCCACGCGTTATCTGGTGAAGGGAAAAAGGGAAGAAACTCATTGCAACAGCTAACCCAAATATCACTTACACTCAACACCAGCTTCAGCAGCCCTCCGTGGCTTGCTTTTACGCCTATTCCCATTCGGTCGATAACCATTGGATTTGACCGAGTTAGCAGTGCTTGATTTGGTTCCAGTGCCGTTCTCCTCTTTGACAGAATCTGTATTCTCTTTTGCTTGCGAGTACCTCTTCCTCTTCTTCCCATTATCTGTCACTGCTGGACCTTTTATCTCTTTGTTTGAAGTAACTGATTTAGTTTCCTGCCCGTCTTCCTCTTCAATCTTCTCAACCTCTTCTTCATCGATCTCATCCTTTAATGGCTTCTGCGGCCTCCCCCTTTTCTTGTATGCAGGAAGTGATTCCTCCCCACCACTACCAGGATCCTCATGACTCGTAACAACAATCAACTTCTTCCCCTTTCCCCTGCCTCTACCCATAATCCTCAAATGCCCAAAATGAAATGCTTAAACAATTAAAGATGATTTCTGCAACAACAAAAAAGACGGTTGAAAAAAAAAATTAAAAAGAAGTCATATATTGAATGAATTTCAACAACAGTCTGCAGATTCATGGTTTCATGTGACAAAAAGCTGGTGGGAAATATAGGATAATATCAATAGTCTACATCAGAAATTAAGACTTCGAACGATAAGAAGAAAAGGGCAGGGGGGGCAATCAGTTGGAAGTGAAAAATCCAAACCCCCTGAATATCATGCTCAGGAAATCAATAAAGAAAATCCATCCTTAAGGAACAAAAGGGTATCCTCAGAACTATCTAAATGAACTAACCAGAAGCTTTCTCAAAATGAGACATCGAAGTTTCATTGTCAGGGGCAAAAAAAAAAAAACTGTGTTCCTTTATCTGAACAGATTGGGAAATAAAGCCAGAAAATAGTTGGGATTGGAAAGTATGCATAATCTAAGGGTTTCCCATAAACATCTCCGATCCTTAACATAGGGCAATAGGAATAACATAAGGAGAAGAGGGGGAGGCAAGCAGAAGTTAATAACGAAGAAACGAATCTTTACAAAACAATCTTCTAAAGCCTACTGAATCGAAAATACATAATAAAGTAGAGAAAGATAATAACTTTATCAACAAAAGTGATAACAAATCCATCTAACTTCACTTCGAATGCTTGCATAAAGGGGCAAAATCATTGAGCAAATAAAACGGACATGAACTGAACTGCTCATCGAACCCAAAGCAATTAGCTTTGAGAAACCCAAATAGTCCCTCACGAAACGATTATCCATCACCGAAATAGTAACGAAACAAGTAGAAATAAAACATCCTCTCTCTGTGGAAAAGGAATATAAAAATGAGTAAGAACTGAGAAATGAAGCTGACCTTATATGATGCTGCGCTTCTCTCCATCTCCCGCATGAAACCCAGTCTTCCTCCCAATAGCCCAAACCCAGAGGTGTGTATTGATGGCTGTAACAGTAGAAGCAGAGAAGTAAGGATTTAATGGAGAACGTATGATCTGAGGAAAGGGCAATGGAAACCCAGATCAAACAAACAGGAAACTTTTCAGTAATACGTTTGAGTCGAAAAGATTACTCCCTGCCAACTGAGCCTCAAGACCTACCCAGATAGCAAAGAAACAGAGAAGAGAAGACTGAAGGAATGAAAGAAACAAAGAAGCGAAGCGAGGAGAAAAGAAGAGAGAGAGAGACAGAGATAGTGAAGCGATTAGATATTTGTTGATTGGCTTCTCTATGGAAAATAAAATAATGAAATAATAATTCCTCTTTACCCAAAAAAAATTAATAATTCCTAAATAAAACCATAACCAAAAAAGTATACGTCCTGACTAATCGTCTGGTCAAAAAGTAAACCAGATAATAACTAACGGACCGAGTTTTCCTTCCACAGGGGGTTCAGAATTTCGGATGCGTTTGGGGTACCCGAAGGGTATTTTGAGAAATATCTTAAAGTAGGAATGTAAACGGATTAGATTCGGATCGGATGTGATCGGAGCCGGATATTCCCTGATCGAATATGGATACCTCTAAACAAATTCAGATACGGATCGGATTTGAATTTTTTACCATCTGTTTACATCTCTGTCTTGTGTAACCCGGATCTTCCTCCCTCTAGCGGATACAATTCACTCTCAATCTATATCTCTTAGATCATGATTCTCTTTTCATCATATTTTAGAACTTGTTGAATCTTCAAAAACCCTCAAAATCATTATTTACTTAATTTTTTATTATTAAATATTCGGATTTTTTTTTTTGACAGATTTTAATTGGAGTATTCGGATTATTTTTCGGATATCTCTAAACGAATACGGATACTGATTCAGATTTCAATTATCCATTTACATCCCTATCCTAAAGCCCTATAGGGTTTGTGAACCTTACACTCTTATACTGTGGTGAACCTTCACGCACCATGGAGGAAAACTTTCTCTATAACCAAATTCCTTTTGAATTATATTTTAGTAAAAGGTTTTATGCATGGCCATTTATGATGCAAGCCATACACACTACCGTTGGATCAGGGATGAGAGTCTACGATGCACCCTCTTGCTTCATCCAACGATGCATAACCGTGCACAATGCAACATTGTGCACAAAACCCCTCCCCATTTTTTAAGGGAACAAAGATTCGGATGTCAATTAGTCGGCTCAATCTAGTCTCGGTTTATTACTAAGTCAATCTAAAACCACACTTTTAGTTTGGATATTCTGGGGTTTGGTTTTGCCCAATTTAAGGTTTATATATATACTAAGGGTGTCAAAACCTAGCCGGAACCGTTAAGATCGATTGAAATCGATCAAAAAAACCCGGATTGAATCGAACTGATCCTCATTGGATTGGTTTTGGACTAGGGTATGATGGGACTGTCTGCAAACCAGACCGCATTGGATCGACCGATAAGAAATCGTAAACCGAACCAACTGAAACCGATAAAATAAATATTGAGTGTAAGGTTATGAATAGGTAAATTGATTATCTATTAATTTCAATATTAGTGAGTAAATTTGTGGTTTTAAGGGGAATTGTCACAAATCAATGAGTATGAGATTATGAAGAAAAAAAAATTTGATTTGTAACCATGCTTCTTCCATTGATCTCCTTGGTTACTACACAAAATTAGTTGGCTATCAAATAAATGATTTGATAGTAGGGTAAATTTTGTGATTTCAATATTAATTATCTTCTCAGGGACTATTCACGGATTTCAATTTTAATTATCACCCCTTACAATTAATGATAATTATATGATTTGTAACAATGGTTTCTCTACAAACTCTATTTATCCATTGATTTGAATATTAATTATCTTCCATTCCTCTCCATATAATTATTCTTTTTTGTTCAAATTACAACATGAGCATATCAAATCAATTTTTTTTTTTAATTTTTAGTTGTATTCTTGTTTTGATTTGGAAAGGTGAATTGAAGTGTTTTTATCGAATCTTTCCTCACTATAATTTATGAATTTAAGATTTCATTGTGGCTCAAACCCGAAAACAAATCAATCTAAACTGATATTAACCTGATATTGAGAATTCAATAATGTTATATAACAAGCGTAGGATGAAAAAGTACGCAAAGCCGAGACCATTGGATCCCTCTAGTCCTGAATGGTTATCCTCTCTAATTTGCTATCCTTTCGAATTCCTCCAATTCTTCACATGGGGGCTGAAATGACCACCCTATCCTCTACCCAAAAACACTACCCAAGATGGGGTCCACTCCCCCTATTAGAGGAATTGGAGGTACCCGTGAATTAGAGGTGATTGACCACATGGTTTCCTACTCTAAATGGGGTTTGTTATGAACATGGGATTCTAATCCATCAGTGGTAGAAGACTCTAGTCTCTTAAGCACATGGGTTCCTATGCAGAATGGGCTTTCGCAAAGGTCTCCTAATACTTATACTTCGAATTTAAAAAATATGCTTATGTTGTTGAGATGTCCTTTTCTGGCAAGATTCTGAACCCGGTTTTCATGGGTCGAAGAGGCCCACAATCTTGGTGGAAACCGTCACCAAACCGTTGTTGCAGAAGCTTAAAATGCTTTTCAGTATCTACTAGCTAATTCTAGGTGTTACAGCTGCTTTGATTATAATAATGCAATTATCAAATCTTTCTTTAATAAATAGGGTCATTCTGAAGCAAAGGATATAAATTCCAAACCATCAGATATCTTCAAGATCTTGGTGAATTGTTGCACGTGTTTAAATTAATACGGATTTGGAACATACTACATCATTAAGAGTGCGTTTGGTAACGTTCAGAACAGTGTTCTGAACAGTTCTTTTGTTCAAAAAGAACAAAAAAACGCCATTTTATGTTTGGCTTGCCGGGTCGTTTTTTTGTTCTTTGTAGAACGAACCGGTGGATTTTTTGCCAAAAGAACGTTCTTTACAGACCGTCTTGGAGACGGTCTGCAAAGAACAAAGAACGAAAGCTTGAGCAAATATCGAGCAAAACCCGTGAATCGTCAGATGCTTGAGAAAGAAACTTGCGAAGAGGAGGGGAAGAGAAGGGGAAACGAAGGAGACCACCCCATAAGAGAACCTGCAGGTACCATGCCCTCTATCTCTCTCTCGCTCTCTCCCTCACGCTCTCTCTTCCATTCTCTCTATCGCTTCCTCTCTCACCCTTTATCTCGCTCTCTCTCTCACTCTCTCTGTGTCTCGCTCTCTCTCCCTCTCTCACTCTCTATCTCGCTATCTCTCTGTCTCTCTCTGCCCCTCTCTCTCTCGATCGTTATTTTGTGATGATCTGACCAGGTCTGAATTCCCTAAAATTTGAAGGATTCAGCCGAAAGGTATGATTATGGATTTGTTGAGAAAATTGATTTTTAGGTCTGGATTTTTAGGAATGGATGTTAGGGATTTTGGGGATTTTATTCATACATAATGTGAATTTTCTGGTTTGTTTTTTAGGTATGGATGTTATGGGTATAATGGATTTTGGGGATTTTATTATCTTTGAGTCATTCCAGTTGCTGCTTTTGCGCCTTTCTTCTTTCCTTCTCTGTGATGATTTTATTATCTCTCTGTCTCGTTCTTTCCCTCACTTCAGTTTTTTTGTCTCAGGATTTGGAGCAACAACTTGAAGGATTCTGCGTGATCCTCTCTACCACGACCCTGTCTGCAACTGCAGTGTGAAGGTGACTCTCTCTCTCCCACTCTCTCTGTAAGGTAGCAGATCTGTAGCTCTCTGCTCTCTCTTTGTAATGGCTGTTTACTCGATTTAGTTGGGTTTTTTTTTTTTGTTTTCTCTATTTACCTGAATAGAAATTGCTTTGTATTCTTGATTTTGAATAAATTTTGAATAAATTTTGTATCTGATTTTCTTCCTTATGATTTTATCCTTCTATGGTAATGCAGAGTCAGTGTTCTTCTCTATTTGCTTTTTTATTTCTTCAAAAAAAAAAAAAAAAGAACATTTAAATTTTTTTGAGCAGATGATCTCTTGATTATGTTGTAAGTTGAGATTGTGGGTCTCTGTTGTTCAGTGGAATTCATGGAGTTTCAGTTGGATATTACATTGTATTATCTTTCCTTGCTTGTTTTGACTGAACTCTGTTGGATATGAAAAGTAAACTTACTGTGCATGGGTTTATGTTGGTCTGCTTCATAAAATTCAGTATAATAAAATGCTATAAGCTCATCTCATTACTATACTAGTATGAAATCCTTATTATCTTTCCTTCCTTGCCTAATAGATGATTTTTGAATTATAGGGCTGTGATGGATCCATTCTGTTAGACAGCAGTGCCACCATCATTAGTGATTTCTGAATTATAGGGTTGTGATGGATCCATTCTGTTTACAAGCCGACCAGATTGTATGTTTTTTGCATGTATAGACTGGTGGTCCTAGCTGGGAAGTACCACCTTACCACAAAAAAAAAATAGCTGGGAAGTACTACTGGGAAGAACACAGTAAATTAATTAACAATACTTTATCCTGTGTCCCCTAATCAATGAGTACTTGATGGGTCTTTAGCTCAAATTGGTAGAGCACTTGGAACATGACCATGTTCCAAGGGGATGGTGGTTCGAATCCACCAAGGCCCAATTTTTATTCAACTGTTCATAGCATTGTCAGTTATGACACTAATCCACATAAGAACCCAATTTTAATGGCATTTTCTAAATTTGGTATATTTTTATAATTACTTTGGTTATGTTAATGAGATATTTTAATTTTATGCCAAGGTAGGTAAGAGAGAAAAGAATTTTACAAGTATTTATTGGTGTAATTTAGAAGGAAATGGCAATTTTGTAATTAACATCAAATAGGGAAGAACAGGTTTTACCAAACACCATTTTCGTTCTGAACAGCGTTCTTGAGACCGTTACCAAACAGTCATTTTTGGTCTCAGAACGCCGTTCTAAACAAAGAACGCAAAAGAACGTTCTTAGTCAAGAACGCCCGTTCTTTGTTCAGACATTTACCAAACGTAGCCTAAGACTTAAGAGCATGGACTTGGGTACTCATATCGATATCCATATCGGTCTTGGGAAGATATCGGTATGGATAGACAATATCGAGTTATACTATATTATAACATTTTGCCTCTCACAATATTGATACTTAGATTTTATTTATTGTTTTATCCTTCTCTATTTTAATAAAATTATACGATATTGATCATGGTTTAGTGCAGCGTATTGGATCGGGTATTGTTCACTTGTAGAATCGATATGATATCGATACGGTATCCACATGGATCGGCCATATCAGATAAAATTGCCCCTGATTTTCCTAAAAGAAAAATAGGATTTTTTATTATTTTACCCTTTATCTGTACCATGACACCGATATAGTATCGAAACAATATTAGGATTGGCCACTGTCCAAATCATTATATATCGCCTGATACGATACCGATATCTCAAACCATGATATGGATTGATTGTAAGATAAGAGAGTAGAATGTAAGTTTAGTCATTGAAGTCAAAAGGTGTACGTCATAGTAGTCATACTTGACACGGAATTGGAAAATAGATTACTATTGAAGTTTTAATAATTGGGTAAGCTTCTTGGAATTTTTATCTACTGCTATAACTGGAGCGTTATTTTGCACATCATGCGGTGCAGCAGCGGTCATGTATGCATAGCGGACCCCACTGTCAAGTTTTTTGGCAGTTTGCCAAGGAATTTAAAAAGGCTGATCCAGCTGGGTTGGTTTGAAATTAATTTTTACCACTTCTGTTCAGTAGACGCGTAGAAGCACCCCCAAAATGACACCTCCACTTGCACTCATGGATTTAAATGTTTTAAATGTTTGATCCCTTCTTTCCTTTTAAATTGTTTTATTTGACAACTATGAAGGATAACTTGTAGGTATTAAGGATTGAAGAAAGAAAATTTGGATGATCATGCAACTCCTTGAATAAAATTCTCACCCTAGAATAAACTTCTCCAATGAACTGATACTTTATTTTTTTTTGATAGGTAAGGCCATAAGCCCATAAGGCCGTAAGGGGAAAGGAAGATGTAAACCAGGAGGCTTGAACCTAAGACCTCCTGGTAGCAATGGGCTTTTATGCATCACAAGCTACCAAATGCGCTAGGCATTTGTTCACATAAAGCATTGATATTGATCCAAAACACAGAACATTGTTAGCCTTGGTTGCATATGTACCCCTGAGTTATCTTGTTATTTTAATGCAACCCCACTGAGTTGTTGAGTATATTCTATAACCCTTTTATATATTCTAATATAAGTCTACTTAGATAAGGAATAAGACTGTGGTAAGCCCCATTGGATAAATCTCATCTAACCTAAAACTTAAATCTCGGTAGAAACCTGTCGATTTCGCAGGTTTTCGAGACAAGTTGGTCAGGTACTTGAAAAAATGCATGGTTTCGACTGGTTTTCGATCGAGATGGTAATTTTTCAAGTTTTGATACTTATGTCCATCAAAACTTGGAGAAACCTGACTCAAAACCAATATAAATACTTATGTATACTAGAAACCAGGACTTGCACTTATTTATGCCTAATATCATTTAAGTAAATGCTTTTGTGTTTGTATTTCATTTACTTAATCCAAGATTACTTAAATCTGATTAATATTGAAGGAGTTATGTTCCGGTCAAAGTTAGTTTAGTGTACGTGAATGCTGTTAAAATAGCTCTGAATGGAAATAATTTTTTAGTTATCAAAACAAATGAATATTTTACCGCATTTTTTGTTTTTGGCATTGTTTTATCATATTAAGATTTATAAAATTTATAGATTTGAGAAAAACCCCAATAATTGAAAGTTGAAAATTTCACTTACCATCGAAAATCCAGTTTTTGCTCTTGAAGTGGGGGTTGACTTTTTATCATTTTGAAATTTATTTTTTAACTATTTTTGTTGAATTCAAATAGGGGGTATTTGCTTATTTATGAATAATATCCTAAGTAAATAAAATACACTTAAATGATATTTGGCATAAATAAGTGTCTTGACAATTATGATTCTCAGTACACTATGCGTACACTAGTAAACTTGGGTCAAAAACCACAAATATCATTTTGAGTGTTTTTTTTTTTTAATGAAAATAGTTCATGCATTGTGTTTAAAATGTTAAAAATAGGCTATATACTAAAAAATCAGACCTAAAAAACCATATCTGGACCTCGAAACTATCGTCTCGAGTTGGTTGAAAAAAGTATCAGGTTTCGACCTGGTTTCAGTAGATTTCGACCATATCTCGGTTTTAGCCTGGTCGAAACCCGAGATCTTGAACCTTGGGTTTTAGTGCACGGTATCGGAACCGATATCGGTTAATCCGAAAAACCAATACGGTATTGGATCAGTATCGATAGGGATCAGCTCGGACAATTATGCCTCTAATTCTCCTTTAAAAATGGATTTTTTTTTACTATTTAACCCCTTGTCCGTACCGTGCCACCGATACGGTATCGAGATCGGTCACTTGCAAAATCAATATGTATCACTCAATACGGGCGATATGATACCAATACCTCAAACCATGATCCTAAGTTATTCCTGTCTCTATCTCTAAGATAATATAATTAGGGAAGTGATTTTCTATCCAAGAGTGTGGCCTACCCAGCACTCCCATGTGCGTCTCTCTCTCTCTCCTTCTCAAAACAAGGGGGCATAGGTGTCTTTTCATATGAAGAAGAGAGAGATAGAATCATGCGAGTGTTGGCGTAGATCACACTCCCAGACACAGTTTTTTTCCCCATATCACTGCCAAGCTGAATGCCCTTGCACACGAAAAGGGCCAATGAGAGTGCGTAGTGGCATTAATGAGGCTGGAATTTTTTCAGGTTGAGATAGAAATGGCGGATGAAGAAATCCTCCAGCTAGTGTATGCTCACCACTCTCTACTACTGGGTTCTTTAGCTTTGAAGAAACCCAATACTGGCCTTGTATAATTGAACTATGGAAAGGCATGAGTACGTCGAAATGCACAGGAATCTGAACACTTGAGTGGATCAAGGATTGTTTACCCAAAAAACAAGTGGATCAAGGATTGACGCATTGCCCAACCCAGTAGAGAAATAAAGATTGTTGATGAAGAAGTGATACGATCACAGGCTGATGTGGCAAACCTTGTACCTAGTATAACGGACAATAGTTAGAACCTATGGTCTTTGATTAGTTTCTTGGGGTAGATGGGTAAATATGTTAGATAGATAAGCTAGTTGGGGTAGACGGTTAAATAGGGGCGAGTAGCCCATGTAAGAGATCATGAATTCTCAATCTCTTCCCTTCTTCTCCTTCTGGCTCTTCCCTTCTTCTCCTTCGTCTATTTTCTAATTCTCTGTCACAGAGACGTAACAAGAAGACTGAGTTTGTATTAAGCCTGCGCTTTAGAGACGACTCAAAAGATGTGAAAAAAGCACTCAAGCTTTTCCTAGGCGAAGGAGGAGAGCTTTAGGAACAATTTGACCATCCGTTTGTCAAGGGTTTGGGTAACAAGTATGTTTCTACGATGATCAAGATTGCTCCTAATGCTTTTAACCAGACTACTGATGTGCTTGATATGAAGATTGATTTTCATGTAACGAATTGGTATTCCCAACAGTATCTTTCTTTTAAAATTCCAAGGGGTCAAGCTTAGGTTTTCAATGTACAATTGGCTGAAGAACGCAGTAACCAGTAATGTTAAATTACTTTCAAAATATTTTGAGAACACTTTTTTACCCTAGACTTAAATCTCTTTTGGGAATAAAAGAAAGGATAATTAAAAGAAGGTTACAGCTTCTCACTTCACCACAAGAGAAGAAAAGATGCACTCCAGGCTACTCCAACATGCTCCTCAGTACCCGGCGTCTTTTGTTTTCCAGCTCAGAAGAGTAGAAGCCCAACAGCTGGAGGGTTCCCCAGTAAATTGTGAAGCTCAGCTGCTAATTATCCAGCATGCATACTGACTGCCGCCCGGCCGGCCGGCTTGCAAACAGCATATCTCTAGACCAAGACCTCGTGAAGAAAGTACCAATATAAATTAAACTGTAGCCTTGGAAATGATACACATGATGAAGAGGTTCATGATACAAAAGGGATCAATTAAGTTAGAAATTAAAGCTGCTTCTCGGCAGACTGTAGGGTAACTTCAGTGTTTTAATTGAAACAGGTCTCCTCCGGCAGCCGAAAACTAAAGCAAAACATTGCCTGCAATCGATAAACACATAACAGTTGAAGCTAGTAAAATTGTCAATAATAGGCACAGATCAGTGACAGATGTGTAGCTGTGTAGGACTAGGACAGCGTATATGAAACACAAACCAGATGGAAGAAAACACCAAAACCAAAATTTTAGGTGGAAATTACAAACCAACAATATGATAAATGCTAATGGTTGGGATAACTTCAAAAAAGAAAGAATTCCAGATGGGGGGAGTCTTTGGGGGAGGGGTGGAGGGGGGGAGAGAACCAAACACTACTTAGCGAGCAATCAGTCAGGAAAGTTTGCAGTATGCATGAAGTGATCAATTGATCATCACTGCCTCGTCATATCTTGTGAAAATGTATGTGGAGTGTGTAAGGGTAAAAATACAATCAATATACCAATACAACTACTCAGAGGGTGCACCTTGGTGCAACGGTTAGGTTGCTCCATTGTGACCAAGTGGTCATGGGTTCGAGTCTCTGGAAACAGCCTCTCTGCGAAACAGGGGTAAGGCTGCATACATTATGACCCTCCCCAGAACCCGCAGTAGCAGGAGGCTCTTGCACTGGGTACGCCCTTTTTATACCAATACAACTACTCAGGCTATAATTACAGTGAATGCATTAGGCACTCTTTCTGTTGTCATGATTTGCCTAGTAGTAATACCTGTGCATATGTGTCATTAAGGATATGCTATTACCAATCACTTCTTCTGACCCAAATGTTCAAGGACATGTCAGGAGTCAGGGAATGAAGAGATTAATGACAAACACAGAACTTTGCAACCTTTGCATAGCACTTCAATGGAAATATTTAGAAGAATTTACACACAATGTTTTAAATGAAGATATTCTCAAAGAGCAAGTGGTTCATATTCGAGCCAGAACCAATGTTTTAAAACTGCACTGGTGGTCTCACCTGATGTCATCACTCTGATAGTCCAACCACCCAGCCCAAGACTCCATCTAAAGTCAAATGAGATACTGCATTCAAGTCAAACTGCCCCTTGCTTTTGTGAAGAAATATTAAAAAATATGCCACTCAGCAGACCATTTGTTCACTGTATTTCCAAGGAGTGCAATGTTTGGAAGGGGTGGTACTGGTTCCACAAAATTTTGCTCTTTGTTCAAGCTCTTTGCCCGATGATTTCCTTCACCGTTAGAGAGGATAACAGAGCAGCGGTCTGGTTAGCAAATTATGCTTGTGCTTCGGCGTCCAACACGCTATTTAATTCTTTTGCTAATCTTCCTCCTGATCTTAAGCATATTACTCGGGAAGAGGCGGCTGGTTTCTTGGTTGTGCGACAATAATACTGTTTTTCTTTTGGGTTTGCGTAGGGTGGTAAGCTCCCCTTTTGAGTGCGTGAGAATAGTATGTATTTTCGGGTTGGGATAAGGTGGGAAAGTTCCCCCCCTGTATTCTTTCTTCATATTTGAGTTGATCATTAATAAAATTTTAGGGGCCAGCCTGGGTCCAGATAATATTCGGGTTTTTAAAAAAAAAAAAAAGCAAACCATTTGTTCATTGATGATTGGTCTGTCCAGTCCAGACAGTCCAACAATCAAAAACAGGCAGCCAGTAAAACTGTTCTCAGCCTAGGTCCAGTCCTGGAGTGATACTGATATATCTAGGCTGTATACCAAAAAGTACAGCCGCAAGTGTAGGGATTCCCCTACACCAGCAGCACCATAGGTGTAGGGTAAAATCGTGGGCTGAAGTTTGAATTTATTTTAATTAGTTTTCTAGTTTCCTAGTTATGTTTGAGTTGTAATCTTAATTGGGAATCCTAGTTAGACTCTAATTTCTATTTTTGTCTTAGCCATTAGGCTATATAAACATTGTAATCAGCTCTTGAGAGCCCAAGATTGAATGAATACAGAATTTGCTTTGAGCAATTGTTGAAATCCTAAGACAGGATAGGTGAGAAGCCTAGGGTGAGATACCCATTCCCTTCCCCCATCCCCTTCCATCGGTTCTAGGTTTCAAACCCTAAATCTGTCCAATCAATCACAAGGAGTTCTCAAGTTGCTGGGATTTTTCTTCAACAGTTCTTGTCTTACATTATTAGGTATCAGCCCCACTGAGCATGCCAAGCTCAAGAGACAAGTGGACCTTCTTCGCAAAGGATTCATAGTTGAGAGCATGAGCTCGTGTGTTGTACCAGAACTTCTCACACCAAAGAAAGATGGCATGTGACGTACGTAAATCGATAGCAGAGTAATCAACAAAATAAGTGTCAAGTACCGGTTCCCTATTCCACGCCTGAACGATATGTTAGACATGCTTTCCGTTGCCGCAATCTTTTCGAAGATTGACTTGAAGAGCAGATATCATCAGATTCACATCCGCCCACGAGATGAGAGGAAAGACTGCATTCAAAACAAAGGATGGACAGTACGAATGGAAAGTCATGCCCTTCGGTCTCACCAATGCACCAAGTACATTTATGCGTGTAATGACACAGGTACTCTGTCCATTCATCAGCAAATTTCTTGTGGTTTACTTTGATGATATACTTATTTACAGTCACACCACTGAGGAGGCATCTTGATCACTTGAGACATGTACTGAGAATGTTACGAACGGAAAAACTCTTCATCAATCTCAAGAAGTGTTCATTTATGCTACCTAAGGTTATCTCCCTTGGGTTTATTATATCTTCTGAAGGAGTAAAAGCTGATCCGGCGAAGATACAAAGTGCAGTTGATTGGCTAGTACCACAAACCTTGACAAAGGTCAGGAGTTTCCACAGCCTAGTCTCATTCTATTGGCGTTTTATTTGGAATTTCAGCTGCATCATGGCATGAAGGCATCAAAGAAGGCAAAGGAAAGTTCTAATGGACACCAACTACCACCAAAGCTTTTATCTTGATCAAACAGAAAATGACAAAGGCACCGGTATTACGCCTACCCAACTTTGATCTCATATTTGAAGTGCCCACAGATGCATCCCATGTCGGGATTGGAGGAGTTCTAATGCAATCAAGTCATCTTATTGCTTTCTACAGCGAGAAACTTAACGACGCCAAGCAGTGAAATTCTACATATGACTTGGAACTCTACACAGTGATCCAGATATTGAAGCATTGGAGACACTATCTCGTCAGCAAGGAATTCATCCTATATTCAGATCACAAAGCTCTCACGTATCTCCATTCTCAACAATCCATAAGCAATTGACATGCTAAATGGATTGCATATCACCAGGAGTTCCATTTCGCCTTGAAATAGCAGGCAAAGAGAACCAAGTAGCTGATGCATTGAGCCGCAAAGTACTCACCATGTAATGTAGTCCTAGGTAGGAGTAATCCTACTAGGAACCAGGGTAATAGGATCTCTTAACAAGGCTGGCCGATTGGGACAGCTTAGGCTAATTAGGGCAGAATTAGGGTTATGGTTAGGGTTTCGACTTAGGGTTTTATTTGGTAATGATGTGCAGAATTTTATGAGTCTAATGGTATAAGTTGGATCAAATTTGGTTGAGGTTGGAATTCTAGGGTTTTGGGTAGGATGCCTTATGAAAATGGACTGTTTGTAAGATCTAGGGTTTAGGGGCAGATTTTAGGAAAGAGGTTTATAAGGTATTAATGGGCAGGTCTAAGGGGTTATTTTGGTATAACGAAGTTAGGGTTTGGATGAGTTACAAAATTCTGCAATTTAGGGCAGAATTGGATTTAGGGTTTTAGGGTTCTAATGGATCTATGGATTAATGGAAGGGGTGATAATAGGAGTAGATGGAGCTTAGGTTAGAGGATTAGAAGAAGAAGGTTAATACTGAATTAATAAACTACTTACTTGAAAGATTAAATCTTCAATGGTAGCAGCTTTGAAGAACTAGAAGAAGGACCTCCCGATCTACAAGATGCAAGGAGTCGATCGGAGTCCACCAATCCCTTCACTTTGATATTACCCACAAGGTAGCCTTGATATTACTCACAAGGTTCATTCCACAGAGCAAAGCAGCAGCTATGGCAGCAAACAAAAGCTTTTTCATTAATCAAATTCGTGTCCAATGCTGGCCTCCCTTACAAACTTATATAGAAGACTAAAAAATAGACTTAGACACTAAAAAGGAATGGCCTAACCTTATCCCTAACCTATTAGGCAACTTAAACTGACTAGGAAACTCAAATAGACTCAAAATAGAGTCCTAATGACTTAAAACAACTTAAACTACTTAAAATAAAGAAGATTCCCTAGTAGCCAATAGGATATAAGAACCTCTTAGCCAATAGGATCACTTCACTTAAATTAGACCAATTGAACCAATTGGATGCAACCAATTTAAACCGGTTCAATTAAAAACACACAATAAAAACTAAGTATTGGGCTAATCCCGTATGCAACCTATATACCCCTATTTCAGGCCCACTAAAGTGGTCTAATACATAGAAAACCCTTGGGAACAAAGGCCCAACATATATATATCCCAACCCTACACTTATTCCCAATGAAACAAGTCCTATTTGATGATGAATCTGCATCAACTCTCCCCAACTTGAAAAAATTCGTCCTCGAATTTTGTAGTGATGAGGGGGAATCAACATGTGATCAGCCGCTTTGACCATCCCCAAACAGAATTTCGGTGAAGCGGGAACATTGGGGATAAAGTCTTCAATGCGTGGAGCGTTCTCTTCAAAGAACCATGGTGGCATAACAAACTCTATGTGCTCGACCTCTTCAAGAACAACATCTTGGATGTCGATGATTTCTTGTGGAGTGTTGTCAATCATCACTTCATCTTCCATGTCCTCAGCTTTGTCTACTTTGCCCTCTTCAGTAGTTTCTTCTACCATTATGTGTTGGACCTCCACATCAATTTGATGGCCGAGCTTCTCAACCATGATCTCAACTACTGGTGCAGCTTGGTCTACTTGAATTTCTTTAGCTATAGGTTCTTGAATCTCTTCAACACAAACCGCTTTAGTAGAATCTTTTGTTGGTGCATCTGCCATAGGTGAAACTTCAAATACAGTTGATGTCACTTGCAGTTGAGTTGACATGTTCGGCAGTCCTAGTGGCTGTACAGTCGATGTGGTCACCTTTGGTTGTAATCCGTTTAGAGTAAACAAATGGTATAGACGTTGTCGATCAGGTAGGACACACAAGTTGTTTTCCGGTTCAATCCAACCTTGTCGCTCGTTCAACCAATTGCAACCTACTGCAATAAAGATCCTTGGAGATGGTACCGGCTTACACCAAGCACCATCATGATATGAAGAACACCCAAATTCAACACAGACTTTACCTGTAGGCTCGATGCAAATCTCTCCTGATTGGGACAACATATCCACCACGGATTGTGAAATAATGTTGTTACGTCTCCTCTCATCAACAACTAAGATGGCTGTGCTCCCATTGGGTAGACGAACTTGGGTCTTGAAAACGAAGGGAGGTGGGTCTTTCAAGGCTTGGTTGGAGCTTCCCTCCGTCATATCTCTGATACCAATTTAATGTAGTCCTAGGTAGGAGTAATCCTACTAGGAACCAGGGTAATAGGATCTCTTAACAAGGCTGGCCGATTGGGACAGCTTAGGCTAATTAGGGCAGAATTAGGGTTATGGTTAGGGTTTCGACTTAGGGTTTTATTTGGTAATGATGTGCAGAATTTTATGAGTCTAATGGTATAAGTTGGATCAAATTTGGTTGAGGTTGGAATTCTAGGGTTTTGGGTAGGATGCCTTATGAAAATGGACTGTTTGTAAGATCTAGGGTTTAGGGGCAGATTTTAGGAAAGAGGTTTATAAGGTATTAATGGGCAGGTCTAGGGGGTTATTTTGGTATAACGAAGTTAGGGTTTGGATGAGTTACAAAATTCTGCAATTTAGGGCAGAATTGGATTTAGGGTTTTAGGGTTCTAATGGATCTATGGATTAATGGAAGGGGTGATAATAGGAGTAGATGGAGCTTAGGTTAGAGGATTAGAAGAAGAAGGTTAAATACTGAATTAATAAACTACTTACTTGAAAGATTAAATCTTCAATGGTAGCAGCTTTGAAGAACTAGAAGAAGGACCTCCCGATCTACAAGATGCAAGAAGTCGATCGGAGTCCACCAATCCCTTCACTTTGATATTACCCACAAGGTAGCCTTGATATTACTCACAAGGTTCACTCAACAGAGCAGAGCAGCAGCTATGGCAGCAAACAAAAGCTTTTTCATTAATCAAATTCGTGTACAATGCTGGCCTCCCTTACAAACTTATACAGAAGACTAAAAAATAGACTTAGACACTAAAAAGGAATGGCCTAACCTTATCCCTAACCTATTAGGCAACTTAAACTGACTAGGAAACTCAAATAGACTCAAAATAGAGTCCTAATGACTTAAAACAACTTAAACTACTTAAAATAAAGAAGATTCCCTAGTAGCCAATAGGATATAAGAACCTCTTAGCCAATAGGATCACTTCACTTAAATTAGACCAATTGAACCAATTGGATGCAACCAATTTAAACCGGTTCAATTAAAAACACACAATAAAAACTAAGTATTGGGCTAATCCCGTATGCAACCTATATACCCCTATTTCAGGCCCACTAAAGTGGCCTAATACATAGAAAACCCTTGGGAACAAAGGCCCAACATATATATATCCCAACCGTACACTTATTCCCAATGAAACAAGTCCTATTTGATGATGAATCTGCATCACCATGTCTATATCCACCACCCACAATACCGGCATTGAGCATATTCGAGATGATTCTGATTCTGATTTTTCGACTACTTTTACTAAGTTATAGCAAGGTGGGACTGATGCGAAGTATGCCTTGCATGATGGCTATCTCTTCCTAGGAACACGCCTATATATCCCTCACACATCCCTATGGCGGCATCTCATTAGGGAAGTACATGGCTGCGGTATGGGAGGACATTTTTGGGGTCAGCAAGACGTATGCAGTTGTTGATTTGTACTTTTAGCCACATTTGCAGCGTAAGGTACAGCAGTTGATACACCGTTGCTGTGCTTGTCAACTTGCTAAGGGGGATAAGCAAAACACAAGATTGTATAGACCTCTACCAGTGCCACACGCACCTTGGCTGCATATCAGTATGGACTTTGTCATTAAATTTCCATTTACATAGGAGAGACACGATTATATATTTGTCATGGTGGACAGATTTTCAAAGATGGCTCACTTTATTCCATGTCGTAAGACATTTGATGCTAGTCACATAGCCAAACTTTTCTTCAAAGAGGTGATACACATACATGGGCTGCTGGAATCTATTGTTTCAAATAGAGATGTGAAATTCATAAGTTATTTCTAGAAGACTTTGTGGATGAAGACGAATACAAAGCTGAAGTTCTCCACAGCCTTTCATGCTCAGACCGATGGTCAGACTGAGGTGGTCAACCACAGCCTTGGCAACCTACTCAGATGCCTTGTTTATGATCCTGAGAAGAACTGGCCTTCAATCCTTGATATTGTCGAGTTTGCATACAATAGTTTTGTCAACCGTACCACTAACCGTACTCCTTTTAAGATCGTTCTAGGTCTTCAATCTAAACGACCCGTGGACCATAGTTGTCACGGCGGTTAGGAGACCCAAGGTGTTGGAGAGGGTAAAAATTTAAGGCGGCACCAAGTAGACGACCAAGGTGTCCAAGGCACCCGCCTAGGCGACCAAGGCTCCCAAGTCGACCAAAGAGCCTAGGCGATGCCTTAACAACTATGCCGTGGACTTCATTCCCTTACCTCCTCATGTTCGAGTTAGTGTGAAGGCAAATGAGTTTCTTAGGCACATCACGAAAGTACATGCTGATGTTCAACGACGCATTGCCATTAGCAATGATGGTACAAGGCAGCAGCTGATCGCCATTGTCGATTTGTGGAATTCCAGCCAGGTGATTTAGTAATGGTTTGAATTTCTCCTAAGCGACTTCCCTCTGGAGCCAATCACAAGCTCCGTCCTCGCAAGATGGGTCCCTTCAAAGTGCTGCAACGCATTGAAATAGATGCCTACATGCTATAGCTTCCTCCATCTATGAAGATTAGTAATGTTTTCAACGTGGCTGATCTTACACACTATTTAGGCCACCATTCTGACAAAGGTGACACTAAGCATACCCTACAGCTCCCACAGTTTGCCACTCCTACCGACGACGTGATTGAAAACGTGCTTGACAACAAGTTTACTACGATGCGGGGTGGTAATGGCTATTACTCTTTCCTTGTCAAGTGGAAGGGTCGGCCCGAAATTGATAGTATCTGGATTCACGCCGGCGATTTCAAGCATCTTGATTTGGAACTCTACAAGCGCTACATGTCATTCATCCATTCGTCGGAGACGAATGATTTTAAGAGGGGGGAGTTGATGTATCTAGGCTGTATACCAAAAAGTACAGCCACAAGTGTAGAGATTCCCCTATACCAGCAGCACCATAGGTGTAGGGATTACCCTACACCAGCAGTAAAATCGTGGGCTGATGTTTGTATTTATTTTAATTAGTTTTTTTTTTTTAATTCCTACTTATGTTTGAGTTGCAATCCTAATTGGGGATCCTAGTTAGACTCTAGTTTCCATTTTTGTCTCAGCCATTAGGTTATATAAACATTGTAATCAGCTCTTGAGAGCCCAAGATTGAATGAATACAGAATTTGCTTTGAGCAATTGTTGAAATCCTGCGAGAGGATAGGTGAGAGGCCTAGGGTGAGATACCCATTCCCTTCCCCCATCCCCTTCCATCAGTTCTAGGTTTCAAACCCTAAATCTGTCCAATAGATCTCAAGGAGTTCTCAAGTTGCTGGGATTTTTCTTCAACAGTTTGTACTCATCGATATCTGGGAATTACAGCATCACATCACTGCTGCCAAGGTCCATCTTCATCACCCGAACCAGCATGAACAACCCCACCATCAATCCAAGAGAATCTAGGGTTTCCCAAAACCCTAAAGGCTGTTCGATCTCTGTTTTCTCTCTGTTCTGATCGTGCTCTTCTATTTGGGGATTCATTCTACTTTTAAGAAGATTATTCAGTCCTATTTGCAGCTTCAACAGGTTACTAATTTGTGGGATTCTATTTATTACTTCTCTTGTTCACTTGTGGTTACCAATTTGAGATCCCATTGTTCTCTTTCTTGTTCACTGGAGGTTTCTAATTTGATCCTACTTGGGATTAGACCTATTCTGGTTCTAGTCTTACATTACATACACCTCATTTACAATCCAACAGAGAACTGACCATCCAGTCAAACAGTCCATGAAAACACTTCAAAAGACACCTTATTGCTATGCATTCTATTTTTACCTGATGTGCATTTTCATGGAAGTATATGAATCGAACGAACATAACCATTAAATTCCTTTGATACCAAACAAAATATCAAAAGCAAACCTCTAAGATCAGCTTGTACCTTGTTTGGAGCAACATCTCTAACCCTATGGAATATGGGGTCTGGTATCCTAGCATTCAAAGCAGACCCCGCTTCCTGCATAGTACCAAAAGCAGCCTCAAAAAACAAATAACACAATGATAAATACAAATACAAGGCAAATTGTTATCGCTTATGTTGAAACTGGAAACATGTAATGGTTCAAGTGTAAAGAATACTGTAACAAAGTTGGAAATTATTGGAGGTAACACCCGGGCAATGAGAACACTTGCTCCACGACAATCAACTATCAATTAATTGATCAAAAAAAGGATAGAAGCACATCCACTACCTTGGACTCCCATTAAAAGCCCTATTACTCCCTGAGCTAGTGCGATACTCTCCAAAGGTAAGTGCCTAACGGCAGAAACAACCAATGTCATTGTTCAATTTTCATCTCATGCAAAGTGCTAGTTCAAGCATGGCAAATGCAGGTTACAATCTCTGCAGTCAAATGACAATCCATGTGTAAATATGGATGGCTAGTGAGTAGGACTTGAGCAGGCTATGGGGCATATTGAGGAATTGACTTGATGGAGAAAACAATGGCTGAAGATGGGTTTTAACTTTTATGGGTAGAATAGGCTGATGCAACAGTAAATAGAAAATAGAAGGTAGATAAAGAAGAATAGGAGAAGTTAATAACTAGGAATCCACCTTCAAAACACCCTATGAATCCCAAAAACAGCACAAAGCTTCAAGAGAGGGAGGAAAGAAAAAGAGAGAAGAGAGACACGCTATAAGCAATGATAATCAAAATTCAGAACCTAGCTTTGAACCCGAACATCATAAACCAAGAGGCATTTGGATATGTTTTGACTTGTTTATGTTTATTTACAAAAAATAACACTTTTTTCTTTTTTTTGTTTTGTATCATTGTATGAGACCAAAAACTTATCCAAACAGTTGTGCCAACTCATTTTTCCAAATAAAAGAACCAAAAAAAGTGTTTGAATGGTATGAAATTTGTTATCAATTCTTTTATTTGAAATTTTGAATGATCACAACCATCAAATTAGATTGTACTAAAGCATAGCCCACTTTCATTATTATTATGGTTCATGCCATGATCAAGACCCTTGATTGAAAGACAGAGAGAGAGAGAGAGAGCTGCAACTCCACACCACCATCACCATCCCTTTCAAGCACATGGCCTCAGGGGAGACTGGGAGAGTGCTGAAACTCCACAGCTCCATCCATTAACTCCCATCAAAGAAAACGAGAGAGAGAGATTCTACAATGGGATAGATGGAGGAGTTACACACCAAAGCAGATTGAGAAAAAACAAAGGATTCTGGTCACTAGTTGCAGAGAGAGAGAGGAACTGGAAGGAATTACAGATTCGCATCTTTATCATCGGCTCCAAAAACTGGGGGTGTGATACAACTTTCCCCATCTCTTATGTTTTGGGTTAAATTACATCTTTACCCTAACTTAAAGACACGTGATCAGTAAAGTTTAGTGCAAAAAACAAAATCCAGCCTGTTTTTGTTTTTGGGAGAAGCAACTTTTCTTTCTTTCAAAAGAAGCAGGTTTGAAGCCAAACAAGCATCATTTCCTATATGGAACCGTTTATTTCAAAAACAAAAACAGAACAAATGGAGGAAATTGCACCAAAATGCCTCCCATATTATCCGATTTTAAATGCTCATTCTATCTCTCAACTGTAAAACACCTGTGAAATACACACTAAAATCCCACAAATCTCACCGACAGACAGTGCAACAAAAATTGCAACCAAACCAGCAGCAATCTAGGATTAGAAAACCAGAAGCACAGAAAAACATTTTTATCTCTTTCACAGATGAAAACTTACAGAGATTATCGATTCTTCTGATTCATTTGACCGCATAAAGCAATAGCAGTGAATCCAAGGCAAAGGTCCCTTCCAGTATTCCCTTCGGATAAGGCCCCTAAAAGCATCTGTAGGAAAGATTACCAAGAGTTAATCTAAGCAGCAATGAGGAGACATTAACAATAGTTTAGGCAATATATGGAACTCAAAATTGAAACTAAAATATAAAGAAAGCACCATTTCAAGAAAAGCAACAAAACAAGAACATATCTGGTGATTTGATAGGTAAAGGTGGAACCACATTGAAATAAATACAAAATATGAACTGCTATAATTGGTATTACTATAACGATTTGAAATATTGCAAGGGAAAATGACATGAAGATGTACATTATTTATGGAATCTTAAATCAATCATTACTAATATAAATTCAAGAACGATTCTGCATCACATTCTCACTGGCTTTTTGTTTCTTTGGACAAGCAACAATTTATTGAAAAAGAATTAGAGCAGTATAATCGAACTACAGCCTTTCAAACAAGACTGCAGTTCTGAAGCAAAGCATAGGCCTACCAAGAAAAGCTATTTTGGATAACCTCAAGCATGAAGGGAAGATAGGCTTACCAAGAAACTGTATGGCAGATGCAGGTAGATTCATAATCACATGATCCACATGTTCCCATGTCTTAGTATTGGATACCCTAGAGCGTCTCATTCTTTTGTTTGTGGTCTCTTTACTCCTATGGTGCGCAGATAAGCTCTCACCATCCACATTTTTGCCTTTTGCAAAGGAAAATGAAAGCAACAAAGTCAACCAAAAAGTAGCGAACAGTTTCACATTCCAAGTGCTAAAATGCCCCCCAACAAAAAACTAATATAAATGTTCAAGCTCCTGAATTTCTTTGAAAAAAAGGCAATTTCATGCTACTTGCAAATTACAGATAACAGGATCCGTCACTTATTCATTTCATAAGGATTTCAATACTTGTTTCCCAACACACCTTCCTCACAACTTTCCACACGTCTTTTAGCGGCAGCACCCACAGCATCAATGTCTGTACATGATCCTCCTATACCTTTCTTATCCCTTGAATCAGTACCCACCATGTCTTTCATCTCAACTGCAAGGGATATGAAAGTTAACCTACAGTTTGCAAAAGGAAACTAAAACATATAAAAGGAACACTACCTATTAACCTAAAAAGAAAATTACCTATGCACCCTCCATTTTCAGAACACTCTTTGCCATCAGCTGGTATGTTGCATTCCTCACAGGCTTTGAGAATAGGAATCTGAGATTTCTGTTCAATCTCACTCACCGGCACTGCCAGCAATTGAGAGATGAATGCCCTTGCATCCATATTGTATGCAAAAACACAATCCTCTACTTTGTTGATGCTTGAATTGATCTTTAAATAATGAGCACTATCAGGGTTTAAATCATTAGCATGTACTATACACCCCTTTTGTGCGGCGGGAATTGTAAAAGGACCAACTCCAGCAAACATGTCATAAACAATCTCTCCTGCCTGAAACTGAGAAACCAGTCGTCTGTGTTCATGTTCCAGTCTTGAGTTCCAATAGACCAAGCCATAATCAAGTTTGAACGTTGCCCCATATTGCTTCAGTTCTGTAACCATGTCATCCTTTCCTGCTAAAATTTCAAATTTTGGCACTCGGAATTCATTTGTTATGGTTCCAACTTTGTTAACAATGGTTTTGATTCTTGGCTGATTTTTCTGCAATAAAGAAAAGAAGCTACAGTAAGGTATGCTTAAAAGATCAAAAGGCTACGGAGCTTTGTAATACTAACGAAAGGTTGAGAATACAAAAATTTCTCGTTTTCTCCATCACTCAAAGCCATGGAAAGAGAATGAATCTGGTGGGGGTTGAAAGATTAACCTCCAAGACAGGAACTCACCCAGACCACCCAAAATTAACAGAAAACTAAACCTTCTCAGATCAAGGCCACATTACAGAGATAAATCAGAAATAGGGAGGGATAAGAATCCTTTAAAAGATGGAAGGGAATGAATGGACACATTGAGAGTAATATAAGAAATTCACATTCAGAACACAAATTTCAGCAAATAGGGATAATGAAATTAAATCAAATCCAAATACCAGATTAGGCTAAGACTTTGGTCAAACATCACACTAGGTAGAATCAGTTAACTCCCCAAACCTGGTCCAATTCTGATGGACAGATTTAAAGTAATCAAAAGGAAATCAAATCTGGGCACAAATATACTGAAATAAGGAGATTTTCAATATCAGAAGTTCCAAAACTCAGAACCACTTGAAACTTGGGTTGAGTTCCTCTTTAAAGGAGGGGCTTAATAACCCAAAAACCTCACCAAATTCTGATGGTCAGAATAGGGTGAGGTTGGCACAGAAAATAGGTTGAAACAAGTACAAAAACAGGGGAACTGCAAGTGAGAAAAGGGAGATATTAATGGAGTTTAAACAATAGAATATTATACCCAATATGTAACCCCAGTTCCGAGAATCTAAACTGAACAAAGAATCAGAGATTAAAAATATCATCAGAAGTACCAATCGAGAGGTGTCTGAATCAATACCTTAATAGCAAAACATATTAGTACAAGAAAAGAGATAAGATAACTCAGGCTTCCCACCTGCAAGGATCAGTTTCTGAATGTCTATGGCTTCTCACCCGAGATTGTACCATACAGCTCCATTGAACAACTCACTTTATTAATCTTCCATCATGTCTAGCCAAGGGGCTGTTACAATCTATTTAAAGAGAAAAACCTGAAGACTAATTAAATCTGATTAGGAAAGAAACTCCTATAGCTAAGTAACTTAAAGAGCCATAATAAAAAAGGAATCCTAATCCTAAATTAAATAGTAGACTACTAAATAACTAAGCCCATGACTGGGCTTGGACTAAGCCCACGAATTGGATATACTTAGTCACCACTGAGCTGGGCCCGGTTCCCCTTGAACAAGACCTGGTTCGCTTCTTTGTTCTGCATCAAAATCACCATTCCCAGAAGAGAAAAGGGAATGGATGAAAAGAAGTACAAGGAAGCATGCAAAAACTTTTTCATCATCAAAAAGTTATGGTCCATGTAATAAGACTAACATCATCTGAATTAAGTTGGGGAAGGGGGGATGAAGCGGGAATTGATTCCAGACCTGAGGTAATACCAATTCACAGGCTAATAGTATGGGCTTTTCACAATGGCTTCAGTAACTTATATAAATTTATGGGTACATATGGTAACAACCCATGCAGGTGAAACCAAGGTTTAAAGTATCGGTATCCGGTATCGTATCAGAAGGGCGATTTTAGGAGATGTATCGTATCAAAAAGACGCAAGATACATATAGAAATGTTTAGGATACATGCAAAATACAATTTTGAAGTATAAAACACTATAAATAAGTAATATGTAAAATATAGTTTATAAGAGATGTATCAAGTGTATCGATCAATATCAACCATATTGGGTCACATATCAACCTCATACAGTTGATACTTTTTTTAAGTATCGTATCGGTACCCTAAAAATAAGATACGAATTGGCGGATGCATTAAGAGACTTAAACCTTGGGTGAAACAGTTGCTGCACAAGAATCCAGATTGAACAGGATTTGACAGGTTGCAACTCAATTAGTGGCAAATGGCAAACCAACACAAAGACGGCATAGTTTCCAGGTCAACTGGTTCACTTGCACAGCCCAATTTTTTTGGTTAAGCTTGCATACTCCACGTAGGAATGCATTCCTGTATGCCCTAATGTTTCCCATGTGGCAGACCAGCGGCCCAAATTTTGTGGACAGGTAGGGCCTAGTATTCCCTGCACACATGTCAAGCTTCAGCCCTAACTACATAGGCCACATGGCGAAATAAAGCTGTGACAAAACCTGATCTTGATAACCAGGATCAGTAAAGAAGAAGAAAAAGAAGAGAAGAGAGAGAGAGAGAAAAGAAAAAACTAGAAGAAACCCTAGCTCTCGGTTGTATGTATTCTACTGTGAGCAGGACATATATATTAAATAAAGAATGACACCTTAGAGTAATGATCAAATAAAACTTAGGTCACCATGAGCAATAAACAGTACAATATATCACCATAAATAATAAACAACACCATGAACTTTAAGGATCACCAAAGCTACTAAACATCACCATGACGAGAATTCCAACACTCCCCCACAAGCTGGATCATATCTATATCCTAGGCTACAGCTTGGAACAACAAGAACAAACATAAACTGTAGAACCAACTTGAAGAGACACAATCATGAAAACCAATGGTCAGTAATAAAAAAACAGCAGCAAAATCATATTTCAGGCACATCACCAACATAAGCACACCAATCACCAGCAATAGTAGAGAAAAATCTTCTCATCGAATAAATCCAGACAATAACGAATAAAATAATGAGCAGAGAACGCCAACTGCAAGCCAGAATACCATAGCAGCAACAACATCATAAGCCTTTCTCAAGGAAGACAAGTAGTAATCTTCACAAAGAAGACCATCAAAAATAAGAGAGAATGGAGGGATAGATTGTGAACCATTTCAGCAGAATTTACATGCATGTTCAAATCAACTACAGTAAAGAATCACAAATGCCTAAACTACCATCAAAACCAACATACATCATAGATGACCTTCGCAATAACATCCTTGTAAGGAAGTAGTTCCTCAGTTATATTTAGATGAGCAATATGACCTGAAAGAAAAAAGAAACACAGTTAGTTGATTGGTAGAAAAAATGAAATCTTAAAATTGTCATCAACTGAAAACATACTATCAGTAAGTGCCATAAACGATCCAAATAAAGAGCAGAGCAGGAATAAGGCTGTCTGTTAATTGAAAGACTAACGTACAATGCACAAAGAAGAAGCAGAAGAAAGAATACTTAACTATTGTTTCAAAAGATGAAGGCACCTCCACTCCAAGAGGTAATATCTGCTTCAAAACATGATCTAGAAAAACAACAAACTATGGCAAGTTTAAAAACTTTTTAACAGAAAATATAGCAGGCTGGAAGGCAATCCAATTATCATCATTCAGAAATTTTCTCAATAAAGAATATAAATTTCATGGACAAATAAAGCCTCTGATCACCATAAAATTAAAATTGAATTAATCTAAAACAGTCCGATACTTTAAATGTAGTTGATTAACAGCATTAATATTTGGGAAATTTATGAAACACACCCTGAAAATGGGTCGAAATTCATATCACCCCCTGAAATTTGAAAATACTCAGATCACCCCCTGATCACTAACAGAGTTAGTCTGCTGTTAGTTATTGATGTAAAAAGACTATTTTATCCTTGTACTAAATCATTAGAATTAAATTTACAATACTACCCTTTCTTTCATCTTCAACCTAATTTCATCCTCTTCCTCACACCTGTAAGTTCGCCAGAGAGTCGCCGGAGAGAAGGAAAAAAAACAAAAAAAGAGAGAGAGAGGTCACACGACCTTGTACCAATCCGGCACAACTCAAATGCCCATTGTTGAACTAGCCTGTACTGCAGGGATTGCTCTGTTTTTTGACAAAAATGGCACCGAACGTCTAACGAGACTATGAATGGGGGAAAGGTTCTAATCGTTGCATCTAAGGCATTGATCAAGCCATCAAGGGAAGTGAAACAGAGATCAGACCATTTCGCAGTAATCTTAAAACAGAGCTATTAGATGCTGATAACAGAATAGGAATCACAGAAAAATAATGATATGGTGGAGATCTGATATGGAAAGAATCAACTTTGAAGATTTCCACTTGTGATTCAAGCTTTGAAGATATAAAACGAAAGGTTTTCTGATTACCGAATGAAATGAAAAAAAGAACGAATAAATCTGAAGAAAATGATATTTTTGAAAATAAAAGATTGAATAGGATCTCAGAACTCCTGGTATAGTTTCAATTCTCTGTTCAGGTAGATATTATCTACTAAAAGAAAAAGCTTGGGAAAAGCTCAAAATGCGTGAAAAGATTTGTCAAACATTTGAATCTCCAGCTTTTTAGAATATTAAACTCACCACCAAAATTCTCGATAGAATACTAAAGGAAAAAAAACCGTTTTCTCACTTCTCTCCCTGATTTTTCTCTTTTGAAATCCCTCCCCCTGATTTTTCCCTTTTGAAATCGTTCCCCCTGATTTTTCTCACTCTCTCTCCCTGATTTTTCTCTTTTGAAATCCTTCCCCTGAAATCTCTCTTTCTGTTTAGGGTTCTCGGTTAGTGGAATCGAACTCCTAAAGAGAACTTCCTGATTTGTCTTGGGGTTTTGTGGTGGGAGAAACAGGGATTTCAGTTTGTGCATTTTGTATTCCTTTAGGTGTTCACGGTTTGAGATGATTGGGTCCAGCTTCGTTGGAGTTCAAGAATCTTCGTGAGGTGCAAGGATTGTTGGAGATTCACGGTGTCTTAGGCCATGCGATTGGTCACCGGCCTATCACCACCCTTCGCCGGAATTATTGGGCCGTCGTCACGGTGTTTTGGCTGCCATTCACAGCGTTTCCTTGAGGCAGAACCCTAAGGGTTTCATTTGTCTTACCGTTGATTTGGGGAAGAAGAGGGAATATACCCCTCTGATTCCCCTCATCCTTATAAACTTAAAAAAAAAATTGGGGTTTTTAGATCCAAGGGTAAAAAGTAACTTCACATTAACCAAAGGGTAGTTTAGGGTTTTCAAAAATTTAACTAACGGACTTCATCACTTAACTAACGGTAGGGTTGAATCTGAGTATTGGGCTCTATTCCAAGGGGTGATCTGAGTATTTTCAAATTTCAGGGGGTGATCGGTGTTTCAACCCATTTTCAGGGGGTGTTTCGTAAATTTCCCTAAAAATATTTTGTAAGTATCTATAAGGAAAATAAAAAAACATCCCTAAAGTAAAGCAAAATGGATAAACATACCAACAGACAGATAACAAAATCGTCGGTATGTTATGCATCCCTCTGAAAAGTATAAACATTCAATTTCAATTTGGAAGCACAAAAAAGTGTAGGCCATGCAATAAAGTTGCAAATAACATGTTGTCCCTCATAAACTCTTATGTAGTAACTACTAGATCTTCATTTATTTAAAGCAAGATAGTTTGGATACTCTAATATGCATCAGAGAAGGAGAGCATATAGCATAATTATCTCATAATTCAGATTCCCATTATACAGATGGGAATAAGCATCAAATCACTAATCATAAATAAAGTTTCATATTTAAGTTCAACTCATCTCTCAACAAAATCAAATAACAAATCAGTGGGAAGGGGCAAAACATAAATAAGTGTTGAACCCTTCAAAGCAAACATAAATCAGAAGAACATAAAGGAATAATTGGTTTATTATGTGCATGGCTACTTTTTTCTTTCAGATTGACTCCTTGACTACTGGGATTGAACAAACTCCCTCACTGTTCCTACAGCTAAGCAAAAAATTTCTCCATCATGCTATGAGTATCTTCCAAACTTTCAAGATATTGTCCATTCATCCAAGTAGTTTCACGGGACTGATCAAAATGGTTCCCTTGTGGGTTATTAATCAAACAAAAGAAGAAGAACAACCTATTACATGAGAATGAGTTAATTAGTAAAGATTGGAACTGGGATATAATTTATGGTAATAACATCCAGATTTGAAGATTTCAGGTATAACCATCTAATTATTCAAACAAAAATTTGTTTTTATTTTGTTGACAATAATAATTTTGTATGACTCAAGTATCTCTGAATTGCGCAATTTTTTCATGTTCATTGGACATACTTCACTTAGGTAATGAGCATTGGAAAAATGCCCTGTAACCCACCTTTAAAATGTTGGACCATTTGAGGAGTACACCTCCCAAGGGTGAGGTACACACCTCAACCTCAATATCCAAGGTCCAAGGACATGTGTTCACATGAATATTGAGATGAAGAACTGGATTCTGCAGGGTAAAAGCACATATTTGGCATAATCCATCATGTCATCTTCTTTTGATCACATCATCAGCATTAATTATCTAATCAAGCACAATTATTCAAGAATGGAAAACTTGAAGTCAGGACTAAGGAGTGCCCCATAGGGCCAAACCAGATTCAAAGGAAAAGAAAAGGCCGATTTATAGTGCCCAGTAGAAAAGAAAATGAACAATTTAAGAAAAATAGCTTTCTCATTCCACAATTCAGATGTATTATACTGTTTTCTGATATTTTATCCAACTTATCTAATTATCTAAATTTCAAGCAAAAATACGAAATTCAATCAAGTTGAACATTTACTCTTGCATCAACGTGGCATGAATCTACAACTTTCAACCGAGTTACCAAAATAGTTAGATCACATTTTCAAACTAAGTGCAAACATGACTATGAACTAAGCCAACAAAGACAAACATAACTGTGGACTATATGGTCCAATATCCTTTACCAAATTATCCCAATATTTAAGGAACAAAGGGCCAAGGAAAAAACAAGCATTTTGCAAATCATCCCAAAGTAAAAACAACTGACCTGCACTCCAATAAGAATACCCAAGTGTTAATGAATAGGGAACGACTTCAATATTGCATAACTTCTTCAAGGCATCGAGTGTTTGGTCTGGAATGTCAGATAAGTCTGTTTTCCACATTCAATTTAGTGAAAATCATGAGGAAGGGTACTTACAACTGTACGGTCAAGCATTAAAAAACATATACAAATGCTTCAAAACAGAACTACTGATTTGATGACATCCGCCAAAAATAAAAAATATTACTATTTATATTGAGTGGCAATAACCCCTTGGATTTAAGCAAGCTTTCCAACAAATCCAAGGTTGCTTATCTCTTAGTTATATTGAAGGAGTTATGTACCGGTCAAACTTAATTTGGTGTGTGCGAATGCTGTCAAAATCGCTCTAAATGAACATATTTTTTTGGGTATCAAAACAAATGAATATTTTACCGCACCTTTGATTTTTAGCAATGTTGTACCACATTAAGATTTATGAAATTTTTAGATTTGAGAAAAACCCCAGCATTAGAATGTTGAAAATTGCACCTACCGCCGAAAATCCAGTTTTTGTTCTTGAACTAGGGGATTGACTTTTTATCCTTTTAGAATTTGATTTTTTAATTATTTTTATTGGATTCAAATAGGGGGTGTTTGCTGATTTATGAATAATATCTTAAGTAAACATTTACTTAAATGATATTACACATAAATAAGTTTTTGTCTTGGTTTCTGGCATAAGTGTTTGTTCTGGTTTCCCACTAAGTGAAACCCCTATTTGGACTTTGATTTTATCTGATAGGGTCATTGTGTTTAAATGGCCCAAAATAGGCAATATACCAACTTTCATGACCAAACTAGGTCTAAAACCCAGCGAAACCAGACATTGAGTTGAAAAAAAAAAAAACCCAACTCGTCGAAATCTTGCTGAGATCTCAGCCCAACTCACTATTTGGCCAGCTCAAGACGAGTTCTTGATCTACATATCTAGCATCCAGCATGCCTGATGTTTCTTTTTTTGTTTTAACTTGCTTCCTATACAAAACCACATATATTTGATTCATTTTGATACATATAAATTAAACGGCATATGCTTGGTTTGTGAAGGATAATAACTTCTAAGGCGGTGTTTGGATGGCTGGGTGGGGTGGGGAGTTGTAAAGTGAGGGGTTTTCTGACAAATTCCCCTCATAACAGTAGAACTGGACTTACTTAGGAGGCAGAGGAAAAGAAAGTATCAAAATACACACTTTCCTTATCCCCCCATGTCCCCTTGTTTTTTGCATTCTACAAAATCAAGGAAAATGTGGGGACACCATCTCTCTCTCATGTCCCCCCTTTTCTAACTTTTCTTTTGATTCAACCCATTTTTACCTTTCCCTTTCCCTAGCTAAGCAAACAATCAAGAGAAAACACCAACTTCACTTCCCCTAGATTGTGGACCCTAAACTTTCCTTCATTTTTCTTCAACTTCGCGACATCCAAACATAGCCTAAAGTAAAAGTTTTTCTAAACATCTTGGAAAGATTATGACCTGTTTGTTAATGTTAGCAATCAACAGGACTCTTCTGACGACTAACACTAATAGCCCCACTGCCATTGAGACTCTCTTTTTTCCCCAAGATCATGTAAAGTATATCAGGGGCTCATCTCTTTTATAACTCTTTTACTCATCTAAAAGACAAGTAAGGAGTTGGCTGGTTACATGTGAAGAAGTGAAGTGATGTGAAATTTAAAAAAAAAAAAATGTAATCACCATATTTGGAATGAATCTGGTAAATAACTTTACATGTCATTAAAAAATGCAGTGATGTTTTGGATGAAAAATTAGGAAAAATTTAATAACCATATTCAGAATGATTTCAGGTTAGTTACACAATTACTCTTGGTAATAATTGCAAAGCTTTCAATTTCGCTGTTGTTCTAATTTAACTTCACTTCTATTTCACATATAACCAAAACACCCCTACATGTTCTATGTTTTCTTACCAGGATTTTGAATCCTTTCAGATAAAATCAAATAGCGGCTTTTTTCACATGATGGATCTTCAGTGATGGGTTTGACACGGGGCTTATTAAGCAAATATCTGCAAAAGAAAAGTCACCACATAATGTCATTAAATAAATAGATAAGCTGAATGCACAGTGTCAACTGAAAGGAAGCTATGCCATGAAGTACCCATTTAGTTTGTGAAGAACGGGCTTGCAGAGTTGGCAAGGAATTCTAAGTGCCCACAACTTAAGATGCACGTCAAACTTACTTTCGTCCAACATCGCATGTTACTTAAGGTCGGTACCAATAAATCAACCTAGATTTTGCATCAGTATAACACATAACAAATAAGTAACTTTTCGGATTTGGAAGATCTGCAGAATAATGAATATATAAAACGTATGATTGATAGAATCATAGAACCGTATGCTATGTTGGGAGAACACTTTGACAATAAGTTGACAATTGTCACAAAAGGTTCAACACTTCAGCAACAAATAAAAAGAGATAATAATGCGAAATAGAAGACTTCAAAGTGACCTTCAAGTTGCAGAATATGCAGTGAGAATGGGAATGTAAGACGAAGGGGAATTCGCAGGTGTACCTAGTACATAAACGTGACCTGCAAAGGTCGAATCCAGTCGGGACAAACGATTCGCGGCGGAAATTTGAAGTGGCGAGCAGAGAGGCTATGGAGCTTGAACTTGTTAGTGTTAACCAGGTAAAGTTGTAGAGATTCCGCAAAGGGAAACACCACAACGGCGCGAAACTATGTAACCCGCCAAACTTCGATTTTCGCAAAGGGAAAGACGAGTTGCGGGGGATTTAGGTCTCCCAAGCAGTGCAAATACAAGGTTCAAAATCTCGGAATCGGTCTCGGGAGCGGTCAAGGGCGAAACCGATTCGATACCGATCCGGATAGGTACAAATCAGCCTGGATCGATCAAGAGACAAAACTGTAAAATCCATGTTTTATCGGATCGGTTAATGAATCGGTCAAAAAATATTTAAAATAAAATTTAAAAAAAAAACGATAATCATATGTACAGATGTAAACGAATATTCGAAAAATTCGTATTCGATCCATGTTCGTATCCGGTTAGGAGAATCCGAATCTGTTCGAAACTAATCGAATACAAATATGATAATCCCTCTATTCGATCGATTATTATCCGATTCGTTTAGCAATTCGACAGTAATAAAATATTTGAAATATATCTTCGTGTGTCTATCTATCATTTTAAGTTACTTCATTGGATTTTGTTATCTTATTTTTATAATTTTATAAGTTTAATGTGATTCTTTTTCTAGATTTTCTATTGGTTTACATATATTGTTTTATGCAATGTGATACATGGAATCACATATCTATGTGGGAAAATCAAAAACTAAGAAGAGTTGAAGAAAGGGTAATTGTTGAACTCTCAAGTCTCAATCCTAACCCTCATCATAAAAACAGTAAAGATGTCAACGGATAATCGAAAATTCGTAATTGATCCGCGTTCATATCCAATTAGGAGAATCCGTATTAAAAAATTCACTATCCGAAAATTATTTGAATCCATCCGAAAACCGATATGATATTATCCGAATCCGTTCGAATATCATCGGATACGAATATGATAATGCCACTATCTGATCGAATTCAATTCGTTTACGTACATCCTTAATCATAGGGTCTTTCATGTTTTGAGAATAAATCATCTGCACGTATGTACGTGCAGGTGGATGTACATGTGTGAGAGGCAACCACTTGTCCATTTTGTTTCCATAAATACCTATCCTCCCCTTGTAAATGGCAAAAAATAAGGGTGTCAATCTGCAACCGTAACCGTATACCGAAATCGAAATCGCCCGTGTAAAATCGTACAAAACAACACCATTGCAAAAATGGTACGGTACGGTATGGTCAAACGGTATTGACCATGGTATGGTACGGTAACGGTTTTTACTGTCATACCGTCGGTATGTACTGAAACCGTACCATTTTCGTACCATATGCATACCATTTTTGTACCGTATATATATCGTTTTTTAAAATCAAATTTATATCATTTTTGTACCATACATATACCATTTTCATACCGTATATATATCATTTTCATATTGTACCAAAAACGTACCATAGCGGTACGGTTGCGGTATTGAAAATAGGGTTCTTAAATGGTATGATACGGTATCGATATTGGGTATTTATTTTTGATACCATATCAAAACCATACCATATTATCGAAACCGTACCGTTTGACAAACCTAGCAAAAAGGGGACAAGTGGTTATCTCTCACATGTACATGCACCTGCATATACATGCAAAGGAACTGGATTTTGTGGTTAATCAGTGATATAAAATCAATTCAAACATATATGTGCCAGATTTGATATTTTGGTATAGTTTAGGGTTTAAGCAAAAGATTACTTAAAGCAATACACCCAGCATATAAAGTTTAGAATAAAGATTGTTGCCTCAGCTACTATTTATAGGAAATACTTCCTTGCTAAATCCATGTTTAGGATCATCTAATAGAAACCCACAGTGCTTGGGTTGTTGTTGATTGCTACAGATCAGGAATTCATGTTTTGGTCAAAGTATCAAACGCGGGTGGCAATTTTGGTGTACGCTGACAATTTTTTAATTTTAACTTTAAAACTTTCCAGTGAGGGAAACTGTAATAGGTGCAGTAGACTTTAAAATCCCTTACTACTACTTACTAGGGTTTAACTGCTCTTAAGGAAGACCGTCACGGCAGGCATGCCGATCTGTTAATGCGCTCTGTTTTCTCAATAGCCACGGAGCAGAGAGAAACTCAAGTTCAAATATCAAGAAAGCTTTAGCTGTTATTTGTTTACTCCTCTGTAATTGAGCGTGTGCGCATCGATGCTTGAAGTATTTCAAGTAGAAGCCCCGAAGGAGGAAGCCCAGTAGCCCACACGATCAAATGGTAAGCAACTGTCCTCTCTCTTTATCTTTTCCTTTTATAGGTGGTGGATGGGTGGGTTTTGTTGGTGTTGCTGAACGGTTGATTCAATTTCCTGTTTTCGTGTGTATTTCCTGCCTGTTTTATGAATGGAAACCTCTACAATTATCAACCGCTGTGTGTTATTCATTTATTTATTTTTGTGCAGGACTATGAAATGCCCAGATGATCAAGAATTGGAGAACAAATTTACATAGATTAGTATCTCTGTCCCAGGCTCATATATATTTTCTACAGTTTGAGAACTAGTCCAGAGAGATTAGAGATTTTGATCATTCTTGTTTTTTTTAATATCCTTTGTTATGCTAAATCGATTACTCAATAAAACACTTCCTCGTTGGGCCGGAATGTTTTCATTGAAATTGCATTACCCTTGGGTGTGTCCTTTTTTTCATGTGGAATCCTTGAATTTGCGGAAGAACCTATCTTTCACTTTGCAGAAAATTTATTCTTCATACAGTATTAGAGCTGGGCACACTGAAACTGCAGCACGACTTTCCCGGGTTGCTCAAACTGAAGCACAAGATGTGCTCTTTGATTACCTCCACTGTACTAGAAATTTTCACTTCACTGACGCTGAACACATTAGCAAGAACTCACCCACTTTCGTTTGTAATCTGGTATCCAAGGTCGATGATGGTCAAGATATTGCCCGATCGCTGTCTAGGTTCCTTCGCTTCCACCCGATTAATGAGTTTGAGCCATTTTTTGAGAGTTTAGGATTGTCACCATCTGAACTTTCGCCCCTTCTTCCACGTAACCTTATGTTTCTTAGTGATGATGAGATCATGCTTAAGAATTATCATGTTCTTTGCAATTATGGGATTCCTCGTAGTAAGATCGGTAAAATGTTCAAGGAAGGTGCAGAAATTTTCAGATATGATTTTGGGGTCTTGGCTTCAAAACTTCAAGCTTATGAAGAACTGGGTCTGAGTAAACCAACTGTTATAAAGTTGGTAATTTGCTGCCCTAGATTTCTGATTGGGAGTGTGAATATGGATTTTTTTCAAGTTCTTGAAAAGTTGAAGGGTTTGGGAATGAAACAAGATTGGATCAAAGGATATTTGTCAGATAACAGGACATATGATTGGAATAAAATGCTTGGCACGATGTGTTTTCTTGAAGAAGTGGGTTTTAACAGCAAGGACATGGGAAAATTATTTAAAACTCATCCAGGGTTCTTGTTGGAAGGTTCGGGGAAGAAGATCTATATACTGGTTGGACTTTTGCTCAAGTTGGGCCTTGTAATGAATGAGGTTTTGTTTTTGCTCAAACAGCACCCACGAATCCTAGCTGGGAATTTTGCAAGCAATTTGTGTGAAGCAGTTCATTTCATGTCAGAAATTGGGATAGAAACTGAAGACATTGGAAAGATTGTATCTACCAACACTCAGCTTCTGGGTTCATATTCTCTGTTGAAACCAAGAACTGTTTTGAAGAAATTAAAAATCAACCCAGATAAGTTGTGCGAGATCATAAAGGATGACCCACAAAAGCTGATCAGTCTAGCTTCGCAGTCAAAGATTAGCAGCATTGAAGAGGTACCTGGTTTGGACAGACGGCATAAGGTAGCTGTTGATGATGGAAGGCATCTTCTTGAGAAAACAACATTCTTGGTGAGATTGGGGTTTATTGAGAACTCAGATGAGATGCTCAAGGCTCTGAAACAGTTCCGTGGTAGAGGGGATCAGCTTCAGGAGAGATTTGACTGCCTTGTAAATTCTGGGTTGGACTGCCATGATGTCTCTAACATGATTAAAGTGGCACCATCAGTGCTGAACCAGACCAAGGACGTGATTGAGAAGAAGATCGACTATCTAGTGAATTGTCTGGGTTACCCCCTGGAATCAGTTGTATCATTTCCTTCATACTTATGCTATGATATAGAGAGGATCAGACTGAGGTTTTCAATGTATATATGGCTAAGGGAAAGAGGTGCAGCAAAGCCCATGTTTGCCTTGAGTACAATTCTTGCATGTTCAGATGCAAGATTTGTAAGATACTTTGTAACTCGCCACCCAGAAGGTCCAAACGAATGGGAAAGGTTGAAGAAATCTATGTCATCAAGCTAGGTTCTAATTATCTTATTTATATATAAAAGAGTGTATTGCTGTTATATTGGGCTAATATATATATTTTTTATCGCTAACATGTCATTTGGCGTTTCTTAATTGATTCTATTTATGATTTGTTCATTACATCTTTGTTTTCTTTCAATCTTATTTGTTCATCTGCATAACCATCAGTTTTAGGTCCAGTATTAAAAAGTTGAAACACCACTGGGGAATGGACTGGACATCATCTCCTCATAAGTTAGTTTCTTCAAGATAGTGGGGGCAAATTAAGGCCAATTTGGATGTGCATTTGTAATGGAACAGAACTTTGGGGAATGAATATGAATTGAAAGTAAATGGCATACTATGTACTCATTAACCCATAACAGCGGCTCAAAGAGTAAACTACAAGGTCACTGTGACAAATTCTAATACTAGCCTATACCAACAAATAGACTTTATCTGGACTTTTCAGTTTTTTTCTTGATAATATAGTGGCCATCGATTCACACAGATATGGTTGCAAGTTCCTATCCTGTCCTTTTTCCATTAAATTACTGAGGCTGGGATATGTCCAGTCCTGTTTCCATGTGGAGTTTTTTTTATTAGTTAGCCTAGTTTTTAGGAAGTTTATATCCTGCGGCTGGAAGGGATTGCCTTGATAGTTTAGATTGTTTCTTTCTTTTTTTTTTTTTCAATTATTAAGTGTCCTATTTAGTTAAGGGAACCTCCAAATCAGCCTATGATTATAGGAGGATTTCGTAGTTTATTTCTGTATATTCACTCCCTTTTCGTTTTAGTTTCTTCCTGTTTTCAGTATTTATAAAGCATTGTAGGCCTATGGCCACCCCCATGACTTGATTGGATTGAATTGCATAAATTTAGTTTATTTTGAGTTGGGATTATTGTCTATTCTCTCTCCTCTCTCCCTCCTAACAAGTTGGGTTTTCTCTCTTATCTCTCCCTACGACCTGTTCTTCTCCTCTCCCTACAGCATGTTTTCTCTCCTCTCTATTCTCTCTTACCTGCAGCACCATCATTAACGGTATTCAGATCTGTTTCCAGGCATCATTGGGCCTGTGAGCAGGTTGGAACCTGGTATTCTCTAACAGGGAACCGTTGGATGCTAGTCTGCATCATCGGACAAAAAAAAAAGATGATACTTGGCTGTGAAAGCCCCACCATACTGTTCCCAATATCAGATCCTGATTATTTCTGGCAACCAGTAGTTGGGGAGTGTTTGGAATGGTATATTCTTCACTTCTCCCTTGGTTGACCTGTCAAATTAGTTTTTCCTTTTTCCTCCTTTAATGGCAGTTAGTAATTGGTGTATTCTGGGCTTTGTCTAGGCATGGTGTGGGTCTGAATTCATGTGATTGAACGACACTGTCAGTATTAGAGACGCTTCAATGATAGCCCAAGGAGGATTCTTCTGGTCTATTTGGGTCCTGTTGGTGAGGATTATTCTGTTGATCAGAGCTCATTCTCTTGTGTATGGTCTTGGATTGCCAATGTAGTTGGAGTAGCGGCAGTTGGTGGAGGAAGATCCTTCATCTGTAATCACATGTTATTTTCTAGTGGAGGACTTTGACCATTTACTTCTTTAGAGATATTCTCTCTTCTCTGATCAGGACATCTCATTCCATCGAACATCCATAAAAAAACTCTTAAGTACTAAAGTTCCATGTGCTCCTAGGACCAAGGTGTGAATCTATGATTTTCTTTTTCAGGTTCCATTTTTGGTGAATCCTTTCTCTTGTACTTCTGTTCTTCTCCTTTGTTATTTCTGTTTTCTACCCCATGCCTTATTTTCTTCACCTTCCTTTTCAACCACCTAGCGCTTTTTCCTTTCTAAGCCCTAAACCCTAACCTATCAATTGCAGAACCATAATTCTCCTTTTAGCTTTCTTATACTAGACTCTCCACTAAAAACCCACTTTTGGACCTGGTTCTTTAATTTTCTGGGTTGTAGCGCTTCCAGTCGAAGGTATTTCAACTAACCTGTAATTACCCTGTTTATTAAAGTTAAACCACACTTTCCTTCTGTCATAGCTTTTTGGGCTTCCAGCACATTCTCCCCATGAGTCAGCCCTGTAAGTCTGATCTTCTGGGCTTTGTTTTGTCACTTTGGGAGTTGCAAATATACAAAATATAGCTGTTGTGGAAATACAGATTTGATGTTGAACATTTACATGAATTCTCTTCAGTGTGATTATCTGTCAAAGGCATATCTGAGATGAAGCTATTGAATCACTTGCATGTCCAAACTCTGGTTCAAGATGGAAGTTTTTGGAAGTTATATTCGCCCGGGTCTTACAATGCATTTGGGAGGATTTGATGATGTCAATATTCTCTAGGATCATGAGGGCAATAGGGTGTGTAGATAGATTCCTAAATGGGCAAATAATATGTTCTTTTCCCATTGCCCTCCCCAAATGGATAGGAGTTACTTAAACTGGTTGTATTTGATTTAGTTTAATATACATGTTCTGCAGTCGGCCCTTCCACTTTGGGTGGATCTACAGCGTCTTCGTCATGGGTACAGGTTGATTGCTTGGAGAATCATTCTTCAATGTGTTTGTGTCCTCCCATGCCCATATGGAGAATCAGACTTCTTCATTAGTCATGCCTATAAACTGGCTTTTGGAAGGATCAGTAGCTTCTTGAGAAGGAGATTCAAAATTCTTAATACTGTAGGAGTTGTTGATGGTTGAAAAATCCACAAAGGAACAGATACAGCATATGGGTTGAAAGGAGCTATTATTATGCTACAATCTTATGACTAGATAACTACCTATCTGTATTAGAGATTCCAAGAGCAGGTTTTTGTTTACTGTCAATGTGGTATTGGAGATATGTCAACCAATCCAGAGGTTCTTTCATCATGAGAGATCAATGGTCAGTGATGAGCTGTGAGCCTTTGTGGTGCCCTGGGCAGCCTGTGGACACAGGTTGATGGTTTGTGATCCACTGAATCCTGAAGGCTCAGTTTGTTTATAGAAGGACATTATTTGACTGAAATAATATAAAATTTTGGATTGCAGACTAGCTTGAGTCCATCTCTGGCAAATATGTTTCCAGGTATTGATTTCTGGTCATATTCTGTACTGTGATTGTAGAGGTTTCCATTTTATTCTCTTCAAGGATAATTCAGGGAGACACTAGAGAATATTGTTATTTGTGACTGCAATTTTCATATAATATATTAAGGACCCCTGCATGGTTAACTAATAAGATGAAATCAATTGTTTAATTTTGAGGAAGGTCTGTCAATACATACAATTTAAGAACTTAAATGAGTTTGTTAGAATCATTGAGCAAGGATGATGAATAAATAACAAGTACTCTTTACATTTCAAGTATTTGAGGAATGAATAGAGGTTGCTGAAATTTATAGAGTATCTGAAAATTTCTGCTAGAAATGACCCCCTCTCCTCCCAGGCAAGAGAGAGAGAGAGAGAGAGAGAGGCAGTGTATGAACAGACCCTGTCAGCTCAGTAAATTGTTATGTTCAGGGATGAGCTTGGCTGAACATGTAAGTTAGCAGGAGCAAATCAAGTTGGAAGGCTAGTAGATGATATTGATTTCATTGAGCAAATCAAGCTTTAGGCCTGTTTTGCTTCTGGTTGGGCTTGGCTAAACATGTAAGTTAGCAGTTAAGATGTTTAATTTTAATGAGCAAATCAAGCTGAAGGTAAGTTAGCAGGTAGATGATATTGATCTCAATGAGCAAATCAAGCTAAAGCCCTTAACATCTCGCCATTATAACCTCTACTTTAAAAGCTTTCCAACTTTGGATTTCCAGTCTGCCATGGATAGTGTGGCTTGTGATGGGTTTAGGTCGCACTATGGCCAGAATTTGCCCCATTAACCTACTTTGAACCTGCCATTCCTCATTTATGTTCTAATTATACAGGAAATCATTACTGTTTCTAATATGGATTCTGAAATTTGACATATGGCTAATGCAGATTCTGTTTTCTTATTCAACAGTCAAAGTGGACACATCATTTGTCCATGTGGCAGAATAGATAGCTTGTAACATTCGGAAAATAATAGACCCTTGTGACAATGATAATTCATCATTTTCTTTTTCAAAATGTGAGTTTGTTTTTTATCTGGAATTGACCCGATACGGGCTGATACCACCTATATGTATTGATATTGGTAGCAATCGATACCGGCTGGACCCTTAGATCTTCTACTCACTTATTTATCTGGTGGTAAAACATTATATTGGAAAAATTAGAACTATAAGGAAGTACAATGGTGTGAATAGATATATATTGGAAGATATGTGTACATATGAGAGAAAATTGGACAAGATTAACAAAGGAGGAATTTTTCATAATTCCCTCACTTATAATTAATAATAATTAGTTGATCTTCCAGTTTTAAAACATATTTTCTCTGTGTTAAGGGTGTCAATTTAGAATGAGAGCCGAAAACTAAAATCGAAATGGCTGTTTAAAATTCAATTGATTTTTTTTGGTTCGGTTTTGATTTTGAAAAAAAAATCTCTTTTGATTCAATTTTGATTTTTAGACTAAAAACTGTCGATTTTGATAAATCGAATAAAGTGTAATTCACATAAATCAAAACCAAACCAAATCTTAATCATACTAAACCCTGCAATCATATGTCTTTGTTGAGTTATGTGAAATTACCTACAACAAATTTCTTTGTTGAATTGTGAAAAAAAGATTAAAATGTTTTAAATTTGACATTGTGGGACCGTATCTTATTTTATTTGTTTCAATAGGTTATTTTCACTTAACCTGTTGAAACTTTTTGCTGGTATTGGGTGGGTTTGTCGCAACTCAGATTCAACTTTCCTTTGTGGCTTCGCTCATGGAGTTGGCTGGAATTATGCACTAGGAGCTGAAGCGCTTGCGGCCAGGTTTGCCCTGCATACTGTAATCTCCCTCAATTTCAAGAAGGTCATTATCGAGAGCAATAACCTACTGCTAGTTCGTCTCTTAAACAGTTCTTCAATTGCAACTCCTTAGAGGATCGCCCCTATCTTGAATGACTGTTTCAAGGTGTTCCATCTTTTCGAGGATATTAGATTTTCTCATGTCCTTAGGGAAGCCAATGTTGTGGCTGATTCCCTTGCATCGCTGACCGCTTCTTCACAAGTCTGTCACTATTGGTTTTCTTCTCCCCTCCCTTTATTTCCTTTTTGCTGTACGCTGACTCTATTGGAACTTTATTCCTTCGTCAATAAATATCTTATTAAAAAAAAAAAAATTGATTATTTCCACAAATTTGAATGTGTACCGAATCGAAAAATTGAATAAAATCGAACCAAGTTTTGTTTTGGTGTCGATTTGTACATATTGTATCTTGGACCGAACTGTTTTTATCGGCCCTGCATACCAAACACAGCTTCAAGAGTCAAGACTGTCCGTGTTTTGGTTATTGAGGGTATTTATGGTATTTCGATTGGAATCATTTCAAATACAGTGTAGCAGACACGAGACCTACATTTAGCCCGGGTCGGAATCGGATTCTGTTTTTCTTCTATTCCTGTGCTGCATGCAACACATCGGCATCGGAGAGGGGAAGAACCAACAATGGCGGAGAAGATTAAAGAGGAGGAGAGGATCAACAACTACAAGTACAGTATCATAGTCCCTACCTACAACGAGCGTCTCAACATCGCCCTCATCGTCTATCTCGTCTTCAAACATCTGAGGTTCCCTTCAACCCCCCCCCCCTTTCTATCTTTTCTTTCTACTTTTAGTTGATCGATTTCGCGATCTTTGATTCAGAGTTAGAATTCGGTGCCATTTTTTTTAGAGCTCGTCGTTAGCAAGGATGTGAGCTTTTTTTTCATGATTTTTGGGATGATTTTGAATCTTATTACTAAGGATCGACTGACTTCTCATCATATATGATTTTAATGGCTTTTTTACGCCAACGAGCAATGAAACAACTAAAACCTCTCAAACGGATTTTAGATTTATCCAACTTGGAGGTCGCATGGGCGGTGGTAAAAATAATTTGTGCTACAGTTGCAATTAAATTGAATTTAGGCTTGGAAATAGGAATACCTATTCAGTGTTTACCTTGTACTTGCTCACCAACCAACCCCCTCAAAAAAATCGAGGTGCTTCAGGGAGAAAGGAAGAAGAGAATTAGGGGTAATCACATATTTGGATACAATTTCAACAAACAGTAGCTGTGACCCATGGAACTGGTCACAAGGTTTTTTTTTATGTTCTTTTATTAGGATTGCAAAGGTGCTTGCTTGTTCACCTCCATATGGGTTCCTTGTACGCCTTGTTACTTTCTTGGAGGGAAAGGACGGAGGGAGTTCTGGCATGTGTATTTTAGGTTGAACTGATGCTGAGTGCATCCTTGGCCATAGACTATCCTGTACATCTCTATGAATCTGACATTGTGGCCCTGTTTGCATGATCTAGGGGTGTTGATTTTGAAATAATTGTTGTCGATGATGGGAGTCCTGATGGCACTCAAGAAGTTGTAAAACAGTTACAACAAGTGTATGGCGAGGATCGTATTGTGAGTATTTTAGTAACTTTTATTTCTTTTTTTCATTTTTTCATTTTTTCATTTTTGGTTTTTTCAGGCTTCCAATAATTATTGCTAATCTTTTTCCTTTGTAAATGCAGCTATTAAGAGCTAGACCAAAGAAACTTGGTTTAGGTTTGTGCTTTCTCTCTTCTGCTATAACTAACACTAATGTGTTGAGTTAGGAAATAATGTCTTCTCTTGATTCAATATCAGGAACTGCTTATGTTCATGGTCTGAAGCATGCATCCGGGGATTTTATTGTAATCATGGATGCTGATCTATCCCACCATGTAAGTTTAATTGATTATGAGTTTGATTCTGAAAAGTGTGAATCTGTTCTGGTGAAAAAGGAAATGTAAGGTTATTTGGTGTTGCACATGTATAGTTGTTGAGTTATGTAACCTGAAAGGGTATTTTGGGCTTCTCCTCCCCCCCCCCCCCCCCATAGCTAGTAGAGTCAGCTATGTGGGAGGTTTATTTGTGATTCTGTCCACTCTTTGAAAGTTATAAATAAAGGGCTTGATGATCACATTGATCATTCAAGCATTCCATTCTAAATTGTACCTGGATTTCCTATTCAGTTTTTGTGTGCTTGATACTTTATTATATTCTTTTTCATAATAAATATATATTTTTTCTGTTTTGCTTGACAGCCTAAGTACTTGCCAAGCTTCATCAGGTAAGAACTTCGATTGATGATGCATCTTTTCCAGTTCTCCAGATTGAGATCACGTTTTGTTTCCATGAAGTATTTAGAAGGTAGTCTTGAAGTTCTTGTGAAATGTATCTCCAAATGTCTTTTGAAATAAGCATGTGTCTTCTTGTTGTCTTTTGCAAAAGCATCTGGATCTTTTTCTCTTGTTTTTATTTCTTGACAACTCGAAAATTTTTAATAAACGTAAAAACAGACATCATGAAGTAAAAAGTATAGCCTGGTAAATAAGACAGTGGAAAGCAATTTACTGCCACTTGATCATCAGGAAGCAGATGGAGACTGGTGCAAGTATAGTTACAGGCACCAGGTACGTTGGAGGTGGTGGCGTGCATGGATGGAACCTTATGCGCAAACTGACCAGTAGGGGAGCCAATGTACTTGCTCAAACACTTCTATGGCCTGGTGTATCAGATCTGACAGGATCTTTCCGGTACGTAACTGAAGTATAAGCCATTCCTTGGTCACGCTGTAGCGTTAAAACTTACAGTTCTTGGTTGTTTTAAAGGCTTTATCAGAGATCTGTTCTTGAAGATGTCATAAACTCCGTCGTTAGTAAGGGATACGTATTTCAGATGGAAATGATTGTCCGCGCCTCCAGAAAAGGGTACCATATTGAAGAGGTATGGTTTTGTCATGAACCCATCATGCTTAATGTTATGTTGATAAATGTTGAAATGGGATTGCTAATTGTTAGGTTGATAAATGTTGAAATGGGATCAAGTCCCGATTTGCTGACTCAAGCATGTCATGAAATTTTTTGAAATTGTTAAAGTCATATAATAAATATAGTGCTAATTACTATTAGGGAAATAGTTTTCTGTCTGGGAGTATGGTCTACGCCAGCACTCCCATGTGTCTATCTCTCTCCTCCTCAAAACAAGGGGCAGAGGTGTCTTTTCAAATGGGGAGGAGAGAGATAGACTCATGGGAGTGCTGGCATAGGCCACACTCCTGGACAAAGAACTTTCTTCCTTACTACTATTACCCTATACTTACCCTATATTTACTCAAGACTCCCTCTATGGGAGGCTTCTTTTCTGATTCCCCCAGAAAAGTAAACTATACCTCTATTTCCCCCAGTTAATTCAAATTCTATGAATTACCCTGGTCCCCTCCCCTCTCCTCCCACAGCCCTCTCCAGCGGCCCAACTCTGCCCTGCCACCACCTCCCACGAGGGCCACAACGACAATAGCACCATGCCACTACTACAACAACCTACCACTGCATCTCAACACTCAAAGGCCACTCTTCCCACATCTTTTCCCTCACCTTCATTGGCAAATTCCTCTAAAACGACTCCTCTAACTGCAAGATTTGTGCATGGCACTGCCACCCATCTATTATATCCAATTCCAACCCCAACCCCAACCCCGATTGCTCCTGTCCCTGCTCCAACTCCACCCATAACAATCACACCGTCGTTGCCGCCGGCAAGGGTGCCATCAAGTTCCTCGTTATCTCGGGTGACAAACTTTTCAGTGCCCAACAGGATCACAAGATCTGCATCTGGTGTATTGATAACATCGATGGCAACAATAATTCCCACTGCCACCGCAGCATGCACAAGTGCTTAGCCACTCTTAACACTCTTAGTGACCGTGTCCTCCGGCTTCTCCTGCCCAAGAACCTTGTCCAAGTTCACTGCCACAAGAAATGCACATGGGTCCATCACATCAACGCCATCTCCACTTGATGCAGATTCATCATCAAATAGGGCTTGTTTCATTGGGAATAAGTGTAGGGTTGGGATATATATATGTTGGGCCTTTGTTCCCAAGGGTTTTCTATGTATTAGGCCACTTTAGTGGGCCTGAAATAGGGGTATATAGGTTGCATACGGGATTAGCCCAATACTTAGTTTTTATTTTGTGTTTTTAATTGAACCGGTTTAAATTGGTTGCATCCAATTTGTTCAATTGGTCTAATTTAAGTGAAGTGATCCTATTGGCTAAGAGGTTCTTATATCCTATTGGCTGCTAGGGAATCTTCTTTATTTTAAGTAGTTTAAGTTGTTTTAAGTCATTAGGACTCTATTTTGAGTCTATTTGAGTTTCCTAGTCAGTTTAAGTTGCCTAATAGGTTAGGGATAAGGTTAGGCCATTCATTTTTAGTGTCTAAGTCTATTTTAGAGTCCTATATAAGTTTGTAAGGGAGGCCAGCATTGGACACGAATTTGATTAATGAAAAAGCTTTTGTTTGCTGCCATAGCTGCTGCTCTGCTCTGTGGAATGAACCTTGTGAGTAATATCAAGGCTACCTTGTGGGTAATATCAAAGTGAAGGGATTGGTGGACTCCGATCGACTCCTTGCACCTTGTAGATTGGGAGGTCCTTCTTTTAGTTCTTCAAAGCTGCTACCATTGAAGATTTAATCTTTCAAGTAAGTAGTTTATTAATTCAGCATTTAACCTTCTTCTTCTAATCCTCTAACCTAAGCTCCATCTACTCCTATTATCACCCCTTCCATTAATCCATAGATCCATTAGAACCCTAAAACCTTAAATCCAATTCTGCCCTAAATTGCAGAATTTTGTAACTCATCCAAACCCTAACTTCTATATACCAAAATAACCCCCTAGACCTGCCCATTAATACCCTATAAACCTCTTTCCTAAAATCTGCCCCTAAACCCTAGATCTTACAAACAGTCCATTTTCATAAGGCATCCTACCCAAAACCCTAGAATTCCAACCTCAACCAAATTTGATCCAACTTATACCATTAGACTCATAAAATTCTGCACATCATTACCAAATAAAACCCTAAGTCGAAACCCTAACCATAACCCTAATTCTGCCCTAATTAGCCTAAGCTGTCCCAATCGGCCAGCCTTGTTAAGAGATCCTATTACCTTGGTTCTTAGTGGGATTACTCCTACCTAGGACTACATTACCACCCTCTCCCTCTCTCGTGATGTCTCCCTTCCCTACGCCGTCTCCTGGGATTGAACCTTCTAAGTCTGGCGAACCCCGGATTTCAGGTCCTTCTCTACTCTCATCCATTTCCTGGTCTTAGAGACAAATCTTGAAGCCCCAATCCAGTCTACATTTCTGTAGTTGATCTCGACCTCCGTGAGGCAATCGCTGAACTACGCGAGGAATTACCCTGCCAATATCCTGAATCCGTGCAACCACCGAGTGATTTACTGGTGGTGAATGATGTTACGAAGCCATGGGCGAGGGACCTTGGTCTGAAAACTGTGGGAGCACCAAAATACTGCCATGCCAATTTCACCAAGTAATTGAAGGCAAATTTCTGGTCTGAATGTCTGATATGCGGTTCTCAAGCACGTTCGCAAGGAGCAAGCCGTGCTACTTCAACACGGAGTGATGGTGAAGCATCTGCTTAATGGCCGGATTTACGATCTTGGATTGCTGCTGCTGTTCCTCCTGGTATTCGCTGGACACGCGCGCTGATTGAATACAGCTGGAAGTGTGGAAACAGCATTGCCTCAGAAGAGCTGCGGGCTGGGAAGGGGGCAGGGTTGGGGGGAGGGTGTGGAGTTGCAGTGATGGAGTGCTGAAGAAGAGGGGGGGGGTCTGGGGGAGAGGAGGAGGGAGGTGCTAGTGGGGAAAGGGGGCAAGAAGCGGGGAGGAGAGAATGCAGAGGGGATGGGGATGGGGATGGGGATGGGGCAGGGGGGGAAGAGAGGGGAAGATGCAGAGGGCAAAGGTGGGCTGCCAGTGGGGAGGGGATGAAAGGGACCAGGTGTAATTTGGGGTTTTTGAACTCAGGGTAGAAAGAGAGTTGAAAGTTTGCTTTTCTGGGGGAAACAAAAAAGTTTGGTGTAGGGGAGTTTGAGTAATATAGGGCAAGTATAAGGGAGTGATAGAAATTTCCCAAAATGAAAAATATCAGGCATTTCTATTTATCCAAAAAGGATAACCGGGGACTTTTAGAAGGTATAGGAATTAACGTTGACTATTATAGTTCTCTTGGAACCCATGACATGGCTAACACCTTTGGTGTCTGAGAAGCTTTGCTAAACTCAGTTGACTCTCCTCAAACATTCCGATAAGCATAGTCACTCTTATTTTAACTAAATAGGCCAATATCAAGTATACAAATGGTACTTTCTTATCCTAAATAACCATATTTAGCCACGTTAAGAAACCCTGATGCTCCACTTGTTATCATGTCTAGAGATGAGGTATAATTACAAGTTGCAGGGTTGCTTTTTCAGATCACTCTTTAAAACGCCAAAACACTCTCACCTGCCCACATGTCCAGCTAGGAGGTCATGTTGTCAGAAGTAGCATTAAGTTCCTGTTTGTTTCATATGCTGATTTAGTTGTATTTTTTATCTTTTCATTGTTCACCTCATAGGTGCTTGAGCCTTTGATCCTTGATGTAAATAAAGATTTGGTTTTCTATGTTAAATAGGTACCCATAACTTTTGTCGACAGGATTTTTGGGAGTTCAAAGCTTGGAGGATCTGAAATTGTTGAATATCTGAAAGGCCTTGCCTATCTGCTGGTCACTACCTAAAATTTGGGTTGGGGATGCTTCAATCTTAGATTTTATTCCTTTGTGCAGAATAACCACTTCTAACTCTTGTTCCAGAGGTATTTGGCAAGAGAAAGCAACGAGACTCTCAATCCAGTTTTGCAGTTAGTGGTTTACAGTAGACTTTTTATACCCCACTCCCTTCCCTCCCAGAAAAAAAGAAAAAAGATGAAGCAATCTTTGTTCTCTTTCCCTGAGCTAATGTGTGAAATTCATTTTCGAACATTGGTTGTCCATTCAGTTGTAAATTTCTAATTTTGAACTGCATGACTTGGTTATGTATCTTTTGTGTTAATGTGATGGGGTCTACTGGAAATGTTTTTGTATATGAGCGAAAACTATTGGTAGTTTTCTGCCTTAACAGTTTAGTGTTGTAGCTTTCTATGCCATTAGATTTATGTAACATTCTTTTCATTCACTTGCCAGGATTAATGCATTGGAAAGTGTTTTATGCCAAATGAGAAATAAGCATATGGATGAGATCCACGGGGAAGATTAGGGATCCAAACTAACAGTTCCATGCAGGTTGAAGGAGAAAAAAAGATTTTCTAATTTCAGCAATGTGAGAAAGCTTTAGGTTCTTCTCTTCTAAGGCTTTGGCTCTTTTAGTTTCCTCTGAATAAATTAAGGTCAGGCAAATCAGCCATTAAAGAGCCATCGGTGGTTCGGGCATCACTTCCTTTCTCTAGGATCTTAGCCGCCTAGCCTGCTTTCCTATTTGGCTCCCCAACGGGTACCAAACATCATAGCTTCCTTTAAGCCTCATTGTCTAAATGGAAAAATGTGGGTGATAGTAAATCAAATTTGGCGTTGGAGATTAAGGAAAAGAATTTCCCAGAGTCAAATAGAATTCACATTTTCTATATCTATAGAGTGGACAAACGCCAAACCTGTAAACCATTCTCCTGCTTATAAAACCTTTAAGATTTCTATTGGAAAACCATAACCAGCCCAACTGTGGCAATTTCTTTGCAGCAATTGGCAAAACATCGGATCTACTGACAATGATCCTTTCTAACTGTGTTGATCTTGAAAAAGTTCATGTGTATATTTTTTTTTGGAATAGGGAGCTTTATATATATTTTGTATAGAGGGGGAGGGGGGGATCGAACCAGGGAGGGGATAAGGTACCAGCCAGGAGACTCGAACTCTAGACCTCTTGGTAAGCATGGGCATGAAACACACCACGGCTCACCAACTGAGCAAGGCAGTTGTTGGTAGTTCATGTGTATATTTTTAATTACTAGTAGCCACAACCTTTATCTTTTTATTAAATAACTGTTAAACGGAAGTGTACCCCATACAATTAAATCTGAGACTAGCTCTCATATCATTTTAGGGGGTGAATTTTACGTGCAACACATCTAGTTATGCTTGGTCAGTCATCTTAGGAAGAGCAGGATTACAGCACCCACGGTGGCATTCATTGTTGGGAGTTCGGTTTGGCTAGAAGCAGGAAATTCTACCCTCAGGTAGGAACCTCACCCATCCTCTGTTTTCCAAAACAAGAGGCTAAATCTGGAGTCCTACGCAAGTGATCACCAAGAGCTGTCGACGAGGTCTGAGAACAGGTATAACACAAGGTGTGAGGTTCCTCCAAGCACCTTTCAACTCAACTGTGAAGCAGAACCGACAAGGGTAACCTGCAGGTTGCATTGGTCATGGTGATTTAGATTTTGAAGTCAGACTCAAAGAGCTAGAGCAAATAGTTACAGGTGCATGTTGCAGGAAGATGCCAAGCTCCTTGCCATGAAGAATGGGCTCATTCACTGCTGCTCTTTAGGCCATTGACAAGCTTAGTGATGGAGAGTGAAGCTGAATCAGGTTATCAAAGCCCTCCTCCAAACCTGATAGTTGGGTTTCTGCTGCTGCTATCTTTCTTGAGATGGATTTTGTTTCCAGTTTTCTTTTTCTCTCATCTCTTTTGCCTTTGATCATAGACCTGTTAAGCATTCGGCCACTAATGCTGCCAAACACGTTCCATCTCCCTGAAGTCCATTTTTGGACTTCTTCGCAGATTGGCTTCTCCTCTTGTATTTGATTCTTCTGGCTTCAGTTAATTTATATATTTTTGACAACTCCCAACCCTCCACACCATCATCTCCCCTCCCCCCACAACCCCCCCCCCCCCAAAAAAAAAAAAAAGAAGAAAAAGAAACACCCCGTTAAATTGATGTAATGCAGCCTATTGGACCATGGTTGGACTTGGGAAGCCTTGCATATACATTATGTTCCATACAGGATAAAAAAATGCTTCCATCAAGGCTTTAGTTATAGATTCATTGTTTCGGAAAATAATATGGGTACCCGCTTATTCCAGCTGGTGCTGCAGTGGGAAGTCCAACAAGTTCTTTCTTTATAGCTACCGGAGCATAAGAAATCTGAGTTTGTGGCGGGTATGGAGCAGCAGCTGTGGCAGCATGATCCGGGTAAGCAGAACTAGGATATGCTGCTACAGATTGAGGGTAAGCAGAATAGCCTACAGAAGCAGTGTTGACAACATGTGCCTGTTGAGCATATCCTGCTGGCACGGAAATGGCTATAGGGACCACTGCTGCTGGTAGCTGTGTTTGTACCACTTTTCCCTTCTGAGTGTCAGCAACTTTCACAGTGATGTTCCGTCCCTACAACAAAAGGTAGCATAACAAAGAGGCAAGAAATCAAAGAATGACTTCTAAAACTTACTGCAAGGTTAAAGAATTGATGCAGAAGCGAAGTAGAGGAAAAAGAGGCTGCCGGTCTTACTAGGAATCTCAGTCCTGTTCTCTCGTTGGGATTCTGTTATCAGTCCTATTTTTATCTTCTATTGGTTATTAGTTAGTATTATTAAGGCTGAATTAGGTTCTGTCATTAGCAGTCCTGATTTGCTTGTTATTTCAGAGCCCTAGTCAGTATAGGACACTCCAATAGCAGGTTGATTGAGGAGTTTTAAGTCAATTCTGTTTTGTTTTTTCTTTTCCTTTCAGATCAGGTTTGAGTCCAGCATGTCCTTATTCATTCCTGATTGGCTCCTATCAATCAATCAATCAAATATTATAAATAGATGTACTGGCTTTCACCCCCCCCCCCAAAAAAATAAATACAATTTGAAGTAATACATCAGTTCAGATTTCTTGAATTTTTCTGTTGTGGATTCAGTACCGAGCTTGATGGATTCCAAGTGGAGCTTAGGTGGATTCCTAGCCTGGTTATCCTTCTATCTATTTATCTTTCTATCAAGCTCACAAGTCACATTCTATCAATTTCTAAACCCTGCGGCACTTCTGTTTTGTAAGAAAATACAAGAATCTACTCTGTTTGTGATCAGACAGTAGTTTCTGTTATTCAACTCTCTATGATTCTGTTTAGTTTCTGAACTTTCTGATCGATTCCTAGAGTTCAAGAGCTGCTATAAAAAATCCTAGTAGAACTAGGCCTCCTCAGAAACTCCTTATTCTGTTATCAAATTTTGCAGGCTGAATCTGCTAATACGGTACTCGATCGGAGTTTGGGACCATTCTGAGCTTTCTGCATTCAATTATACATTTCTTCCAAATCTGGTTTGTTCTGTGATCCTTCTGTGAACTAGTTTCCGCTAAGCTATAATGACATAGAGACTGGTTTACATTAGATATGCTTGAAACAACCAATCCAGGACTATCAAAATCTAGTAGTTATTTGTAATGCAACTAGCATGACCAAGGGTATGCTTGACACAACTTATCCAGGAGTATCAAAATTGGAATTACTGCTTTACATGTGATTTGGATAAGCAATAGATAACATAGGGCAATTGGAAGGATCTAGGTATTTTGGGTATTAAATAGAAGATTCGGTGGTTGTCCAATCATTTTTACTCACTCTTTTTAAGACTTACAAAGTTAATTCAGCCATTCAAAAGTAGAGACTTGATTCTGCATATTTCATTTCTCCCATCTTCCAGGAAAAGCACTAAATGATCGTGCTTCCACTTTATCAAAACTTCATGTTGAAAATTTTTATAAAGGTACAAGCTGCAAGATGTGGGTTATCAAATGCCACAAACAACAGTTCTCGCTAAAATGTACTTTTAAGTTAAAATTTGTCTTTTACCATTATCATCATGCCAAAAAAAATTCGAACTTACTAAAGGTATAATTTAGAAATTCTCAGTAGTAAAGTTCATTGCAATAAAATTGACATTTTTTGTCATTAGCATAAAGGAAATTGTCAAGTGACTATTTCAGATATCTGGGGTCTATCATACACAAAGAAGGTGACATAGATGGCAATGCCTCACAAAGAATTAAAGTAGGATGGATGAAGAGGAGAGGTGCAACCGGAGTTCTATGTGACCGACACATTCTTTTAAAGCTTAAAGGAAAGTTCTACAGGACTGTTGTTCGACCGGCTATGATGTAGCGGAATGTTGGGCAGTTAAGAAGTGCCATATAGCGAAGCTATGTGTTGCAGAGATAGGATGTTAAGATGGATGTGCGGCAAAACTAGGAAGGATAAAGTAAGGAACGAACATATTAGAGCGGATGTGGGAGTCGCCCAATCAGCGACAAGCTCCGAGAATGTCGCCTGAGATGGTTTAGCCATGTACAACGGAGGTCTAGGGATGCCCCAGTAAGGAGAAGTGAACTGATGCCGATTGAAGGAGCTAAAAGAGCTAGGGGCAAGCCTAAAATGACCATAGGTGAGGTTGTGAAGAATGACATGCATAGTCTGGGTCTTGTACCAAGTATGACCTCGGATAGAGCCTATTGGAGGGCAAGGATCCACGTTATCAACACCATGTAGCTGAGATTTTCCTGAATTCCTGGGCTATCCTCTTTCCTCTTACTTTCATCTTTCATTTTCCATTACTTACCTTTCTTATCCAATTTCTTTTAAGTTTCTCTTACTTTCCTTTGTTTTGAAAGGATCCATGTGGGCAACCCCATTTAGTTGGGATAAGGCTGTGTAGTTGTCATATAAAATGTATATCCTAGAATATCCATCCTTGAGGTGCCACTCGGCCAGGTGGCAAATTTCCAACTATAGATAGTGGAGGCCTGGAATCGAGTCCCACTTCACATGCCAGGTTGGGTTGGACGGGTTAGGGGGGGTAATGCAATCTAAAAATCCAGAATATGGATCTCCGATGCAAGCAGACCCAATTATCAAATCTGTGATCAAATCTGAGATAAAGAAAGCAACTGAGTTGTCAAGGGAGGAAATCAGATTGATGGAAAGAGAGGGAAAATTGATGAGATTAATTTGCTTGGAAGGAAGAAGAGAGGAGAAGAAATTAGGAATGGGATACCAATCCTGTATGCACTGCTCAACAGCACCAAAACCGATAAAAAAAAATCATATTATTAATTATTTACTCAAATCATCTCTAATTTATGTGGTTGTATTACATATATATATAAAGACCCTCTAAAATTCCTAAATTGACTCATAAAAGGACTCCGAATCACACTCACACACACACTCAATAAAGTAAATAAACTCAAAACATAACTCTATCTAGCTATTAAGTATTCTAATCTAACTCAAGCACTCAACTTAACTACTAATCCCGTGTACTAATTTTGTTCCTACTTCATGGACATATAAATTAGACTCGTTACAAAGAAACCCCCCAAAAAAATAAAAGGCCCAACCTATAATATAACTACCCAAAAGGTTAATTTCAGGCAATTGGACTACCCTAAAGCAATTGCATCAATTCCCCCCCCCTGGGTTGAACAAAGCTCATCCTTCAGTTTTGTAGAAGGGTAAAAAAAGAACTAGGGAGACTGTCTCATGCTCCGCATCAGTATCGAGAATCAAGTTCGGAAAATGAAACGTTGATGGCATATCCTTATCTTGAAATATATGGGGAATAACAAACTCAATATGTAGAACATCTATCACTGCAGTAGAACCTATTGTTGTTTCACCCATATTAATCATATCGTCCCCCTTTACCGTTACTTGTTCCCACATTAGAGCGGCCTTCCTCTTGTGTTGACCCTTTCGGCTCTTCCAATGGCTGCACTATCGGTGTCGCCTCCTTTGACTCTGAGTATACTTCGTTAACCAATACTTTCAAAACAAATGTCTATTGTAGATGAGAAGGCTTTATATTGCACAAATTGCTATTACGATCAACCTACACCTTCTTGCCCTTCCTACCATTGCCAACCAACTTTAATGATGCATTCAGAAGATTCAAATATCTCACAATAAGCATCATCACAGTATTGGGATATTGAGAATTCAACAAAGACATCATCCTCAGACTCAATGACGATCTCGTTAGTCTTTTATAACATCTCTACCACAGACCGCAAGATGAAATTGTCACTCTGCCCGTCATCTATGAGTAATATAGCAATTAATCTGTTGAGCAAACAAAATTTGATCTTGAAAATGTAAATATCCATGGCCAGGTTCGGCTCTAATACCAACTAAAGCAATCTGAAAATCCCGATTATGGATCTCAGATGCAAGCAGCCCCAATGATCAAATTTATGATCAAATCTGAGATGAAGAAAGAAACTGTGTGGTTAAGGGAAGAAATCAGATCGATGGAACGAGAGGGGAAAAAAGATGAGATCGATTTGCTTGGAAGGAAGAAGAGAGAAGAAGAGAAGAAATGCAAACACTCAACACTTGACTACTAATCCCGTGTACTTTCTCCCCACTTTATCGGCTAATAAATTAGGTCCGTTACAATGAAATCCAAAAAAATAAAAAGCCCAACCTATAATATAACTACCCAAAGTTCAATTTCAGCCCATTGGACTGCCACCAGCACCTTATGGGCCAGCCTCCCAAGTTTGTGCAAAGGCCTCCATTCGGGATTAATGTCTAATGCAACTGCATCAGGGGATTTCCTTGTAATAACAAAAAGAAATACTCAAATACATTCAGTATTCAATACCATTAAGGATAACACATTGAAGTATGGCAGAATGCATTCTGCAAACTATTGCAGGAAAATGAAGTCAAACAAACATCATATAATTGTACAACAGAGCAACTGAGCCATGAAAGGAGGAAAAAATGTAAACAGAGAATAAAAGCTTCCTTTGGAAATACTGTTCCAAAGGATTGAAATTTTGGGCAAAGATGCCTATGAAGAAAAATATTACCCATTATTTCCATTTGTATTCAACAATTACTATTTAAGTCCGCTCTCTAACTAAATTAATAGCTAAGAAATCATGTATTAATGGATCTCTATACTATTTCACAGAACTATTGCATAAAAGTTTTTTAGGGTCACCTTCTGCCATTTAATACAAGGATACATGAGCTATCCACTGCCCATGCAAGACAATCCAGAACAAGTGTAGCCTCAGGGTGTTAATGGTTGAAGGCAATCAATGCAAGCAAAGTTATTTAGAAATTAGAACCATGCATAAAGATGATCTATAGGAAAAACCATGCATAGAAGTGATCTATAGGAAAAACCACGCAAGAGATAACATCAGCGGGCTATCTTACGCACCCCAAGAATCTTATTTGGATCATCTATGGCCTTCCTTGCAGCCTCCACTGTCTTGTATGTAACAAAGCCAAAGCCACTACATGCAAAAGAAGGAAGACTACATAGTTCATCAAAGCTAAAAAGAGAGATGAAGATACAGAAATGCAAAATACTTCATTCAATAATGTAGCCACTGCATGCAAAAGAGGAAAGAGATTATAATCAAACTGTACTGAGAATGTTAAACACCAAATTGCAGAACAAACTGTTATCAACAATACAGAGAAAAGGATGTGTATTTTTTTACCGAGATTTGTTTGTCTCTTTGTCGTAAGCAACTGAACCTTCTTCTATCTCACCATGCCTACAAAAAAAGTTGAGCAGAATCTCACTGGTGGTTTCTGGAGAAAGGCCTCCAATATAGAGCTTCCTCAGCGCTTGATCAGGGGTTATGCTTGCACTACTTAGGCTCTCACAAGCTAGGTTACAGACGGCCAAGCGACCCTGATACATATTATTTCCTAATGTAAGCATTATGTAAATATTAAAAAAACCAAGAGACGAACCCTATCTATAAAAGATACGGCTAATTACAGAATGCATTCAAACAGCAGATAGATGCTATACCCTGATAAGAGTTAGGAAATGAGGTAAAAAACAGTCATGCAGTTCAGATGTGGAAAATTGAACCTTCATATTGTAAACACCGATTTGCGGACCACAAGGAAATACATGAATAGGTAGCAAAACAGTTTCAAACAAGGAGAATGATAAAGGACAAGAATACATACACCATTTTTTACTTTTTCTTTTCCTTCTCTTTTAGATGGATGGAAACAAATGTTAAGAGTAAAGTCTTTCATTTTTATTGATGATAACAAAAAAGACATGTTACAACCCAAATGCATAAGAATTACATATTTGAGGGGACTCAGGACTCTATGAAAGGATGGAGGAAGAAAAAAACAAGGCAAGAAATCCCGGGTGGGAGGAGAGCTCAAAAAAGAGAGAGAGAGAGAGAGAGAGGAAAAGTAGACAAAAGTTCCCAAAGAGAAAGAAACACTCGGTCAAACCTCCAAAACACCGTTTCCTGACACCAAGCAACCCTTTGCAACCTATCACCAGTGAGTTTTCTACTTACGTCAATCAATTTGCTAGGTTCCTTTAATGCACTTTGAGTTGACTCCATGTGTTTAAACGTGATGAACCCATACCCACGAGATTTTGCAGTGGCTTTGTCAATAATCACAGCTCCTTCCTCGATTTCCCCATGCATTTGGAATGCCTGGATCATTAGACACACAATCAATAAGTTTGGAATACCCATCACGAGCAGAGAGAAATGAAAACTTTCCAGAGAATAGCCAAGCTGATAAACAAATCTCCTGATTGTCCAGAACAAACAAATAGCAAAGGGCGGAAAATATCTTAACATTTTATAAACAGGAAACATGAAGCAGATCATCTGTCCAACTGATGAATAGTTTTGGCCGAACTTTTATTTCATCAGGCAATCACTCTACAGACATTGGAAACACACAATCAAGCAATGCACTCACAGCACACAGGGTCTCTGAAGTGGTGTCCCAAGCCAAGCCACGAACGAAAAGCTTTCGATGGACTGGATCAGCACTTGCAATACTTTTAATTTCTTCTGCAACTGAAGGATATTGGGACCCGCTGCAAAGCTCAACATGCAAACACACACACATGCACAGAGTCAATTCACACAGCATTCAATCAGGGTCAACACTAACATGTCCTCTTTCTCCTGATATGAAGACAAGGTAGCAGGGAAAACCAACTTCAATATTCTCACCTTCCGGAAAAAGAAAATTAAATGGAAGGGAGTGGAAACTCTCCCATGGAGTCATTGACTCGTGATGTACAGAAGATAATAATCCCACCTTACAAACATCCTAAAGTAATATTTCAAATAGTTTTTCCACCCATGCCTGCAGACCAATTTCCCACATTTGATGACAATATTAACAATTAGATTAAATTTGAACCCCATTCCCTGTTGAAAGTAAATATGTATATTGGAGTCCAAATTCATCACTTCACTTTAAGAATACCACAGAAGGTGTCCAGCCTAGTGTCAGGAACAAGAAAGCTCAATTGTGATGCCTGGTCTTCTGGCTATCCTGTGTCAAAGGCATCTCCAAATATGGAAACAATTTTATCCTTTTAATGTGTCCCTACCCCATAGCTACTAAGCACTCTAAAGAAGCTCAAGCCTCTGGCATCCTAATTGATTAAAGAATTTCGACACTTCTCCTCATTGTTCTCTTGACCTTCTTTGGTAGTCACTGCCATTATTGATTGAACTCTTTGAATGTCATTTCTCGGATGGAAAGCAAATAGTCAGCTTTCTGGAATCTAAGAACTACTACTATAAACCATTCCCAAGGGATCTTGGGGATAATATTGATAGTATGTATTTTTGCATAGTTGAATTAGAACAAGTCCATATTTTGTAGAAGAGATTCTGTATGTCTTGGAATATGTAATCCAGAATACCGTGGGGATATTCTGGTCCTTTTGGGCTTACTTAGTTGTTAAGTTATTAGGATTAGATTGCTGCTCTTATTGAGTCAGTTAGTTAGGGGTAATTATGTCTATTTCAGTCCCTTCGTAACTTTCCCCTCTATTTATAATAGAGGGGCTTACCTATCAATGAATAAGTAATTCCATTATCTAATTCTCTTTCTAACCCACGATTTTGCCAACATGGTATCAGAGCAGGTCTGATCTAGGTTAGAAAGAGATCGAATTATTAGAGTTTTCCTGTTCTGCCCCTGCGTTGAATCTAGTACTGTTTTCTGACCAGATTCATTGACATCGAATCTGAAATCTATGCTTTGATTTATGCATTGATATCTGGTTCTGTTCATTACATATCTCAGACCTATTATCAGTATATAATCGATTACTTATTGCTGTTCTTAGATTCTGATTTCTAACCATAATACCCCTAGTCCTATTGCTACTAGGACTCACCCATATCTGTTGATCTGACCATCCAATTAGGTCCAGATATTCAGAAGGTCTTCCCCTCGCCATTAACTGAACTTGATATCAGTTTGTCTGGCTTGGCCTCCTGATTTTGTGTTCTAGTTAATCTCCCTAAATCTGAACTTTTCTCTAAATAAAGATCTTGTTATTGGTGTTTGAGTCATTCAATTCAGTACTACATTAAGTTGTCCCCACTCCCCACAAGACCGTAGCTGAGATGTATTCGGTAGAGAATGACATGTTTTGAGTGAAGAAATTTGAGTTTTCTTAAAATCTTCAGTGTTGTTGAGCAGTGCATACGGGATTGGTATTCCAAAACTGCTCCCTCCTCCTAGTTTTGTTCATTTTTCTTTCTAGATGTGATCTTTCCTCCCTCTTTTCTTCTTCCCGCTTCTTCCAAATCTGGGTTTTCTGGAACTTAATCCTTCTATTTCGGATTCTGACTTTTGTTTAATGTTTCATCATTAAAATCAGTTCATAAATTAATGGGCAAGAGATCACTGCCTAATCGTGTGGGGCCTGCACAAACGCGGAGGCCAATGAGAATGCACGTGGGGGCATCAACATGGATGAGATTTTTAATTTCACGGGCGGGCGGGGCGGTAATTTTACGTGCTCCTCTGTCTGGGCGCAGGTTCTACGCGACCAGGCAGCGTTCTTTTTCCCTAAATTAATATATGATTTCAGTTGTTTTCAAAACCAAAAATTCTACTGGACTTACAGAAATCCTAGTTGAATTTGACTTCTTTAAAATTCTGATTTTTGAACTTCAGTCGTTCTTCTCTGAATCCTGGTTATTTTTTGCTAATCATTCTTAAAATTTAGACCATAAGTTGACTGATGTTATAATCCCCAGAATTTTGCCCATCGATTCTGCAGTATTGCTCAATCCTACCTGCAGAAGAATTTTTCCATTGGTGGAAATTTCAACTGAGAGCATACTTTGCAGAATTATTTCCCTTGTTAAATAGTCTACTCGACCAGAATTCATAGCCATATGAGTTGTTTTGATCAAGTTATTAACCTTTCTCCTAATCTGTTTTGTGTTCTTTTCCTGTGATCCTATTGCAAGCTACTTTCCCATTGGAATTCTCCTGGTTTACAGTAGAAACAATGGAGTAATAGAATTGCCAGCCTGGAAAACTCATTGCCCATCCAAGTACCAACATCAACCTAATGACTTGATTAATCCAGATGAATATGAAAAAAAAAGAACCCCAAAATGCATGACAACCACAGGAAAAAATGGGAAGGAAGAAAATATTGAGTGGTGGAGAGAAGAAACAAGAAAATAACAGACCATGCAATAGTTTTATTCTGACTTGAAATGTAAAATGCAAGGCAAACCACATGTGGATTAAAACATTAGGCAAACTAGAGAAAACATTTAGAGTATTAACTTTGATAGTTTTAACAGTTTAAAACCTTGGACTTCTTATATAAATTATGATTTTTTCTTCTTAAGGTTGGAAAATAAATTACAACTTCAATATACAGCTTTCATCCAGGTTCCAGCATCCTGCTATTGCTTTATACAAAATCAACACTACAGGATCACACAAGAAAAATGCAGAAATCGCTTCAATTGAATAGAAAAGAACCCAGAATACTAAATTGAAAGTGTTAACTAAAAAAAGGTAATAAAAATGCCAAATTTCAATTTTTAAATTTCGTGTACAACTTAAGATGCATTTGTGTCATTAGTTCACCAAAACCCATAGGGAGCATGGTGTCTTTCCAAAGATTAAACCCGCAGGGCCTCCTATTATAATAATAATAAAAAAATTCAAACTACAATAACCTAACAAACAAACAATCTCAAAGAATAACACAAACATGCCACAACATCATAACTGGAAAGAAAAAATATCGAACAAAAGGGGATATTGGGTTTCAGTTATATATTTACAGCTTGAGAAGAAGATCGAGCAACTGGTCTCTTCTGAGGGGATCAAGAAGCAAGCGAAGCTGCTCTAACGAAAGCGAAGACTGTCCATTGCTCGTCTCATCGAGCTTCCTTTTCTTCACGTCCTCCATTGTTAACCGTTACTACTTTTTTTCCCCTGTACAGCCAAAAACTCCTATGTAATGCTGCAAGGTTCACAAACTTGCAATGAAGGTTCCCGTTCACTGCGTTGGATCTAAGAATAAACACCGTGTTTGGTTACGGATTTTAAACTGCGCCCCGTAAACTCTCCGGGCTCGGGCAGCTGATGGTCCATATTCAGTCCATTGTCCCGTCATTCTTACTCCATACTCCGTAGGGTGCAATCCACATGGGGTCTCAAGTAGTGGTGTCAAATCCTAAACTGAACCGGTCAAACCGGTTCCCTTGGGCTATTATAGAACCAGTTGAAAAATCGGACCAATCGAAAACCCTATTGAGCACGGAAAAGCAAACCGAAACCAACTCAAATACCATAAAAAAAAAAAAAAGGCAAGAGATCTCTACTTGGTGGTATTTCTTACGCCCTCTCACAGTGTCCTGTGAGAGGGTAGGAAACACGAATTTTTTCCCTATCCTGTTCCTTGCCCGATACAGTGGTCCAGTTCCTCTCATAGGGAGGCGGAAATGACCACTTAACCTCCCTCGGGCAGTATGTGCGGGCAGTGGGTTAGGTGGTCATTTCCACCTCCCTATGAGAGGAACTGGACTATTGTATCAGGCAGGGAACAAGAGCCGATAATGATCGAGGAAACACCAAGTAAAGATCTTTTTCCAAAAACCTTTTTTATGTATATATATATATATGACAAACCGAACCCAATATCAACCCGAACAATCTAATAAGAGAACAAGGAACAAAATTGGACCAAATTCGAACCTTCCCTTATTAGTTTGTTTTGGATTTACCCATTCTCACTGCAAAACCGATTCAACCAGATTGAAACCAGACCAAATTGATCGATTGACACCCCTAGTCCTAAGCTCATAGATGGTAAAGGTGTCAAACAGTTTCGTTTTGGTTTTTCGGTTCAGTTTTAATATGTACACATCGAATAATTTTAAAACCCTCAAACTGATGAGGTTTTATTCAGCTCTTATTCGGTTTTCATGTATTCTGTTTAATTTGGTTTATTTAGTTTGGATTCGTTTAGTCGATCTGGTTGATCGAGTAATTTTAAAACCCTCAAATTTGCCTTTTTAATGCCAGAACAGTCCATGGGTCAACATCAGCCTGAACCCTAGAAGTCTAATTTGGATAGGCTGATCTGGACCAATTTCCGCTTCAGCTGGAATTGGTGGAAAATCGGTCTGAATCAGCCTGAACCCTAAAAAATCTGTATGGATCGATCGATTCAAATCAGCAGGAATCGTGATCAAGGCTCAGGACGATTCCGATTCAAATAGGTCGATTCGACCAATCCGATTCTGGGTATTAAAACCCTGGTCCAAATATTCATGGTTTAGAAATCGGATCAGAATAGATTGAATTGGCAATTCGACTTGAATTCAATTAGTATTGGTCCCATGTCTGATAAAATTGCAGTTCAATGTTCTTCTAAATTGAAAATGGAAACTTTTGTAATCATGATTCTATAATTGCCTTAAACTCTTAATAAAATATCGTAATCGTCTTTTTCAAATAGAATCTTTACTTCTTAAGCAGAGAATTGGATTCCAAGATATTAAAATTTAATAATCAAATTTAGAAGGTTTAACATAATCGTGTTAGATAATGATTACAAAAGTTTCTATTTTAGTATTGATTTAATTTCACTCCCCTTCCCTTTGTTTCCCTTGCAACGAAACGAAGCTTGTAGTTTGAACTTTGATTGATATTTTAATGAACTATTTCTAGGCCCGGCTTACAAAGTTTAAGAACAAAGAATGCAGCACCAGAAGCTAACTAACTTATTTCGGAGTGGAAGTAGGAACTCTCAGATTGTTCTCCTACAGTAGAAGCCTGAATATCCTCAAGACTATTTAACTTTTCAGGGAACAAATTATCCAGATTCTCAGTCTGAAAAAGGCTCTGGTTTGTTTTCTGCTGCTCTTCAAACATCATTTTGAGTTGCCTCCCTTGTTCTTCAATCCGCACTTGTAAATTTCTCTGAATCTGACAGTAAGGGAGTGGATGAATAAGTGTTATGGTCTCTTGATGAAATATATACGAGGACAGAAACAGAAAGAAAAGCCATGTAAGGGTGAACACACCTCTAATTGTTCATGGAGATGCCTCTGTACATCTAGTTGCTGTCTCAGTGCTTCTGTGATTTGCATGCAACTATGATACAGGTGATAAAATTGTAGGAAGTTTAGCTACATGTGCATATGTTAGTGAATACTATATACTTATATATAACCTAGTTAATAGTGTAAACAATATAAAGTCAGAAAGTTCTTGAGTGATAAAATAAATGTTTGAGACATCCAGTATGCATGTTAATGATTAACCAAGGCAAGAGACTTCATGTCATAAGAAACTTACGTTTTCGTATCAATCTGAGCAATGTTGTTGGAACATGTTTTCCGGTCCGACTTTCCTGCAATAGCAACAGAAAACAGACATTTTTTTTTTTTAGTTTCCTGTAACTAATTGATGGCCATAGAAGGGATTCGAATTATCATACTCGGAACTGTTACTTGTGAAATTTATACTCAGATTTGTTACTTGAGAATTTATACAGAGGCATAATTAGCATAAGAAACTAGTAAAATGTTTGAGGATATTCTCAACACTGCATGTCTCAACACTCACATCAGTGTCAGCAAACTAGTTTCTCTAAGTGGAACCAAAAAGAAAGAAAAATGATTCATCATCTAATCACTGTGTAATATTTATTAGCACTTCCTCCTCTTCTAGCTTTCAACATCTAGACATGGATGGCTATCGACAACCGGAATTCGATGCTTGTACGTGAATAAAGTGGTTAATTCTGAGCATCCCCAGCAATCCAGAATGAAAGGAGATCCCACATGCAAGCAAAAACATGAAAATAGATCAGTGCTGGGGTGCATTAGAGTTGCATCATAGGACCCAACAATGCTTTAGGCTGGCCAAAATATCATAGCTTCACGAGCCCATCCTCGGTCATTTTCAAAGGTAGTAAGTAGTACCAAATGTTAGATGGATGAAAAGGGGCAGGAGAACAATGTAACATAGATATGGACACATAAACCACTGCCAGACACCAATTAGAGGTATTAGATACCGAGAACATCTAGGAGACTTGATAAACTACATTCATGTTAGTTAACTGATACAAAAAAAAGAGTGTACCTAGTGCACGAGGTTCCCGCCACTGCGGGGTCTGTGGCACCTGATACCACTAGGTCGCAATGGAGCAACCTTACTGTTGCTCTGAGGTCCAACCTCATTATGCAATCTAGATAGCAATGATACATCTAGCAAGTGTAAATAAACCCAAAAATCAAATCCAGTTTGAATTTCAAATGGTTCATTATAAAAGCCTGGGATTATTAGAACAAATTATTGTACGCCATGCAATAGGGAGAAGCTAGATTATTCTCCTATTAGAAAACTCAAAACAGCACAGTCAACATTAGCAATCTATAGAGCAATAACTGATGGGTATCAGATTTCCATCAGCTAACAAGCTCACAAATCTAATAAAATGAAATCCATTCAGTAGTAACAGATGAGTAAATGATAATAAATTTACCTTCTGCAGATTCTGGCATGTACTTGGCAGTTCGATATTTCTGTCAGGCAAATTAAAAAGGTTCACTCATGTCCCCCAAAACTAAATCACAATCAAGTTAAACATCCAATGTTGTGTACTTTGCAAAAGGGAGGGGAAGAGAAAACCAACCTGCAAATGGCTTTTCACATGGAAGATGGTCAATCCTTCAGAGTCCATCAACCTCAGGATTCCCTTCGGAGTTGCCTCTGCACTCAAGAACAAATAATATGTCATTTGACGGCTCCTTTATTGACTTGAACAAGTTCTTATCATATTACTTACTGTCTGCACCTCCAAGACGATTCACTGATTCAACAAACCGCTCATGAAGATCTGGAGTCCATCTAATCCGTGTTTTACTTGACGCTGCTGCTCCAGATGAAACAGGACTGCCAGAAGTAAAAGAAACACCCCCTGAAGTAGGTCTTAGAGATTGCCTGTCCGGTTGATGATGGAAGCTCGGCTGTGCTAGAGCGGTGAATGGATTACAACCAACCTATAAAAATTGAAAAGCCCAAATCCAATCAAGCTAATTCTTCTCTATAATTATGCATATAATTAAAGCCACATAACTTGAATGACTGGAAAGAAAAATCTATATGATGTCAGAGACTGGGAGAGGAGGGGAAAGAAAAGAACTTACTCTAGGATTCTGACTTCTTTGAATAGGGACTGAGAGGTGCCTATTAGCCAAGGTGGCCTCCTTACCAGCCAACTTATTTTGCAGAAGAGGGATGTAGTCACTCCCTCGCAAATATCTTGAGGAGATTCTATTGGAGTCATCACAAAATACAGATTTCTGATTGCTATGCAACGGAAGTTTCACAACAGATTGCAAGGTATCCCTTGATTGAAGGTCAATATCATCATGCTTTGCTGAGTTAATAGAAAGGGGATCCTCATAAGGCTGTAATGATGGAATTGCTAGCTCATAATTCTTGTGAAGCTGGGGGCTCCACGGGAATGTGTCAACTTGAAACTGGCACTGTGGAAAACCTATGTAATCTTGAGCTGTATAAAAAGTAGAAGTTGTTGATCCAAAATGACTTGAAATTGTACCAGCAGGATTAGCACTCCTGTGGTTTTCCAGTAGAGATCCTCCTCCCATAGCGGATGATGGAGATTCGAAACAAACTCCCATATTCCAAGACTGCCGAGAACCAAAATTTCCAGAGGAGCGATCAGATAATTCCAAAGAATAATCACTCAGCCATCCATTGTTTGGTTCTTGGCACTCAAGCTTATGAGTGTTCATTTACAGGAAATCAGAATTTTGTATACTATGAAAGAGAAAAACTACAAAACACTGGACAGACTACTTCACTAGCACCTAGAACTGATCGATTACCATCTTCTATCTTAATTGACATCAGAACAATAAGAAAGTTTGTTTGGTTTTGGGTGAATTCCCTCAGAAAAAACACGTAAAATCAGAAAAGACGATGAAGCAGAAAGGGGGATTAACATCATACTTTGAATTCAAAGGTCTTATTGGAGAAATTGTCTATTTCTCATATTCTACAAGACTTCTAACATAAGATATTAATTTGAATGCACAACCCCATCAATCTTTTATATTATTCCTAAGATGGATAGAGATGAACAACATCTTGATATACCCAAAGCCCAATATATATGTAAAAAAAATGACAAAAATTTATCAGAATATAATTAATTAATATATTAACTAATTAAACAAACAAATGTCTGTTAACTCTATATATGAATAAAATTGGAGTGTTTACTGTGAAACGTTGAATCCTAATTCCTAACTATAAAAAGGTGGTCGGTTCTAAAATCCAGAACTTAAGTGATTCTTAAAGAGTCTTATCACTTTTGTTATCAGAAATCCGGAATTTTCTGCTATGGGTATCAGAAGCTTAATAGTTTAATGTGTGAGATACTGGAATTGGCATAAATTCACAACCCCCAACAAGCCTTTAATTATTCCTTAAATGGATAGCTAGGAAAAGTAATTTAGCCAAAAACACAAATACATTGTGCTCATTTCCAATAGAAAAGAAAAAAAAAAGATCACGGCCTCTGGGTGCCTTCACTTCCCTAAAATTGAATGTTTATACGTTGGAGTATACATTTAACAATGATACAACAGATCATAGAAGAATTTGATTAATGCAAAACCAAAAACAGAAGTTAGGAAACTGCAACCAAGACAGAAATATAAAATAAATCCACAACCAAGTCTACAAACAAGTAAAACAGAGAGGAAGGGGGGGTTATAGTCTCCTTTTCCCACTTGGGTACTCGAAATTCGACCCATTATAATACTCCAACGCAATGGACAGAGAAGGCAGGCGAGAGGAGAAGAAATCTGAACATTACAAATACAGAGAAATGTCAACATCTTCACCCTCCTAGAGAAAGAGAAAAACTATTACCTAAAATTTCTATATGGTTCTTTCTGATTTTTTTTCACTGTTTGACATCACGGACTGAAAGAAACCATGATTTGTTTTTGAGAATCTTTGAGCGACCATTTTACCATATCTGATGATAAGAAAAGTATCACAGTTATTCTAATAGTACATGCATAGTCACAGCTGTTATTCCCAGTGAAGGCCCGATAAGAATCAAATGTGATTTAATGTTGGAATTCGATGGGAAAAAGGCTGATTCCTTTATGGGTTTGATGAGAAAGGAATAACCAAGTGCATTTAGGAGCCACAATAGTCAAAAAGCACAGAAAATTCCATCTTTAGCACTTAAAACTCACTCTACCTTCCTGTCTGTCGAGCTCAGCTCTTTGGATCAAATTCTATCCCCAACTTCTGGAGTCGGAATGTTTGAGAAATGTGTACTTAACAGTTAAAACTTTTTTCCCATGTTTAATTTAGGGAGACTGAGCAAGCGGCAAGGGAGCGCACCAATCAGGGAGCCATGGCTGTATGGGGCATGGGGAGGAGAGCGAGGAGAGACTATAAGAAAGAGCTTACATTAGAAACATCTCTCCCTCTCTTCTAAATCCAGATCCTTTTCGAACTGTTTGGGCGTTCAATTTTTCAGTCACCATCCAACGATTGAGAGGGTTTATACACACATTCTGTTTTCCTCTTTCTTACTAAGACGATAAAACTTTGATAACGATGCGAATTCTGGTGGTTTTTGGCTTGCACAATAAGGTTGTAAGAATCCATCATGTGTTTGAAAAGGGAACCAAGTGGCAAACTTGTTAGCTAGATAAGACATACCCACACCATCTTGACTTTTCGCTATATCAATTGTCTAGGTTAGATTTATTTTCCATAGTATTGTGACTCTAGGGGTCCAGTGATCCTAAGACTTATGTAAGCTGTGTTTTCCTTTTCTTTCTCCTCGAAATGGAATTTGGAGATTTTGTTCCTTAAGCGTGGAAAAAAATTTTCAAAATTTTGACAGATTAATAAGTCAATTTTTTTTCAAGGATAAAGTTTTCCTCCACCCATTGAGGACGGTCCACCCACCATCATAGTATGTTTTTAGGAAAAGAATTATCTGAGCAACGAAGGGAGAGTAGGTTAGCCACTATTTTAGGAATTAGTATCGGATCAGTCGTATTAGCCACGATTGGTATCAACATGTGATTGATATGGATCAGCTAGCATGGTACAAATGTGGTATTTTTTTTTTTTATGTAAAATGCTATTTTGGTTTGGTATAAGTATCGATATGTACAATTCGATAAAACCAATATGTATAGGAATCAATATTGGTATAAGTATTGACAATAACTGATACCATGAACTAAATCCATGACGCTAGCAACCTCTCCCTTTCTCTCTCTTCTTTACACATAAAACGACCTCACAAAGCCTCCCATGTATGAAACCATATGTTGTTTGCTTAGAGAACCCTCTCCCATGTTTTTATTTCATCGTTGGGAGAGGATTATCTAAATGGGCAGCTTAAAAAGGAATCTTCAAGCGGGCACCTATATATTTGTCACATGTCAATGTAAAGTGGGTCTCCTACTCACATGTAAGGTTTCAGCCTAATCGGCATTCTCTTGATGGCCAAATCTAAGTTTTGAAAGATCTAAGACTATGAAAGAGTGCACAGTAATTGCCAAACTAATAATAGGTGTACTTAGAAACTTTTGGAAATACATGCCAATACATGGGAGGCTCTCTTTTTTTAAACTTTTAGGTAGAAAGAAAACAATCATAAGACTAAGAAAAAAGATGAGAGTCTACATCATAAAATTTTGTCAATCCTTGCCCTTAAAGTTTCTTTATGGGAAAAGATATTACAGTCACATCCAAGAATCACTGATTACATTCTTAATATCATAAAGAAAAGTAAATATTTTCCAAGTTCAGCACCCCATGCTTTGTTGTAGTAGGTCAACCAAGCTTTGACAGTCAATCTAAACACTTCAAATTTTGATTGTTGTATTTCATTGAGCATTTCCTTTGCCTCGGCCTACAATGTGTTGCCTTAGCAATCTAACTCGAGATACGTGGGAGGGTATTTGTTTGATTTAGATTCTAAAATTTGACATATGGCCAATCATACCACTATCTCAATATCCAATAATCAAAACTTCTATTACTCGTCCACATGGTAGATATTCAGTTGCCCGCTTGGAGATTCATTTTTGAGTAGCCTGCTTGGAAGAACTATTCCCTCCATGGGCCATATGACTTGATGGTTCACCTAGACAATGATAAATTCAAGAATAATACAATAAGTGAATAATATAAGAGAAAGGGTTTAATATAATGTCAGAGTGCAGTTTTGCACCACTAGGAGGGAAGGGAGATGAATCATCCAATAAGGGCAGGCATTTATTGAGGCGAGAGAGTGCAAGACCCATGGGTTGATGCGAGAGAGCATGCACAAGAATCTATGCATTGATGTTGTGCGCCTCCTTTTCCCATAATATTATTAACAAAGGGAGTGTCACTGTTTAATGACACCTCTGTTGGTGTATTTAGAACTTGACACACACATTCCATTGCTCATTATCTTATTCCCAAAAAACATTTAACGTAATTTTTTCAAATGCGGGTAAATGACTTTGAACTTTTTGAAAATCCCTTTTTTAGCCCTACATTAAACATTGTATTATTTTTTAAAATAAAATAAGGAACAAGAAAAAATAAGGTTATAAATCTATTGATACCTTAAGGGGTGTCAATAAGAAAATTACACTAACATAAATCAAATTGCAAATAACATAAAGAGGAGAGAATGCTTGCAAACAATGACTTCACCAGCCATGAAGGGCTAGGAACCCTCAAAGACTACCCTATGGGATAAAGCCTCAAAACAGAGATTCCCTAGTAACCCCAAATTTAGCCATGTCATCAACAAATAAAGTTGGCAGAATGTACCATGCAAGAGAAAAATTACTGTGTGCTTAAGGATTGAGCTTTCCAAAATGCAAATAAAATGAACTTAGGTCACCCTTCTATAATCACTTGTACCACCCTTCTTGTTAAACAACCCAATTGCCTCAGATTGGACAAGGGGGGAGAGGGGGGAGGAGGGGGAAGGGTTCTTTGAGCAAGTGGCTTAGGGGAACATACCAATGAGGGGAACATACCAATGAGGAGCAACAAAGAGGCTTCCTATGTAAAGGGTAGAGAGATCACTTTATGTGAAGAGGAGAGAGAGAGCGAGCTAGCTAGTGTACTAGTGTATCCTCCATGGTTGCTACTTGCTAGAGAACCTTCCCCCCTTAGCTGGAGATGGCATCCACCATGTGGAACCCACTCATGGTAGATGCCATATAGGTGGCTCACACCCATTCTCGTACGAGAATGGGATCTGCCTCCCCCTCCCAAAAAAAAAAAAAGTTTATTCTTGGTGTAACCAAGGCATCATTTTGTCCTCCACTTTTGACTTGTCTTAGATAAGACAAAAGGAAAGATAGGTAATTTGACTAAAAAAGACAAGTTATTGAGGGTGTTCCCATTATGTGGTCAACTTATTTTCATATCCATTTATATCCCAACAAATGTCTTCCCCTATTTCGATAGCTCTGACCCTTATTGTACATAAGTTTCTTAATTTAAAGACCGTTTCATTCAAAAAAAAATTCAATACTCAGTGTAATCAACCGTAACTACACCAAACACAACCCAAAAAAGAAAAAAATACAAACAACACAATAAAAAATCAAAACTTTACTTGAGATTTTGAGTCTCTTGCCCATGTTGTGGTTCTCATCATATCTGCCACCTTCTAAATTTCTTATCTCTCCCTTCTTCCAAATAGACCAAATGAGTAATAAATAAAAAATAAACATTACTTAAGCTTTCCTCTCTTGCCTGAGTAGGTTTCCATTTTGATAGAAAATGGTCACAAAAGTAAACCCAAATAGCTGTAAGACAAAAGATGACTAATAGATTCCTCATTGACAAACACAACGTGCACCCACAATGTTAAGAATCATACTTATTTATTAAACTTAAAGAAATTAAATATGCATGAGAATAAAAAAAATTATTAAACAAGTGAAAGCCTTCATGCGGATAAAAGACACCTACAATGTTGACATTTTGATGATACACCACTAAGTATTTAATATAGTTCTTGTTTATATGTTGGATATTTTGGATAAATTATTAATAGATAAATGGGGAGCAGTTCTCTGTGCAGCAGCGAAGGCTGCGCTCAGGCACATGGGGGTGGGCACAATGACCACCCTGCCCCCTGAGTGGCAGACCCATGTGCCTAGGCACAGCCTGCGCTGCAGCACAGAGAACATTCTCCTTAGATAAACATAGAAACTTCATTTTCATCCCTTCTTGGGGACAAGGACAATTGTGAGGACCATGGCAATGTAGTATCAATTAATTATATAAAATAATAAAAATGATATATTTGTAAATTAAATTCACCTTTGCCATCCAAACTTACCCTTTGGAGTCTTGAAAGAAGAGCTATATAGATCATAAACTACTTTATAAGCTTCAATAAAGGGAAAATCTTAGGCTTGGATGTCAAGTAAAGAAAAAAAAAATTTAAAAAAAGTTGAATTTGAGGAGAGAGAGAGGGACACATAAATCAATCATTATATCATCATGATTTTTGTCTTATTATAAGAGATAAGGGCTCAACGCACACTTTATGTGCTGGAGGCACCCAAGGATTGACTCAATCGTCGCCTACAACGAAAGCTGATAAAAATCCTTATTAACTTTTTTTTGTGGTAAGATTCTTATCAGCTTTGACACCAAGTTAAGATTGAAGAAGATAGCACACAAAAATATAACGTGGTTTAGTTCTTTAGGATCTATGTCCACAGAAGAGGATAATTCCACACTTTGAAAGTCCAATGAGTCTCTCATCTTATAGGAGAAGAGGATGAGGGAATCATGGATAGATAGGATGATTACAAGGGATTGGTACAAATAGAAATAGAAGGAAAGATGTAGTGAACATCGTATCAATTTGGATAAAAATCCTTATCAGCTTTCCTTGTGTATATTAGGTTTCCTTGTAAGTGACGATTGAGTCAATCCTTGAGGTGTCTCCAATGCACATATAGTGCGCCTGGAGGCCTTAACTCTTATGCTCATTATGTTTTTTCTTTTTTTGGCATCCAAACATAGTTTTATGAATCAACATCCTCTACTTTCGCCTACCCCTACTTCCATGTGCGCCTTACACACAATGAGGTGTGTAAAGATCACCTTACCCCCACTAGGGCAAGGCGCTCAGGCAGGGGTAAAGCGGTCTTTGCGCATCCCATTGTGTGTAGGCGCACATGAAAGTAGAGGCAGGCGGAAGTAGAGGATCCGGACTCTAGTTTCATTGTAATCAAGGTTGATTATAAGAAGATTATAAATTTATTTTCTTACCTTTTTAGTATAGCATGTTGTTTTTTAACTGAAGGTAAATTCTATCATTTCACAAAAAGCTGTATTAACCGACTTTCAACCTTTTGGAAATCTTTTGTTTACCCTTGTATGAAAAAGTACATTAAATAACAGGGAACAACGACGAGGGACAAAAAAGTAAGAACCTAGCTTTCGTAGTTCACCACTTGGCGACAACAATTTATTCCTTTTAATTAATCAGCCAAAAAACTATCAAGTTGGGATGATTCAAAAGAGGAAGCAACGAAATACCTTGCATGGCAATCTTACATCTCGAAACATGGCTACAAGATTTGAGCTTTGTTAGCCTAATAACTCGTTTAATCGGGTCCACTTGGCATTCTTACACTTGACAAGCAAGTAATATTTAAGTACATGAAGAAGAATATGAAAATTCAATTCATACACAGCACACTTTTTTTTTTTTTTTTTTTTTTTGGGGGGGGGGGAGCAATTTGGATCCTCTACTGCTGAGCTGTTAGGTAGGACCGTGCTGCCCAGACACGGTGTTGCATGCAATGTCCGCCTTACCCCTGCCCAAACGCCTTGCCCAAGTGGGGATAAGGCGATCTTTGCACACAGCACCGTGTCTAGGTAGCTCGACAATAGAAGATCTGGATCGGGAGGAAGTGGGGGTATTAATGCATTTACAAGTACTATAAGATGCCAAATTTGCAAACATATGTTTTTAAAAGGGGTTCTTGGGTATTAAGCAGAATCCGGTTAGATGGTAAAATCGGCATTAGCTGTTGGACCTGAATAACTTAATTTACCAGAGGATTTCTTCTCTTAGGATTTCTCAACTCTTCATGTATCAATTTTTTAACAACACATGTCCTTTCTCTTCCACAAATATCCTTTTAAATACTCTAATGGCAATATGGAGGGTATTTATGAAAAAAAAAAAAAACACATTGTAAATTGTAGGCTCTATCAAGTATAATACAAGGATTAATTTTACAGAATATTTTAATATTTTATAAACTAACTGAAAAAAAAAACCACAAATTTAATTAATCTGTGATGATACAGAATAATTTTGTTTTTTATGAACATACAAAATAAGTTTTTTGGTCAATTACCCAAAAAAAAATTGGAAAAAAAAAGTCCAACAATAAAATAGGGAGTCTTAGGAAGTTTTTCTTCTATTCTGGGATAGAAATCCAAACAATAAAATAGGGAATCTTAGGAGGTTTTATCTATACCTACATGTCCATCCAAAGTATTAAAGAAAGTTCATACTTGAACAGTTGAACCCGGTATTCAGATTTTGGAATTTCAGGATATAATTCATTTGGGTATAACCAAAAATTCAATTAACCGCTATAATATTACAAAACTCTTATTTGAAAGCACCCCTTCATATGAAAGTTACCCAACACAATCTATCACCATCGTTGGGAATTGAATTTTACTCTGCCGAGTCTGATCCTGATTGAAATTGGTCGAAATCAGTATCAATAACCCTAGACTCGACCCTCAAATCTGAAACAGTTGAAAACGAAATGGATCACATGAATTTACCATTCCAACTCCCAATTTTGAAACCGTCATGTTTATCACCAAATCTTCTATTCATGAAGTGCATATGGGGGAAAAATATGAAGCCTTAAAAAATCGTCTAAACTCGTTCAGTACCACATTGGCTCCCATTTTGCCATGTAAACTTCCGCCAAGACTCGAGAGTTCTACTGGTCTGAAATCTTCCAAATCCCATATTAGAGCAAGCATGTTTAGAGAAAGACCGTTGAGAGACATACATTGGAGATACTACCGAGTGTGAACATTATCAACACTAGAATTACAAATCAATGGTCTAGCATCTGCAACACCACACTAAATTAGCTGGAGAAACAAAAGCAGTCATTCAGTGATTCCCAAAGTGGCATCACCTAAAAGAGTATAGTGAGAACACACTGCATTAGCATAGGTTGTCACCAAACAAGAGAAAAAAAACCTATTGAGGACAGCTGGTAGTGCAACTGGTTGAGAACAAAGAGTAGTAGAAGCCTTGCTCCAGAAGGTCTCCATTCTGGGCCTCCCATTCCGTGCAACTGGTTGAGAACAAAGTGCAATAGAGCACTTGCTCCCGGAGGTATCCATAGCCTACCATTCCTCATCCAGTCTTACTTCCCCCGCGTGCAACCCCCCCCCCCCCCCAAAAAAAATTTACTCTTATTATCCCTCTCGTGCCTGTTGTAACATGCAAAAGAAAAAGAAAAATCTTAGGCCACACAAAAAATTTCTATGCTCCATTTAAAACTAAAGATTTTATAACAAGGAGGAAACAAAACCAATAGTATGCATCAATGTCTTCTTCTCCACCTAACAAAAATTGTTCCTAGAAGTTGTCTCCCTTCCCACATCAAGCTTGATATGATGTGACCTCACTTGGGGTTCTCTTTGATCTGTTTTTTCTTCCAATGGACTGGCTGCGGATTGAACTCAGATGGGAGATGGTGGGACATCAAGGGTAGTTCCAGCTTGAATTTGGCCCCATCCAATAAGTCGCCAGTGCTTCTCTACACGTCGGCTCAATGCAACCTTCTCACCTCTGCTAGTACATACTGGAGAGGTTAGTTGCAGCTTGGCAAGATCATTCTTCACAGCAATGACACGAGCACCAGTAGACATGGAACCTATGTTCAACATAAGAATCTCTCCCTTGGTTAGTTTTGATACCTTCCCCTGCTTCTCTGTACCCTTTGTCCTGACTCCAAGAAGCCGACGGAGAAGGAAGAAATTGACCTGAAAATTGAAAAAAAAGACAAATCACTCTACCACGAAAATAAGCAAAAGGATTATTGAGAGAAGGGGTTAGGTTTTGTAGCTAGCAACTCACATACAGCATTGGTGGGTTAGAAAACAGCTGTTTGCCACTCGGAAGAGTGAAGTGGCTATTTGGACTACTGTAGGGAATGGTCGGTATAAGGCATGTGCCAAATTTTAGCCTCAAATTAAATTATTTACCCTCCCATCTAATTCCATGTATGTCTGCTATGCACTCCTCGTAGTCCTGTTCACCCTCTTGTACCCATGCTTTGTTTTGACACACGGCCAGCTCTGATTGGGGCTGGAATTTGGCATACACACAGAAGATTGGGCCAGCTCTGATTGGGGCTGGAATTTGGCATACACACAGAAGATTGGGGTTCTACCCATCCATAAAAATTTCAGCCCCGCATGATCTAGGAACTTATCCCACATTAGACCGTGGTATGCACCTAGAAAACGTTAGCACGTGGGTTGCCATCTACCAAAACCGCTCACTCAATTGTAAGAAGAAATTCAATCTTTTTCCTTTCCCAGTCATTCAGCTCTGTATCTGAAACGTAAACCCAGTTGCCTCGAAAAGGGCAGCCTCAGAAGAACTGCATAACAAAATTTACACAACAGAGTTGATGGGTTCCAAAATTTATTGGCCAAGCCTGTGGGATGAATCCAATGACCATGCTTCCCAAAGTTGACAACAGTAACAGCACCACAGAGAAAATAGTACCCTAAATTACTCGTTCATCACAAACAAATAAATAGATTTAGCTCAAATGTAATGAGCATAGTTCTCCAATCTAGTGGTCCAAGCAGAATGCAATGGCCTAAGTTCATCAATCCAGTAGAACAAGATGATAGCCTAGATAGGAGTATGGAACCCACAAAATGCTAGGCCAACCCCTGATACACACCATGTCTATATCTATACCCTATATAAATTTAGAAATTCAGCTCTTCACACTAACGCTTAAAGCTATATCAGGTTCTCATAAATCAAATTAAGAAAAGACATTCTAAAGGTTCAGATGCCTACCTCAAGTTCAACAAAAACTTCAGGAAGAGACCCAACCTCACCAAGAACCTGACCCACCAGCCGATCAGCACGTGTCAAAGTGGGATCCATTGTTGTGCCAACCCCAATGAGGCCTCCCGGCACCGCAAACTGCAGCTCATTTTGCTCAGCGTATAATGAAACTATTCTTGAGTATATCGGAGTGCAACGAATGTTACCACTCTCATCTTTCACAACAATTCCAGGCCGGACCTCAATGAACTGATTAACTTTCAGAACACCCTGCATGACATTTTGTTTTAGTTCATAGATCTGAGTAGTTGAGCCATGTATCCTAGAAAAAAGGCATACTCCACCGTAATTCTATATGCATTATATACATAGATGGAACACACTCAGGTAGGTAAGTCCCAAAGAGGAACCTCAAAATTTGATGAACAAGGTCCAACCAACAGGGGAAGTGCAACCATCAATCTACTGCCCCATTTTGGAAGGTCCCAAATATGGATATACTAAAGAAAATGGTGAAAGCATTGGTCAAACCAACAGGGAAAGTGCAACCATCAATCTACTGCCCTATTTTAGATTGTCCAAAAGATGCATATAGTAAAGAAAATGGTCAAGGTATTGATACAGTAAATCTACATGCTAAGACCAGTATCATACAGCAACTGCCTTTGCATGTGATATGCATCAGCAATGACATACAGCATGCAGAAACTACCATGTAACTCTTCCACAACTATTAAGAAAAAACGAACCCTGAGAATGCTTCCACCAGCAACACCACCCTTTATCTCATCAACCTCAAATCCAGGCTTATTCACATCAAATGATCGAATCACAATCATATTTGGTGGTGAGATAAAGTTCCTCTCTGGTATGGGTATCTTTTTGACAATGTATTCACACACTACATCGATATTATATTTTAACTGAGCAGAGATTGGTATCACCGGAGCACCATCAGCTACAGTTTTCTGCACAAATCCAACCAAGGAATACACAACACAAACACACAATGCATGTTAGTCGAAAAGGAAAGAGTTATGTCACCAAACCAGGACATACATTTGCTTCAAACGGCTTCAAAAAACAAACCTGTATGAACTTCTGAATTGCTTCATGCTGATTGATGGCAACATTTTCTTGAATCAGATCAACTTTATTTTGAAGAATAATTATATGTTGGAGGCGCATAATCTCAACAGCAGCCAAATGCTCTGAGGTTTGAGGCTGCGGGCAGCTCTCATTGGCAGCAATCAGAAGTAATGCTCCATCCATGATTGCTGCTCCGTTGAGCATGGTAGCCATAAGAATATCATGACCCTATTACAAAAAAAAAGGAAACGAAAATGTACCAAGACATAAAGGGGTTAGATGCACGATAACTTCATGTGTATACAGACACAAATTTCTCTAATTATTTCCCTATTACACTTTATATCTCACCAACAACTCCTTATTAACTCGGCCTCTCATGGATTTGATTACGCTCATGCAAGCAACCAATGATCAAAAAGGATAATCCATTTATGTTGGGCCTCTCATGGACTTGGATAAGCTACAGACGGACAGCTCCTAGGTCTTGTGAGAAATTTTGTGATAGCCAGCCGTGGCTCTGAAGTAATACTTGATTCATGATTTCTATTCTACTCAATACATGGCTCAAATAACCTTTAAAAATGGAAAGATTTGTGAAACCAATTAGACATCAAGCCTGCATGATTAAAAAACTCAAAAACTCCATTCTTGAAATTTCCTTTGGAAAAAAATGCCTATTAGTTAAGCAGTGGCACATTTAAGCAATAACTGAATAAAGATTTATGAGATGTTCAATGGTGTGGAACCCAATAGGTGAATGAAGTCATCTCTATTTCATCAGCATTAGGTCACATTTTGAAGTTTTTCTGGAGTTATAAGATCCTAGAAATGGAATTTAGAAGCTAGAATGCTTGCTGGAACCACACTTAAGATAATCAGCTTCGACAATAATAAGAAACCTGAGAAAGAATATAATAAATCAAATCTGAAACATTGGAGCATTGAAGGAAAAATTTAACTATGATTGACCATGGTAGAATCAAAGGAAAATGATGAACAGGTTATAACTAGAAGATAGATTGATGACACCAGAACTGACAAACAATGGAGGAATTCAATAATAGATCACAAAAAAGGAATCTGATTTGCCTAAATAATAGGCCAAGCACCCTCCTGGTTGTAAGAATATTGAAAATTCTCCAACAGAAAATAGATGAAACACTGCTAGCTAATAAGGTCTCCAATCCAAGTTAAGCAAAGATCGGTGGCGTGGAGCCCTCTACCAGTAGTTAACCTCAACTTTGACGGGTGCTCATTACGCAAACCAGTTCCCTCAGGAGTGGGAGAAGTGCTCAGATCAAATGGAGTTGTTCTGAGAGCAACTTCTGCTCCTATGGGATAAGTAGATTATATTGGGGCTGAAATTGTCCCTAATAATGGACCTATCATATGTTTTGAGAGAGGCTTTTTACAAAATTATTTGTTGAGGGACATTCAGCTACTGTTATATCTTGGATGAGACCAGTTTTGCAGGTCACTTGGACATTCATTCACATCACAAGCATCAGATTAATGGCCTCTCAAATGAATTGCTCGTTCAACTGGAATCCTAGATCTGCTAATAACATGGAAGATCAGTTGGCTAAACAGGGGGTTTCATAGGCTGACTAGGAAATTGGGTCTTCTATTCCACTGTCAGATTAGTCCTTGTTTGGATGTATCTACGGTTGTAGTCTTGGGTACAGGCTTTGGTTTGTTCTCTTCTCATTTCAAGGAGATATTGTATTGGTTCTGTAATCATAAACTTCTCATTAAAGAAATTCATTTTTCCATGGGAAAAAAACAAGAAGCTATTTGTTCTCTTCTCATTTCAAGGAGATAGTTGTATTGGTTCTGTAATCATTATCTTCTCATTAGGTTTGTTCTCTTCTCATTTCGAGGAGATAGTTGTATTGGTTCTGTAATCATTATCTTCTCATTAATGAAATTTCTTTTTCCATGGAAAAAAAAAGCAGCTAGCTTTAAAACTAAGCAGCATAGAAAATAAAAAATAGTGAAGATTGATGGGAGAACTTAACCAGGGGAAGAAGAAGAAGAAGAATCAAGAAGGAATTGAAAGAATCAAACCAGAGAGAGAAATAAAGAACTAAAACTGAACTAAGAGGAAGGGGAAAGAATATACGTAAGCCAGCCCTAGAAGCCTTCAAGTAACAGCAATCAACAGCATATAGAAAAACAAACAAAACTCCATTCAATTGTTAAAATTGAGGGGGTCACAAGTACATATAGACTCTCTTGGTCTTCAAACAAAATAAGACACTAACAAGAACACCCTCTATACACTAAAACTGTGCAAAACAGCTCCTGTCGTCAGCTTCTACAAACACCAAGGTCCAAGTGGCTCAAACACTGCCACATCCTAAACAGTGTTTAATGTCACTGTACATCAGTGTTGCTGCAAACTCCAAATTTCTCATACTCAATTAATATTTCTAGACATGACAAACATACCCACCCAAAATCAGATAATGATTAATTGCCCCCTTTGTGTTGCATCCAGCTCTTATGGACCTTGGTTCTTCTTGGCTTAGGCCTCCTGATAGGATAATATCAACCCACCGACATGAGACTCAGCTACTTCATCGCATGTACCTAGTCCGAGTTCCATAATGGTGCTTGGATAATGTAACAAAATATAAAATTAATATACTGTGCAAGATACATTTTTCTTCATTTTCCTCACACCTTTTCATGTTTGCAACATTTACAACTGTTCTAATTTTCGATACAATAAACCTTGGAGAATTACATTTCCAAAACAAAACCACATTTCAGAGACCACCAGCCATATCTTACCCTAAAAATCAAAATCTAGTATTTAGGTACTTGGAACTAGTTATTTCACACATCTAAGTTCTGCTGAGGTACTTCATAATGCGAGCTTAGAAACAGACATCTTCTATTATTGGCAAAGATTACTTAACACACTAAAGAAATTTTGTATTCCTATGGTATGCAAAACTTTAAATTCTCTTCAGCACACTGAAATTTTTCTTAATGTACATCAATAATTGTCTATGAAGCCTGACATCGAAAACATATCCACGAGAGTCAATATTGAAGTAATAGGAAAACGTCTTCTAAAAGAAATTATTAAGATCATACATACTTCACAGAACTAGTCTAATATACAATATATGATGGAGATCTCTAATGCCAGTCATCTTACCGGGCAGTCTACAAATGAAACATGCCGCAATAGCTTCATCCGTGCATTTTCAAAGCCAGGCACATCACACAGAGGAGTATCTTCTTTTCCACTTCCATAGGCCCTGCAAAACATTTTAAACATAAATTATGAAAATCCACGGAAAAAAAAATAATACAATTAAGCACTTCTATGAGAGACCATACTTGTAACACGAGGGTCTTGGGCATCTTTCATCTTCACACTTGTATATCTTTGCATTGGCATATCCAAGCTTAATCGTAATGTTACGCTCCAACTCATTTTTAAAGCGAACAGTCTGGAGATAGAATAACAAAACATTTGATCCAACTCAAAACATAACATATGCATTGACTTTGCGCAGGGCAAACTACTGGGATATACCTTCTTTTATGTTATGACAATTTTCTTATATGACGCAAGATTTAACTAATATATGGCTATGTAAAGCAGTTCAAGGTTCGAAAAAGAATCAGGAGACAAAAAAACTGCTAACAGCCCAGAATCAAAGTTAAAATGAAGGAACAAATATTGGACCAGAATCGATTAATGGTAGGAAAAATTAAAAATTTTCAGCTATATTCAAGAAATTGATATATAACATAGAAAAGGAATGTCAGATCTAAGATTCAGATAAGAAATACACTAATAGGTCACATAAACTAAGATTGCAAGAAAATTTAATCTCAAAAGATATATAACTAGAACAGAAATCAATATATGTACAATGAAGAGAAGACAGTAGAGGAGGCAAAATAGAATATCATAGTTAGAAGCATAGTGAAGAAGAGAGAGGAAAGATCACACTTGATCCCACAGAACTAGAAACAAGAGAAAGAATAAGCAATAAGCTGGAGGGGGGGGGAACCTTCACACGTATTTGTAGAGCTCAACGGCTCAAAACTAAAGAAATAAACTCATTTTTAAATCATCTTGAACTGATGGGGGTATATATATAACCTTTTGAATTCCAGGTAAAACAAATAAAGGGGGTACTAATTATAGTTGTCAAAGCAACTAGACGACCCAAAGCATTGGAGAGGCACCGAGACGTGCAGTATTTATAATATAGCAATGATGATTTTAAATAATTATGCTTCTATGCAAAATAGAAGTCATAGCATTATTATATGTTATAATTGTACTAGTAATGACTAAATATGAGAAAACCAAGATATAATATGCAAGCATATTGATCAAAAAACAAAACAATAAACATAAATTAATGTAAACTTGTGAAGTGTCAGAAATCTGAAGTATTATAAGGGCATGCCATCATAAGGCTAGGTGATGCCTTGAAAACTATGCATCTAATCACTCTCTTACTCTGAATAAAGTAAACACACTCAAAATAAAATTGTACCTCACTAATAAGTATCCTAATCTAACTCAAACACAACTCTAATCTTGTATACTGACTTCACATTGCCTTATAGGGTTATATATTAAATTAGGCCCACTACAATGAACTATATAGAAAATAAAAGCCCCAACCTATAATATAACTTCCCAAAGCTTGTTTTCAGCCCATTAGACCATCATTTGCACCTTGTGAACCTTTTAGACTTAAATCTAGGCCTCCATACTGGATCAGCGTCTAATACAACTTAATAAATTCCCTTGGTTTTGGAAACACTCTCATCGGGTTTTAAAGTGCTGACGTATCATCATGACATTCTCATTCAGCCCGAAGGGAAATATGTTGCACACATATAAAATCAGCAGCATGTGGACCAAATAACAGTGCAGGAATCTAGAGCGAAAAAATGCAAACATTCCAGGATCAAAGTATAATCGATACAAAACCAGGTAAGAGAATTTCCAAAACTCTCAACTACATTCAATAACTTGAGATATAACATAGTAGAGGAAGGTCAAATTTAAGATTCAGCCATGGAAGTACTCTAACAAGTACTAGAAACTTTGATTTGCGAAAATTTATTTTCTATAGACAGAAAACCAAAATTAGAAATCGATAAATGGAGACAGAAGAGAATTAGAAAAAATCATAGAAAAAAAGTAGAGGAGCTAAAAGATGTGAGAATAAGAACAAAGAAAAAATAAGCTCACGCGTGACCTCAGAGATGAACAAAACTAAAAGCAAGAAAAAGAAGATACAGTAGGCTAAAAGAACAGCCTTCACCTACGTTGGCAGAGCTCAACAGCTTAAAAACTCTTGAAATAAACTCAATTCTATTATTCAAATCATCTCTAACTGGAAAGGGTATACATATATATAACCATTTGACATTTCTAACGAGACTCGTGGATGGACCCATAATCAATCTCCCACACCGAATAAAATAAATAAACTCAAAACAAACCATCTAGCTAATAAGTATCCCAATATAACTCAAACACCAAACTTAACAACTAATCCCATGTCATGATTTCACCCCAACTTATGGGCTTATAAATTAGGACTATTACAATGAAAGCCAAGAAAATAAAAGGCCCAACCATACAACTATCGAAAGCTTGTTTTCAAACCATTGGATATACTCTTTGAGGGTCTTATGGACTTGACATCTAGGCCTACATAAGGAATCAATGTCGAAAGCAACCGCATCAATAGGACCACAGAAAGTGACTGCCTAACTAAAACTCAAGTAGCTTAATAGATGTCACAAATGCATTACCCTATTTTACAAGAGGGACCTCCCCTCTAAGTTGCATTATGATTAGAGATTGGTGGCATATAATTGCTTCTCCACAACACCTAACGACAACTATGTTTCACTACCTAATTAAAACTCTAGCTTAGTAGAAATCACAGATGCATTACCCTATTCTACAAGAGAGAACTCCCCTCTTGGTTGTATTATGATTAGATATTAATTGCATATAATTGCTTCTTCACAACACGTAACGACAACTATGTTTCAATTGACAGGGAAAACAATTTTTTGAAACACATCTTCGTCCTTTCCAAAACAATAGGAACTAGAAGGTTCACATATATGAGTTGAATCTTGGTTGACCGTCTTTTGCTTCCACATGCATTAAGCACTCATTGTAAATACTCATACCAAAGCATTCCAGCACTGCACCAATACTTCAGAATTACTTGAATTTGTTTCTTTCCTAGTTGTCAACATCAGTTAATTACTTCATATATTATGAGGATCCTTCAAATTAAAGCATAGCCAAACCCAAAAAATTGGGATAATACTTGGCTAGAAGTAGTTGTGTTGCCTCGAACCCCATATCGAGTCAGGTTCTAGCTCTGTACAGTTCTACTGAATTGTATTATATATTGTCATATCAATGCTAATTTATTACTCAGACTCTCAATATCTTTAAAAGCTCAATCAACAAACTCTCATGAAATGAACCAAGATCAATCACAGGGACTACAAAAAACAAATATGATTTCTTTGCGGAAAGAGGAATTACCTGGACACCAGAAATTGCTTTTACAACTGTCGACTTTCCATGTGCCACATGGCCAATAGTGCCTAACAAATTAACACACAAAAAAAATTTGTATACATTTTGATCTTAAAAATACGAATTGGTAAATCACCTAATTTATGCTACTAGTTCAACATTTTAGTTATTACCTATGTTTATTGTTGCTTGACGAGAAATGACTTCAGGAGATAGTGGATGTAGTTTTGTCACATCCAGCTTGCTTAGATCCTGTTCCATCAATCCTTTTCGAGACATTTTGACTGGTGAATATAAAACCTCAGTCCTGGAGAAAGGGAGATTGTAATTAAAGTAAATACTCGAAAGAAAATTATTTCATATGAACTATTACACTAAATTCAATAAAAAAAAAAAGATCATATCCAGCTATCTCCAAAAGAAATTTATCATTAGAAAAACATGTAAGACTGTATTATGACTGCCCGCGTTTTCATGTGTAAATAGTTCAAAAGTTCACGATCCCATGTCTACTGCAAAATACATGAAAGCTAACGAAGAAACAAATAATAGAAAGTATTAATAACAAAAGAAAAAGAAGCTTCAAGATCGAAAATACACAAGTACAGAAATTTTTGCAAGATTCCACAATGTCTACAGATCCCAACAGGATAATCGAGAAACCGAAACGTGCAACAAGACCTGATACAAGAGAAAATCAGGTAATTACCTTTACAGGTTCAGGAATATCAAGTACTTTGTATGAATCGGGAATTATTCCTGACAATTGTAAGCCAGGAAATATCGTCTGCAAAATTCATCAAACCAGTATTAAGATATGTTGAAATGAAATAGAGATTTGAAATACAATCCGTGCTTGTATTGATGAAAAAGAAACTGAAACAATTTCTTACATCCAGATGTTTCTGTACGATCCTATCGCTCTTCTTTGCCTAGAAGACGAAGAAGAAGGACCACCACTTATTTGAGAAGGTCCAGCAAAAGGCCGTCGGCGTTGGAAAGGATGTGAACCGCTGGCGCTTGAGCCTGAAGGAAGATGAGAGATCAGGGATTTAGGGTTGGGAGAGGCGGAGAGTGAGAGTGGGAGTCCGAGAGAGGCGGAGAGTTGTAATACACTTGAACCAAACGGCTTGGGAAGCCGTCGTAGGGATTAGGGTTACGATTTACGATATATGACTGAACCAGGTATTTAAAGTGAGAAATTCGATTCGGTTTCGGTTCGAACAGACAGTTCCCGAGCTGGAACCGAAACCGAATTGAAGACTTGAGTTTTAGAATCGGATTTAGGCCGGATGTATTTGGTTCGGCTCGATTGATCTTATTTGGTTGCTAATATTGAGAGTATCAAAAAAAATCAATGTTCTCTGTGGTGCTGCAGCGCAGGGTGCGCCCAGGCACATGGACCTATCATTCAAGGGGGTGGGATGATCATTGCGCTCACCCCCATATAAGGGTGTCAATTTTGGATCGAAACCGAACCACCCAATAGCTTATTGGTCTGGTTTTGGATCCGGTTCTGGGACTACCAATTAAGTTATTGGTCTCCCAACGGGTCTAGAACCGATAGACCAACTAAGAACCGGTCAAACCGAAACAATTCACATCTTAACCTTTTATATTATATAATTCTTAAAACTTAGGGTCATGAGAGATAACATCAAACCTTTATTTTTTTAGTCTTTCATTTTAATTGAATACAAAACAAGAGCCAATATGGACTAGTTCTATGATTTGAGGAAAAAAATGATGGTGGGTTATTGAATATATGTAGCATGTGTTAGAAATGTATATATATATTTTATTATAGACTAATTGGAACCGTTTAGGAACCGAAACCGGCCCACTTATTAGTTAATGGTCCTGGATCTCAGGTTTGGAATCGATTATTGGTCCAATTCTGGTCCAAACTCCTTGGGGCCAGAACCATTAAGGAACCAGACCGATAGCCCAAAACCGGACCAATTGACACCCCTACCCCCATGTGCCTGGGCGCAGCCTGCGTTGTAGCACAGAGAACAGCGCCCCTTAAAACTTTCACAAGTTATCATAAATTTATTTTATAAATATAAAACAAATATATAAATTAAGAAAAAACATTATTTACACAAATTGTTGCCTATTCGTTATACCAAAGTGAATCAAAAGTTAGTGAGAGTCAGCAAGATAGGGTTTGATGATATGATAGAGGAATTCCATTGGTTGTATTCGAAATCTTCAAAAGTTGTGGAACCATGTGTCAAGGCTAGGGAATTTTTGGAACGAGTACAAGACCAAGGAGTCCTTCATTCAAACACCAAATCTCCCTGATCTTCATATTAAGATTCACATCATGGTCAAGACTCTTTGACAAACTTCATCAGCTCCAAAAAATGATCTGTGTAAAAAACCTGTAGCAACCAAAACAATATGTCGTTCTAACAGATTGCAGGAAGTCCACCTCACTTTGTCTAGGACTGGGTTAGAAGGTCCTGCGCAAATCAAGATAGGGTAATTTAATTTAGGTAATAATTAAAACACATCAAAAATAGAATTTTCAAGATTAATTTGAATAGATACATCATTGGGAATAATTGGGGATGGGGGTGGATGTTGAGATCACTCAGCCATCGAGAAACATTTTTGAGAATGCAAGTCGGATCGGGTTTAATAACCCCATGAGTTTTCTTGTTCTGATGCTGCCAAATAAAATAACAAATTATAATAAAAACAGGAAGAAAAAAAAACACTTAAGAAGTGGTTTATCAAAACTATTTCTAGAAAGAAAAGAGATGCAAAGCTATTCCAAGGAAGGGTAGAAGAAGTATTTCATTCTCAGTCCCGGAGGATTTCCAGCTCATATGCACTTAATCCAGTTACACAATAAGAAAAAGAGAAAAAGATGCCTAATGGATTCAATACAAGATCCACAAAACAACAATTAGGGCCGATCTGACTCCATTTTGAAAAGAAGCTTTTACTGGAATTCCTGCATGTAAGACACGAGAAAAAAATATCTTAAATTTTGGATGCTAAGGAAGTTTCCAAAAGAAATGCCACCAAATTGAGTATCGAGAGTTTGTTGGATGTCTTGAAGACAAATATTTGGCAGCTAATTTCGTAGAAATCTACCCTCCTTAGTTAAAAAGCATACCCATCTGTGATCATCACTAGAAGCATTAACATTAGTAATTAAGCATAAACAGATGGCAGCCTATTATAGAGCAATGCTACGTTCCAATGAATATCAATCAGATAATTATGAACAAGATCCTTAGAGTTAAGGGAATCAGGAAAAATAGAAGAAAGATTACATCCTGAAAGGAAAGAAATCCAAAGTTCCATCAAAGAAAAAGAGGTCCTACTATTACTGATATGTCGATATACCAATGTCTTTAGAGTCGGTAAGACATGTGCTATGTTGTTCCAAGGCCAAGATCATCTCTTAACCATAACCTTTGGATAAAAAATAGATAAACTTACCATAAATGCTCAGTGATGGTTTAGTCTGTGTTTGAATGGCACTAGCAGTTACAATTACTGTAACGGTGTTGTCACTATCTCAATTTTGGCACACACACATTCACAGCTCAATCACACATTTGAGTTCACATCCACCCCACTACCATACAGTGGCCAGGTCTACTGGACTATGAACACCCATCTTGCAGTCAACCAACACTCTAATTCCACAAATATAGATACAATCATCCACAACACAACATGTATGTGGTTCGTCAGTGTACCTATATCCATGGGATAATACCCTAAACAAGGTTTCATATTAAACCCAATACATCACACCATTTTCACTGTTCCTACAACCCATGAGCTCCTACTCCTACTTCTGACAATGCCACAATACTGTCTAGGGCTCCAACCTCAATCCGTCCAAGCCTTAACTTGACCGATTATACAATATATAAAAGTAAAATTCAAAAATTTCCCCAATTTTACAAACACCTTCTAGGCATACATCTTTCAATTACCTAGAAATAAAAAAATTAAAAAAAAAAAAAAAAAAAGGGATTTGCAAGGTAAGATTACCTCTCCCTGGGTAACTTCGATGTCAGGTGGCTCCTCGATGCTCAAGAATCAACTTTGGCAATGTCAAAACTCCAATAGAAGTGTCACCAATGTCCCAATTGAGTAAAAACCATAAAATGCAGTTTTTACAATTTCAAAAACTCTTAAAACAAGCTTAGTGAATTCTTCCTCGAATTCTGAGCACACAAGACAAAACTATGCTCAATTTGGATTTCAAATGAGCCTACCCCCCCCCCCCAAACAAAAAAAAAAAAAACTTCAGCTGTTCATTTAGAATCTTTAAGGGGCAAATGATATTATAAGGACTTGTCTCGTGATAGGCGACCACAGCTTGTTGGCTACCACAATGGTTGTCGGATGAGCCATCAAAAACACGGGCTGCATATTAACCATTGGATAAACTCAAATAAAGTTGACGGAAGCACGAGCTTGTGAGAGTTCTGAGGATTGTATCTGGTGTTAGATCACCATACGTGAGCACAACACCGCAACAAAGAGCCCAAAAGGTCTACGACGACATGAATCTGGATTGTCGGATCCAACCTCAAATATAAATTTGGTTTTTTGTACGTAATGCCAGTACACAAGTCAACATTTTCCCTGACATAGATTGTATAACATGTTTTTCTACACAATTTGGAATATATAGATGTACTATACAATATTATTTGATAATATTGTTGAAAATCTAAAAATAGTAGGGACTAAATGAAGGATTCAATTATTGAAGGCACAATATTTATTGTCAATAAAGGGACTCCCAATTAAAGCGTCACTCTCAAAATGGATCTCGAGCGAGCCTACTTGTGTCTTTTGTGGCTCTTGTGATGAATTCATCTAGCATCTATTTCTATTATGTGATTAGACTAGACATATTTATGCTTTAGGCCCTTCGGGATTGAGAACAAAGCTTCTCTCCCGTTTATCTTTGGCTAATTTATGTGTTTCCTTCTTATCATCAAATTTTCCTGATAAACAATCTTATACTTGGTTATTTTCGGATTTTATTATCATTAAGTACATTTTTTTTTTTTATGAACTGTCTCAATATCTTGAAATTGCATATTACATCAATCAGATGAAAAACAAAATGAATTTTTACACCAAATATTGTTTCTACAATTCTTGATTGCCCAATTATGCCTAACAAATTAAGAATTTAAAAAAAATATTGTATAAATTTCAGTCTTAAAAATAGGAATTGGGTCAGTCACCTAATTTATGCTTTCAATTCAAGATTTAGCTAAAATTAAAAAACATTGACATTGCCTGAGTTTATTATTTTGATAAGTTGAAATAAAATATTACTAAAAAAGCTCAGAATTTAAAATTACATCATCCCCATAAGACCTTGTACTCTAATTCCTGCTCATTTATCCAAACTTCTACAATTTTTACACCAAATATTGCTTCTACAATTCTTGATTTCCCAATTATGCCTAACAAATTAAGAATTCTAAAAATATATTATATAAATTTCAGTCTTAAAAATAGGAATTGGGTCAGTCACCTAATTTATGCTTTCAGTTCAAGATTTAAGCTAAAATTAAAAAACATTGATATTGCCTGAGTTTATTATTTTGATAAGCTAAAATAAAATATTACTAAAAAAGCTCATAATTTAAAATTACATCATCCCCATAAGACCTTGTACTCTAATTCCTGCTCAATTGTCCAAACTTTTATAATTTGCCAACCCATCAATCACAGACATAGCAACCATCTTATAATACCTCTTGGAACAACGTCTAAAAGATTTGTTGTCATTAGAAAAAATGTTCCAGTTTTGTGAAGATGAACTTGAAACAAAATGTCGTAAGCCCATCTAGATCTGTTTGAGAATTGATTAGAAAACCCTTCACAAATTAACACACAATGATGCAAGTTGGGGCAGCATAGTGGGATATAATGAAGGTGAACTGAGTTGATCAAGGGCAAAGATAAAAGTAGGATCAGTAGAAAAATGGAGTGCAAGGACTTAATATTACCTGTTTTTATTGTTGCCTGATGAAATATGCAACATAAGGAGAGAGTGGATGTGTTTTTGTATACACCCACAAAAACTTTTTATATGAACTGCTACACTGAAAATTCCATAAAAAGAAAATCATATCCATCTCCAAAAGAAATTTATCATTAGAAAAACATTGAGACATTTAAGAGTATTCTATGACTGTGGCACAATCTCTTATATTATGGTTTCATTTTGTATCACTCTTGGAATGCATTCTGAAACTATACAAAACAGTCTTCATCTTCCACCTATGATTTTGACGTTTGGATTTACTATTTGTTTGACGTATATTTGTTATCTCAGTTTCTTAACCTCAACATTTTGCGGGTCGCAGACACTCCACCTCATGAAGATCTCATCTCTACACTCTGGTTAAAGAGAATGAACTATACCATATTTTGAATGCATTTGGAATCATATAGTTAACTAACTTCTTGAATTTAATATTGCATTTGGTATGATTTTTAGAATGCATTCCAAGAATGCAACACCAAACACAACATATGCAAAAGCTGTCTTATTTAGTTGGTAATTACAACTGTTAGCCTATTTCTGTGAAAAAAGACATACAAATTACAAACCTTAAAAGGTTTACTCTTTGTTGTTCGATAACATGCACATATATATTGCATAGAACATTAATCTACTATGATATTGATACAATCTTAGGTTCCAAAACCCATAAATTAGATTGCTATGGATCCATAAGAAAAATGGCATAATGGCAACTTTGTAAATATTCAAAACTATTTAGTACACCTTTGGAGTGACGAATAGGAATACAGACAATTTAGTAAATAAAATTAGGTGAAGGAATAAATAGGAAATTTAACACACAGTCACAAACATGTGATAAAACATAAAAGATTTTATAAAACAAGGGAATTTTGTGTAAATAGCTTACAATAAAAGCTTTTAATAGCAAATAACAAAAAAATACTTCTTCCAACAAACGATAAGAACAGAAGTCACAGTCAACCAGATTTAGACTTCATTAACTCAACCAAATCAAAGGAGAACTTCACCAATAGAATCACAGAATCACCCGAGCCTAGGCCCATAAAATGGGCTGGACTAAGCCCACAGACTGGGCTAGACCTGGCCCTGTTAAGATTACTTTGGCTACTCAAACAAATCAAAGATGAGGATTACTTTATGGTTCCTCCTAGGAGATATGACTATAGTAGAACTCGCTAAAAATTCATTCTATCACCTTTATAACTATAATATATTGCATTGGAAAAGACCCAATCTCATCTTGCAGTACAAGTAGAGATGAATTGAAGAATGGCCATTGCCAAAGTGGCCACTCTGGGAACAACGCACTTTGTTGTAGAATCTGACTGCAGAGAGGCAATTCTCTACCTACAGGGTTCTCTTATGCACCCTCCCCTTGAAGCAGTTCTAATTTTGGATGATGTAATGCGCCATTGTAATTCTTTTACTACTGTTTCATTTTCTTCTATTCTACGGGATCTGAATACTGTTGCAGATACCCTGGCTAGGAGGGCCCTGTCTAGTGTGTGTATGACAGATTGGCCTATTTCCACTCATTGGCTCTAAGACATGTTTGGAGTTCAAAGGCTCTCACATGTTTATCAGTAAAGCTTCATGTTACAAAAAAAAGAATTGAAGAAGAGTTTTATCATTTTGACTCTATTCCTAAATGGTTAGAATTGGTTGTTGAAGAATCATATGTTTGTGAGTCTACTAAAGGACTATTTATGTATCAAATTTTATTGTAATGGAATAAAGGTCAATCTACTATTTGACCCAAAAAGAAAAAAAGTGAAAGAAGGAGAATATCAAGAGACCTGTTCTAACAAATCAAAGATGAAGAGGAAGACAAGGAGGGGAAACAATAAATTTTTATATTACCTATAAATTAAAAACAAACAAATAAATTTCAATCTTTCAAAGAAAAATGATTATTGTTCTTTTGATTTCATGAGACACTTGTAAAATGAACCACACTAGCAAATACAATATAAAATGTACATTAACTAATCATTTCTGATCAAATATGCATTACTTGGCTTTATGGTTTCCTCCCATGTCTCAGTATCGTTCTTCACAATCCACATCCATAAATTTCCATGATAGTTAAATGATAACATCATGTTATTTATAGACAAATTATGATAAAAAAAAATGGAATGACTAATTCTATTAATGTTTATTTTGTGATGAACATATCATTGTGAATATGCACTTCATCGTCATGCATAATGAATGTCTTGTTGGATTAGTTGATGTATGTGTACTTCAAATCCAATTTAATATGATTAAGTTAATTAATATATTTTCATATTCATGTGCTTACTGTGATTATCGATCTTATCAGTAGTGGAAGCCATGTGCACTGGGACTCTCTTTTTGTTCTTTCGATACACCCATGCAACCTTTTGACTATGAATTTTATGGCTACTTTGTGTGTTTAAATAAAAATTATCTAGAAGTTAATACAAGAATCCAAAAGCTAGTACAAGCTTAACTCGATCTGATTAAGAAGAAGAAAAAATCTAGTATGTACATAAATTTGTTGAGACCCTCTTTTACAGGGGGTTTTTCAATTTTTTCTTTAAAAAATTAAACTCAAATACCACCATAGATAAAGAAATGGATGACGATGAAAAAATTGAAATATATTTTTCCTTTTTAAGGGACAAATAATCGTGAAATCAAGAAACATGATATCCATATGAAAACAAATTAAGGCATTAATTGATGGACTTCGCAAATATATTTGAGGCTCTACCATTCAGTTGTTGTTTTACACCTAGAAGAACTTTTCCTGAAGACAACTTGTGCCATTGATGTAGTTGTTGTTAAAGCTGTTTATTGATCTCTTCCATGCCACTGCCATGTATCACTACATAATTCTTATTGTCTCTCAACAATACATTATAATCTTATCTCCTTGGCTAGACAAGTTTAGGCAAGCTTTTCCTCTACCCAAAAACATCTTCTCTGGTTCTCCAGAAGTCACAGAGTGGTAGTCTCAATAGACCAAGTATAGACATGGCTAGTTAACATAAGTTCCTTCCCCAAATGCTTTGAATACATATTGATCTGAAGTACTAACATAAATAAATGTATACATCTGTGATGGAATCATGGGAAACACAAGTTCCAGTTCTTACGAAAATTGAGATTGCACTTCACCAGCTCATGAAAAAGCAAAGCCACCATCTGGGAAAAAAAAATGCAGGTGAAGAGTCATGATATAGTATCTCAAAGGAACATTTGACTGCACATCAGTAGAAGAAAAATGGCAATTAGGCTTGGAACCTCCTCCCTATTACAAACAAAACAAGAAGTATTTTATAGATAAATCATAATCCATTGAAAGAAAAAAAGAAGGAAATAGCAACTAAAGCCTAAACCAAAATAACTACTTATATGATATGAAACAACAATTCTCATCCATGAATAAATGATGCGAGTTCTTCGATAAAAGAAAATATATTTCGATGTGGCTAGGAAATTTTTTTTTTAACACTAATTGCATTGTCAAATTCATTTTGATGGCCAGTTTTGGTGGGAATTTATACACGTTTAAAATTGATTGAATTGGAACCAAATAATACCTGAACATGAAATTTAAGGTATATGACCATATGTGTGTGGTTCTCATTTGACCCCCACCCCCAAAGGTCTAGTACCAAATCAGAAAAAGAAAATTAGGGGCCTTTTTCCCTGGTGGGTTTGTCCTAAGTTCCAACCAGATTCTTGTCCAGTTCAGAAATTTTGGGTGAAAATATTTCAAGAGTTTCAGGGATTTTAAGTCATAATGAAGGTTTTTTCCGAAGTCACAAACAGGTCAGCCAAAGACAATTAAGACAGGCAACCCTGGTTCATGCACTCAAAATTTACCAAGGAAGAAAATAAAGAGATAAGTACTCATGGTCAAAGTTGAAGCAAAAATAAACTTTCTATATAAGAATAGTTCTTCATTATTCTAAAAATGGGAACCAGACTATTTCAATGTCTTAAATAATTCAATCAATTAACTCCAAATAAACAAACCCATATCCTGTTTGAAATTGCATATTACATCAATAAGATGAATCACCTGGACACCAGATATCGCTTCTACAACTCTCGACTTTCCATGTCCCACATGGCCAAATTTAAATCTAAAAAATAGAAATTCTATTAGTCACTTGACTTGTGTTTTCAGTTCAACGTTTAAGTTAAAAATAAGAAACATGGATATTACCAATGTTTATTATTGCCTAATTACAAATTACTTCAGGAAAGAGTGGATGTAGTTTTGTCACAGCTTGCATACCGAACACGCCCAATTTTCCCTTACTTTAATTACAACTTCCCTTCTCCAAGACTATGAGGTTTTGTATACACCAGCCAAAATGTCTCAAAAAGGTTGATGGAACAGGATATAAGCAAGCTGGATGTGACAAAACTACATCTACTCCCTCCTGGAGTACTCATCAAGCAACAGTAAACATAGGTAATATCCATGTTTCTTATTTTTAACTTAAATGTTGAATTGGAAGCATAAATTCAGTGACTAATACAATTCATATTCTTAAGATAGAAATCTATACAATTTTTTTTGTGTCTTAATTTGTTAGGCACTATTGGCCATGTGACACATGGAAAGGCAAGAATTGTATAAGCGATTTCTGGTGTCCAGATGATTCATCTTATTGATATAATATGCAATTTCAAAAATAATTTTAAGTTCATTTCTTGAAAGTGTGTTGATTGAAAATTTTAAGATATTGACAATCTATGAGTAAAATTAGCATTGGTATGACAATATATAATACACTTTGGTAGAACTGTACAGAGTTAGAACTTGACTCGATATGAGGTTCGAGGCAACGCAACTACTTTTAGCTAAGTATTATCCCAATTTCATGGGTTTGGCTATGCTTTAATTTAAAGGCTCACACACACACAATGTTTGGTGTGGGTGAAAAGGAAGCATGAGGCCCACATTGGCGCACATACGCTGTGTGAGTGTAAAGGACACATGAAGCCCACATTGGCACTCTCTCTCTCTCACACACACATATAGTTCTAGGGTTCAACTTTATTTGTTGTAGTAGATAAGTTCATGATCATGCTTGAAGCCTTTCAACATTGCAATAATTTCACTCGGTTGCTTGTTTGTTATTGGCCATAGTCCTTTGGATTATATCCATTAGATGAAAATCTTGATGAGAGAGGAGATCTATCTCACGTCAAGATTAGGGAGATGATGTACATGGAAGATAATCTTTTCTCTACACTTTTTGAATTGAAAATTCAAATCGCAACTAAATCATTCCATTGTTGGATTTGATCCATAAGGGTATAATTTAGGGGAAGATTGTTGATTTGCTCCAATATTGAAAGGTTATATGACCAATATTCTAAAAAAGGTTTTAGAAAGCATATAAAAATTAGGGTAAGTTTGGGTAAATTACATGTCACCCCTGGTTTTCAAACGAAACTCATATCACCCCTTGGTTTTTGAAAAATCTCAAATCACCCCCTCTATAGTAACGGTGTTAGTTTGCTGTTAGTTATTGGTGTGAAAGGACTATTTTACCCTTGTACTAAAACATTAGAATTAAATTTACAATACTACCCTTCCTTCATCTTCAACATTGGTCAAGGATAGTTTAGGGATTTAAGTTTATTTAACTGACTGACATCATCACTTAACAGCATAAAACTAACGGTAGGGACTAATTTGTCATATTGAGGTCTAAACTAGGGGGTGATTTGAGTTTTTTCAAAAACCAGGGGGTGATCTGAGTTTAGTTTGAAAATCAGGGGGTGACGTGTAATTTACCCTAGAAATTATATACAAAGTATAAAATCAATATTGGGAGTAGACAATCCAAGTCTCTCCCTATTCTGTTCTACTCTCTCTCTCTCCCCCTCTCCCTGTTCTTGGAGGTGGTCGTTTTGACAGGAACGAAAAGCTACAATTGTGGGAAGAACCATTTGTGGAAGGGCTAAGGTCACATGGAGGGTTCACATCTATTAACCTTAAGGTAATCTTGACCCCCTCTTTGATGTTAAATTTTTTGAATTACCGACCCTACCGGTAGGACGACCCCTGTCCATGCCCAATATCCTCATGTTCCCAAAGTCCATCCAATCACAATGATGGATATTGACTGAAGAGATTCCTTTTCACCACTGCTGAAGGAAAACTCAATCCAGAAGAAAATACATCTCCCTGGAACATTAGTTGTAGTAAGATCACGAAGTAAATCTGTGTGCTATGAGTTACAGTGGAGTTGGAGTGGTTCATCTTTGCCACAGAACTTTGATATTTTGATGAACCATTCTAGGCCCTGCTTACAAAGTTAGAGATCAAAGAATGCAGAACCAGAAGCTAATCAACTCATTTCAGAGTGGAAGTGGGTACTCTCAGATTGTTCTCCGACAGCAGAAACCTGAATATCCTCGAGACTATTTAACTTTTCAGGGAACAAGTTATCCAGGTTCCCAGTCTGAAAAAGGCTGTTGTTTGTTTTCCTCTGCTGCTCTTCAAACATCATTTTGAGTTGTCTCCCTTGTTCTTCAATCCGCACTTGTAGATTTCTCTGAATCTGACAGTAAGGGTGTGGATGAACAAGTGTTATAGTCTCTTGAAGAAATATATCCTAGGACAGAAAAAGAAAGAACAGACATGTAAGGGTGAACACACCTCTAATTGTTCATGGAGACACCTCTGTACATCTAGTTGCAGTAGCAGTGCTTCCGTGATTTGCGAGCCACTATGAGACAGGAGATAACATTGTAGTAAGTTTAGTTGCTTGTGCATTGGCTAGTGAATCGTATAAACAATAAAGTTAGTTGTCAAGTAAAAAATAAATGTCTTAGACATCCAGTCTGCAAGCTAATGATAACCAAGGTAAGAGACTTAAAACTATAAGAAACTTACGTTTTTGCATCAATCTGAGTTATGTTATTCGACAATGTTTTCCGGTCAGATTTTCCTGCAATAGCAACAGAAAACAGACACATTTTTTAGATTTTCTGTAACCAATTGCTGGCCGTAGAAGGGATTCAAACTATTCTACTCATATTTGCTACTTGAAAATTTTCTAGAGAAGTTTGATTAGCAAAAGAAACTAGTAAAATGATTGAGAATATTCACAATATTGCATGTCTCAACATTCACATCATTGTCGGCAAACTAGTTTAAATAAGTCTAATTGTTGTTCTCTTTTCAGAACAACCCCAGTGGAACCAAAAAGAAAGAAAAATGATTCATTATCTTATCTCAGTGTGTTATTTATGAGATTTTATTATCGACACCCCTTAAGATGTCAAATAATTTGTAACCTTACTTTTTTAACCCTTTCAGTATAAGTGTGTAGCACATTTTTTCCAATGATAGTAAATAGTAAATACTGTAATTTCACATGTGTACTCGAAAATGTGTAAGACATTGACAACTTTTGATAATGACTAAATGACAAGTCATTTTCAAATTATTTTTGTAAACCCTTTTAAACCCCTAACTTAAAGAACTTTGTGAATGGGACAAGGGGCAGTTAAAAGAAGGTGTCAAGTTCTTAATACACCTATAGACTTTATGGATTAGCACTTCCTCCTCTTCCAGCTTTCAGCATCTAGACATGGATGGCTATCGACAGCCAGAATCAATGCTTGTTCATGAATTAAGTAGTTAAGTCTTGGTGTCCCCAGCAATCCAGAATGAAAGGAGATCCCACATGGATGCAAAAACATGGAAATAGATCAGTGCTGGGGTGTCATTTCAGTTGCATCAGAGCATCCAATGCTTTAGGCTGGCCTTGGGCATTTTCAAAGGTAGTACCAAATGTTAGCTGGGTGACGCGGGGGGGGGGGGGGAGGAGAACGACGTAATATAGATATGGACAGGTAAAACACAGCTGGACACTAATTAGAAGTGTTAGACACTGAGAATGGCTGGAAGACCTGATCAACCATGTGCATGTAGTTAACTGATAAAACCCTCATAAATAAAATGGTTCATAATACCATTATACAAAATTCATAAGGGTCATAAGAAGAGAAAATGTTGTCTAGAACAGCAGGGATGCATAGTATATGGTGGAATGGTAAAATAGCATTCAATTTGGTGAGGAAAAACTCAACAACATAGGATAATATCAGAAAGACCCTAAAATAGAATGAAATTGTAGTACAGGACTATGTAGCTGCCCCAATTAGTTAGGATAATAGCAGAAGACCCTAAGTCGTCTTTTTTTTTTAAATAAAAACAAGACTCAGTTGGCTCAAGTTGAGGATAACAGTAAACTTTAGAATCAGAAGTCGATGAACTTTTGAATACTGTGAAAGTGGGCAAAGAAAATAATTAGTAAGGACCACTGAACTTGTAGGCATGCCCTCCCTTTTATAGGACATAAAAGACAAAAAAATTGAACACATCAACCCAATGTAGTGGCCAAAATCATAAGACCCAACTTAACCAGAAATGGCCACCAGTAATACTAATTAATAAACAGGGGGAAATAAAGGTGCAAAATCTGGTGCAAAAACTTTAAATGATATAATTAATAAGCTAGCAAAGTTTTACATGTATTTGTTAATTCTACATCCAAGAAGCAGAGTCTTAGCTAAAATGTTAAAAGCATATGGGAAAATTATACTCGAATAAATGCAACCAGAACAATCCTGTGAAATGACCTAATGTGTCCATGATTCACCAAAAGAAAATTCAAAAGGTTCTCCATGAATTCAGCTAACCAAAAGAAAGATCAATACTGCTGGCTGGAATGTTCCTTAGCTCTATCTTACTTGGAAAAAGAGGAAGGGTAAAGAAAAGGTCCACTCAACACCATTAAACTCAATATTCCAAGAAGATAAAATCTTAGGCTCATTATACAATCTAGATATTGTAATATTAATCAACTAGGAAGGATTCATCTAATTAAGTAACAGCAACTTATCTGGCAACACAACTAGTATTTAAATTTGGTTAGTAGGTTTCTGGCACTCTAAACCCAAAAACTATCGAAAGGAAGGATAATACCCAAACCAGCTAGTATAAATAAACCAAAAATCAAATCCAGTTTGAGTTTCTAATGGTTCATTATAGAAGCCTGAGAATATTAGAACAAATTATTTTAGCATCTATAAGCAGATCGCTAAGCCATGTAGTACAGAGAAGCAAATCCATTCTCCTATTAGAAAACTCACAATAGCATAGTCAACGTTATCATCTAAAGCAGCTCGCTTAAAGGTATCACACTTCCACCAGCTATCATACATCTAATACAATGAAATCCCTTCAGTAGTAACAGATTAGTAAATGATAATAAAATTACCTTCTGCAGATTCTGGCATGTACTTGGCAGTTCGATATTTCTGTCAGGCAAATGAAAAAAAATACTAAATCACAATCAAGTTAAACATCCAATGTTGTGTACTTTGCAAAGGGGAGGGAAAGAGACAACCAACCTGCAAATGGCTTTTCACATGGAAGATAGTCAGCCCTTCAGAGTCCATCAACCTCAGGATTCCCTTCGGAGTTGCCTCTACACTCAACAACAAATAATATGTCATTTGACGGCTCCTTGACTTGAACAAGTTTTTATCATGTTACTTACTCTCTGCACCTCCAAGACGATTCACAGATTCAACAAACCGCACATGAAGATCTTGAGTCCATCTAATCCGTGTTTTACTTGAGGCTGCTGCTCCAGATGAAACAGGACTGCCAGAAGTATAAGAAACACCCCCGGATGTAGGTCTTGGAGATTGCCTGTCTGGCTGATGATGGAAGCTCGGCTGTACTAGAGGAGGGTTGAATGGATTACAATCAACCTATGAAAATGGAAAAGACCAAAGCCAATCAAGCTAATTCTTCTCTGTAATTCTACATATAATTAAAGCCACATATCTTGAATGACTGGAAAGAAAAATCTATATTGTCAGAGACTGGGAGAGGAGGAGAAAGAAAAGAACTCACTCTAGGATTCTGGCTTCTTTGGATAGGGACTGAGAGGTGCCTACTGTCCAAGGTGGCTTCCTCACCTGCCAACTTATTTTGCAGAAGAGGGAGATGGTCACTCCCTGGCAAATTTCTTGAGGAGATTGTATTGGAGTCATCACAAAATACGGGTTGCTGATTGCTATGCAATGGAAGTTTCACAACAGATTGCAAGGTATCCCTTGATTGAAGGTCAATATCATCATGCTTTGCTGAGTTAATAGAGAGGGGATCCTCATAAGGCTGTAATGATGGAATTGCTAGATCATAATTCTGGGGAACCTGGGGGCACCACGGGAGTGTGTCAACTTGATACTGGCACTGTGGAAAATCTATGTAGTCTTCAGCTGTATAAAAAGTAGAAGTTGTTGATCCGAAATGACTTGAAACTGTACCAGCTGGATTAGCAGTCCTGTTTTCAAGTAGAGATCCTCCTCCAATGGCTGATGATGGAAATTGGAAACAAACTCCCATGTTCAAAGACTGCCGAGAACCAAAACTTCCAGAGGAGCAATCAGATAATTCAAAAGGATAATCACTCAAACATCCATTGTTTGGCTCTTGGCACTCAATCTTATGAGTGTTCATTTACAGGAAATCAGAATTGTCTATATCTATGAAAGGGAAAAACTACAAAACACTTGAGAGACTATTTCACTAGTACCTAGAACAGATCTATTATTGTCTTCGTTCTTAATTGACAGGAGAACAATACGATAGTTTGTTTGCCTTTTTGTGAATTCTCTCAGATGAAAAGCCACGGCAAAAACACGTAAAATCCGAAAAAAACGATGAAGCAGAAAGGGGGATAAACATCATACTTTGAATTGAAACTGTATCTTTCTCATTTATGTAAGACTTCTGGCATAAGAATACCAATTGAATGCATAACCCCATCAATATATTATATTATTCCTTAGATGGATAGATGTAAACAAAATTGACAAAAATACATTAGAATATAAAAAGTAATTAATTAATTAATATATTAACCAATTAAACAAACAAATATCTGTTCACTCTAAATTGGTATGTTTACTATGAGACGTTGAATCCTAACTAAAAAAGGTGGTCGATTTAACGTGAAGTCTTTATCAGAAATCTGTAAGTTTTTGCTATGGGTATCAGGAGATAATAATTTAATGTGTGAGATACTGGCATAAATTCACAACCCCCTACAAGCCTTTAATTATTCCTAAAATGGATAGGGATGAAAAGTAATTTTGCTGAAAACACAAATACATGATAAAGGGGGCAAAAAATCAAACACATTGTGCTCATTTCCAATAGAAAATAAAACATCATGGCCTCTGACTGCCTTCACTTCCCTAAAATTGAATGTTTATACATCAGAATGAGAAATTAACAATGAAAAAACAGATCACAGAAGAATTTGTGTATTGTAAAACCAAAAACAGAAGTTAGGAAACTGCAACCAAGACAACATTATAAAATGAAATAAATGAAAACCCAAGTCTACAAACAAAGTAAGACAGTGGGGGAAAAGTTAAAGCTTCATGAGTTTTGGGGAGGAAGTGCTGGTGGGATTATTCTCTACTTTTTCTCGTTTGGGTACTCGAAACTAACAAAACTCATTATAATACTCCAATGCAAAGGACAGAGAAGCGAGGCAAGAGGAGAAGAAACCAAGATTTTTTTTTTTGAGAATCTTTGAACAACCATTTCACCAGATATGATGATAAGGAAAGAATCACTGTTTTTATTGCTCTTATAGTACATGCATAGTCACAGATGTTATTCCCAGTGAAAGCCCCCGATAAGAATCAAATGTCATTAATGTAGGAATTCAAAAGAAAAGGCCGATTCCTTTAATGGGTTTGATGTGAAAAGAATAACCAGATGGATTAGGGGTTGCAAGAGTCAAAAAGCACAGAAATTCCGTCTTTAGCACTTGACACTCGCTCAACCTCTGTGTCTCTGGATAAAATTCTATCCCCAACTGCTGCGGTCGGAATGTTGGAGGCATTCGTAGTTAACCGTTAAACTTGTTTTCCCATGTTTAATTTTAGGGAGACTGAGCAAGCGGCATGGAAAGAGCATCATTTAGGGAGTCATGCTGTTTGTAAATAGGAGGCGTGGAGAGGAGAGAGAAAAGAGGGAAGACTTTTCTGAGGATATTTTTTTTATGGGAGAGGAGAGACCTTTAACTCGATAAGGCTGATCCTCCATTGTGACTAAGAGGTCAAGGGTTTGAGTCTGGAAACAGTTTTTTACAAAAGCAGGGATAAGGTTGCGTATTTATCCTCCCTAGTTCCTGCAGTGGCGGGAGCCTTGTGCACTAGATATGTCTTTTTTTAAAGGAAAGAGTGGAGAAGAGAGACTTTTCCCTTAGGCTATGTTTGGAAGCCAAGAAAAGAAAAGAAAAGAAAAGAAGATGAAAAATTCAAAAAATTTTGAAGGCTAAATGTTATCTGTGCCAGGGCGCAGGCTGCGCCCCTGTGCCCAGACACATGGGGGTGAGCGAAATGACCACCCTGCCCCCTGAATGGCAGGAACATGTGTCTAGCGCAGACTATGTTGCGGCACAGAAAACATTAACCCATTTCTGAATTTGAAAAGAGAGATAGAACATAAATCAATCATTGGGTCATCATGATTTTTGTCTTATTATATATATTTTTTCTTTTCTTTTCTCTACAGTCAAACATAGCGTTAATTATTTTTTGGAAAATATTACATTAGTACCCCCATCAATCTCTTGTCTAATAAAACTTTCTTTGTCATCTTCATATGACCTTCTGTTTCTATGTATGAAATTGTTTGGTCACTACTCATTGGTGTATTCTTTATGCAATCCTCTTCCTAAATTTTATTGCATAATTGTTATGTGAACTAGTTTTCTGTCTAGGAGTATGGCCTACGCCAACACTCCCATGAGTCTCTCTCTCTCCTCTTCAAAACAAGGGGGCATATGGGGACGAGAGAGATAGACTCATGAGAGTGTTGATGTAGGCCACACGTATTTTCGAACAGAGGTTTTTTTGTTTTATCAATTATTATATAGAAAAAACATTTCCACACTAATTACATGAGATGTTTTCGCATTGATGCACACACTCTCTCTCTCCTTTATGATCATATGGGTTTTCTATTGGAAATAATTGTTCTGTGTGTCATGATTGGTATAGGATAAGAGATTCCCAATCAACCAAGTGGCAGACTTGTTAGCTAGATACGGGCATAACCGTACCAACATGACCTTCCACTGTATCAAGGCTAGATTTATTTTCATTAGTGTTGTGACTGTAGGGTCCAGTGATCCTAAAAGGTATAAACTGTATGGGTCCATCATGACCTTTCACTATATCAAGGCCAGGAAAAAAGTAAAGCAAAAAAATTTAAAGAATTGGAATTTGAAGTATTTTGTTCCATGAGGTGGTAAGATAATTTTCAAACATTTTTTAGAATAATGAGTTAGTTTTATGGGAAAAGATTCTTTGAGCCATTACGGTAGGGTAAATTAGCATTTCTGTGTTTATCTCTCTTCTCTCACATGAAATGTCGTTGCTATCATCCAATGTACGATATCATTTTACCACATTTCATATGTGGGCTTCTTCTCTATGCTGCTCATTCAGAGAACCCTCTCCTTAATTTTATTTTCATAGTATGTTTTAGGGAAAATGTTCTCTGAGCCATCGGGCAAAGTATACTGGCACTCTCTTTGCTTATCTATCTTTTTCTCACATGAAATGACCTTGCTACTCTCCTATGTATAACATCATTTTATAGCACTTCATTGGTGCGTTTCCAAATTTTTATTTTTGGGGAGCATTTTAATTGGGGGAATGCAAGGGCCACATGCATGTTGGCATCTCAGGGATGGGATTTCTCCCTTTCACGGGGCGGGGATGGTCATTCACATTCTCCCACAGAGAACTTTTCTCCTTTTATTTATTGTTGGGAGAGGGTTCTCTAAATGGGAAGCTTGGAAAGAAAACTCCAAGAAGGCACCTGAATATTTGTCACATCACAATTTATGTGGGTTTCTTACTTGCATGTACAGTTTCAAGCCAGAATTTTCTAGAGGACCAAATATAGTTTTTGAAACTTTAAAGTCTATGAGATAGTGAATAATAGTTTAGATGTGCACAGAAAATTTTGGGAATATATGCCAATGCATGAGAGAGTATTTGACTGAAGGGACAAAGTTCTCTGTCTGGGAGTATGGCCTACGCCAGCATTCCCATCAGTCTATCTCTCTCCTTCCCATATGAAAAGGCACCTCTGCCCCCTTGTTTTGAGGAGGAGAGAGATAGACAGATGGAAGTGCAAGCGTAAGCCACACTCCTGGATAGAAAACTAATTCCGTTGATTGAATTAGGTATTAAAATTTGACATATGACCAATCAATACCACTCTTTGAATATATATCCAACAGAATTTTTTATATTACTCATCCACATGGTAGATATATAGGTGCTCATATGGAGATTCCATTCCAAATTTCCCGCTCAAAAGAACTTTTTCTTCATGGTTATATGACTCATCCACATGGTAGACATTCAAGTGCCTGTTTGGAGATTCCTTTCCAAATTACACACTTAGAAGAACTTTTCTCTTCATGGCTCACCTACTCAAAAACAATTTCAAGAATAATACAATAAGTGAATAATATAATTAACCATATTTAATTACAAATAACATTAAAAAAAAATTGGGAGCTAGAAAGATAATGCTTGCATATAACAACATCACTAGCCATGAAAGGCTAGGAGCCCTCAAAAGGGTACCCTATAGGATAAAGGCCAAAAAAACAGAGATTCCCCACAATAAGTGAATAATATAATTAAACAAATTTAATTATAAATAACATTTGGGAGAAAGAGAATACTTGCATATAGCAACATCACTAGTCATGAAAGGCTAGGGGCCCTCAAAAGGGTACCCTGTGGGACAAAGGCCAAAAAACAGAGATTCCCTAGTAACCCCCAACTTAGGCCATGTCATCAACAAATAAAGTTGGTAGAATGTGTAGAGAAAACTTACCATGTGTCCATATGGATTAAAATTTTCAAAATGCACCAATCTTGTTGTAGAACAATCCCAATGGCACGGGAGCACACCATTGAGAAGCAATAAAAAGGTTTTCTACTTAAAAGGGTAGAGAGATCACTTCATGAGAAGACGAGAGCGATATAATAGAGAAAGAGAAGGTGCTAATGTACCCTCCATAGTCCTTCTAAGATAATTTTTTCCCAAAAATACAAAAAGGATGTTCTTGCTCTAACCAAGGATGATTACAACAAGATTGTAACCGTCCTTTAGTGCCCTCAACTTTTGACATAGATTAGATAAGACAAAAGGGTAGACTAATAATTTGATTTAAAAAAAGAATCATTATGAGGGTGTTCCAATTATGAGGTAGTCAACTGTTCTTCATTTTCATTTTTATCCCGCTCCTAACCCCCTATTGTACGGAAGAGATGGGATCCCATTCTCGTACAAGAATGGTTATTGTATGCTTTAGAGGCACACACATGGAATCCACAATATAGGATCCAATTGAGTGGATACCATGTGTGCGCCTCTAAATGTACGAGACCCATTCTTGTACGAGAATGGGAGCCAAACTCTGCACAAAAGGTCTGCCAATGGTGCTTCATCATAAAAGATGGTCTCCTATTGTATGAAACGTTCGTCAAAGGCAATTTGTCATAAAAAAATGATTTCCTATTGTACGGCAGGTGTGTCAAGAACAGTTTCATCCATGCTCCATGCTCAGTGTAACCAATCCCAAGAACAATCCAAAAAAATAATACAAACACAATAAGAAGACAAAACACTACTTAAGCTTTCCTCTCTTGCCATATTGTGGTTCTCAACATATTTGCCATCCTCTAAATTTCTTATTGTTCACTTCTTCCAAATACCATACTTAAGCTTCCCTCTCTTTGCTGAGGAGTTTGGAATGAAATCTAAAGTCTTTTGAGATAAGATTTCAATTTTGACAAAAAAATGTCACAAAAATAAACCCAAATGCTATAAAGCAAAAAGATGACTAATAGATTCCCCATTAACAAGCACAACGTGCACCCACAACTCATTAATGAATAATTAAACTACTTCTTATATCATGCATAGCCTTATATAATCTAAAGTGAAGGATTTGGGATTGGTTAAGTAGTGTGTTAAGAATCATACTTATATATTAAACTTAAGAAACTAAAAATGCACTAGAATTAAGAACTCATTAAAAGAGTAAAGCACTTATGAGTTCATGCGGATAAAAGAAACCTACAATGTTGACATTGTAATGATACACCACCAAGTATTAATAATTTTTTTTTGATACTTTGGATAGATTATATTATAGAGAGATAAATATAGAAACTTTCCTTTTCTTCCCTTCTTGGAGACAAGGACAACTTGAGGACCAAGGCAGTATAGTACTTTCAATTAATAAACAAAAAACTAATAATAAAAAATTAGATTTTCTTTGATTGACCTTTGCCCATCCAAAATGACCCTTGGAAGTCTTGAAAGAACAACTAACTATATGCTTCATGTGGTTGGATAAGTACTTAGTTGTCCCTTCGAACAAACCAAAGATCATATTAATCTACTTGATAAGCTTCAATTAATCAACTAAAAAACCATTAACTTAAGATGATCCAAAAGAGGAAGCCAAGAAAGACCCTCTATAGAAGTCTTATATCTAGAAACATGGCTACAAGATTCATGGAGTTGAGAAACATGTGGTTGTAGACGCTAGAAATCGCCACTCACCCATGGCAATGACGACAATTGGATACAGACAATGCGGGAATCGCATGCACAATCAAACCCACCAAAACACCCCAAGAAAATAGTCTAAAAGGACCAAAAAACCCAAAAAAAAATAATCACAAAAGACCCTCAAGTGCCGTCTGTCAGCGGGTATAGTTTGGCGGGGCTGCTAAAACCCCTCTACGGTCTCGCCAAACTGTGGAGCCGTACTCGGCAGTGCAACAGTGTTGGCGACGCCACCAAAGTCTGGGTCCTTCTATAAATAGATGAACCCCTTCCATGCTTTGGGACAAGATTTTTACCCCCTTTTGCTCATTTCTTGATACTTTGATCCCCATTTGAGTCTCTACACTTCCAATCATCATCCTTCTATTCCAAATCTTGTTCTTTTGATGTTTTGCCCATGTTTTGAGAGTTTAGAACCCATTATCCTACTTTCCCACATCTTTGTTTCATCATTATTTATCATCATATAATACCGTCATTATGCCCGAGTAGTGAGTAATAGGCTTGTGAAATCCTCGGAGACGTCGTTACTCCGCCCAAAGTTCGAGTCAGAAAACTCTCATTATAATTGTTATTTTGTCTGAAATTCGAGCTAGAAAAGCCTTCATTACAGCTGTTATTACTCTGCCTGAGGTTTAACTGAAGTGAAGAAAACCATTTGTCTGTCTCCACCTAAGTCATGGGACATCTACCACTTTAGTGTACATAGTAGGATTTCTTCCAAAAAATCCATGATTTAACATATTTATTTCGCATTACATTTTTATCATCAAAGTAGTACTTTAGCATTTTCATTTGCAAAGGAATATCATGTTTAATTTCTTTTCATACATTTGATGCATCATATAACCTTACATGTTGTAATAAAAACAAATATTTTTATTATCTGAGAATGCGAAATCAACCTAGAATGCATACCAAACACTACCCTAGAGTTTTTTGTTTTTTATATCTAGATGACCCATAGTATTAAAGGAAGTGGGTTCCTACTTGATATTGGTATTCAAAATTTTAAATTTCACGTTGTAATTTATTTGGGTATAACAAAAAAAATATTTCAAATTTAATTAATCCCAATATTATTGTAAAATTCTTATAGAAAACACCCCTTTGATCTCTCTCTCTCTCTCTCGCTCTCTCTCTCTCACACACACACACACACACACACACATATATGGGCATGCATGCATGTGCCGGCCTCTGAGTAGTATTAATAACAGAGAATCAATTATCAAAATGAAAAGTACTAAGTTTCCCTCCACCCATAGAGGATGGTTCACCCACCATCCTAGGATTCACAGAACCCCTCTTAGGATTTTAGTATGTTCCAAAATACCCTCTCGATACCCCGTGTCGCCCTCTCCCGCCCTACGATGAATGAGGTCTCATTCACCTAGGTTGGAGGGAAACTCGGTCCAAATGAGAAAGTAAGAAGTAGAAAGTTTTCGGCCACCTAGAGTGAATATAGAATCTCTCTTCACCATTGGTGATGTGATGGGGTCAAATCCCATGGTTGAAGAGATTCTCTCTTCATCATAGGTGAAGAGAAACTAGGTTCGAAGAAACTTGTCGTTCAAAATCCATGTTGGGCCGTGGGCTAATTAAGATGGGCCTTCTCTATAACAAATCTGCACACGTGTTACACACTGGGGGGTGAATCGAATCCATCATAAAATGACATATTTTTTTTGTAAAATTAATTAATCTATCAACTCAATTAATTTATGAAAAAAAAAAATTTTATATGAAGGACAAAGGTTGAAATGGATTTGAAAGGCCATAACCCAAGCCAGTATGAGATTATTATCCTCTCCAATTCCTTAGGCTTGGCAGTGCAGGAGTGCTAGGTGGAGATGCCGACACATGGCGGCTCAGACAACCAAGCACTGCCATGTGTCCGAGCTGCCATATGTTGGCATCTCCACCTAGCACTGCCGCACTACCGAGCTCTAAGGAATTGGAGAGGATTAATTTCCAGCCCATACGGCCATATCCTTAAAATAGTACGACCATCCAATTGCTTGTGTGGACCATCAACTGTGTATGAAAAGACATCAAATGCCACTATTACAGACCCTAAGGATCACGGTTTTAGTGCATGGTAACGGTATCGATATTGACTGCCGTTGATAGTGATCTCTGATCTCGATACCGATACTTGATTGGCAGAATCAGACTGGATCAGACCATTTTGCCTCTAAAAATATTAATATGAATTTCTTTAACTATTTTGCCTTCCATATTCTGATGCCATTGATACGGTATCGATATCGACCACAAATGATACTTATAGTTGATTCTAATACCTAAAACCATGCTATGGATAGTCCATGTACCTTTTGGTAATCAAACAAACCACATGTCAATTCCAAAAGGTTAATCGACTTTGGAGAACGTGAAATGGCGAATATACACAATACACACCACATTCCCACTGTCACGCACCCAATGTGGGACTAAACCAAAACACCCAACGCACTTGTAAACAACCTTTTCCATCTTTCATGGAAGAACAATACCAAATTGGGTTTTAAGTAGCCATCACTTCTTTATAAAAAATATTTTTCATTCATTGAATTATAGTTATAAAGTACAAGCGCATAATAAACATTCTAAGCAAGAGAGGATGAAGAGACACATCTCATGCCTTTTTATCAGTTTTTATAGATGCTTGCTTATTGGAAGCTTATGGGAATATTCCTTTTGGTAATCCACCACCACCAGCCATAAGATTAACAAAAAATTTTTATCCTATTTAATTTAAAACTGTATAGATTTATTTAACTATTCTTTAACACATCTTAGTTAGAATCTATTTCTTAACTCTAAATATATTATTAGAAAACCAAGGTTTCAAAACAAAGAAACGATGGGCCTTATCTTACCACCCTCCAACAAAAAACAAAGGGCCTAGTACCAAAGCTCCTATCCATGTCTTAACTCTAATATATTATTACATACCAAGGTTTCGAAACAAAGAAACTATGGGCATTGTCTTATACAAAATTACCATCTTTGCTCTAAAATAAATAAAACTAAGATTGCATTTGGTATGCATTTTGAGTTGATAAAAACAATTGTTTTTAGCATCTCATAATGCATTATCGACCTAGAATGCAGATCAAACGCAGCCTAATCAATAAAGAAATATGTAATGTATCCAAGGGAAAAAAGAAGTCTCTCTGCAGTAGAGTGCCTATGCACAGACACAGGGTGGGGTGAAATGACCGCCTCACCCCCCCCCCCCATGAAAGTCTGAATGTTGCCCATGTTGATGCTCCAATGCACTCTCCCATTGTCCCCTGCGCCGATGCAGAGGCCACACGCTCGGACAAAATACTCTTCCCCTTTCTTCAATATTGCTAGCATACTTTTCTGTTATGCTGAATGTCTCATTAATAATCTTTACAAAATTTACTTCATCACATTCGGTCGGGGAAGGGGCAGAAAAGAGAGAGGGATGGTGAATGATTCATTAGAGAACTCATTATGATTGTACTTAATAAAAGGTAAAAATAGGCCTAGGGCATTGGATGTTGGTCCCATTGATTTTTCGATACTTCAATAACCATGTCTAAATTTATGTTTGGAAATACTGGTTCTACGAATAGCATAGTTATGTTTGTAGTGTCTCACTTAGCTTATATTGCCTACAGGTCACACAACATAGGGGAGTTATTTTTGTATTTGACTATATTTTTTTGGGAGAATGTTCTCTGTGCCGCAGTGCAGGCTGCACCTAGGCACATGAGCCTACTACTCAAGGGGGCAGGGTGATCATTGCACCCACCCCCATGTGCCTGGGCGCAGCTTGTGCTGCGGCACAAAGAACAGTGCCCCATTTCTTTTTTATGTTTATAGTTTTCTTTCTCATCAAAAACATAAAAAAGGTAGACTTAGAACTAGTCAATAAATAAGTCCCACCTCAAATTTGACTTTGACAAAAACCATTTTGATTAGATAAATTAACGATTCATTGTCACATTTCAATATGAAAATAGTCATATATTTTAAAGGGATTAATTTTTTTAAATACAAAATATTGAAGAAAAAAATCCATTAAATCATGTTTAAGAGATACGATAAGATTAAGTTGTTAGGAAAAGAACAAAACTAACTTTTTTTGTTCATCAATAATTCTTTACAACCTGATCCATGCCCTCTAAATGTTTTCTAATATTTAATAAAGATACAATTTTTTTTTAATAAATAAGGGTACAACTTAAGGGAATGGACTGGGGTTGACTTGAGAAAAATCATACATGAAAGATATATAAATCAACCATAATAAAGCACAAGTTGAAAAATTATTTTTAGTAATTAAATAAAAATAATTTTTTTCTTCAACCCTAGGCTGTGATGAGTCGACATTGAGGTGCCAAACGACTCCGTCGATAAGAGCTCTTGGGAGTCATCAACCTATTATCCCCGATGTACTTTTGATCCCTTGAGCGAGAGCCCTTCCACATGGGACTCCCGTTTGATGCTATACTAGATATTTCCATACCATCAAATGTAAAGTTTTTTGTGAAAAAATCAAATATAAAGCATCACAATTGTATACTTGTGAACACGATTAAATTAATTTGTGTAGAGCCCTTCCACATGGGACTCCCGTTTGGTGCTATACTAGATATTTCCATACCATCAAATGTAAAGTTTTTTCTGAAAAAATCAAATATAAAGCATCACAATTGTATACTTGTGAACACAATTAAATTAAGGGAAAATTACATGATTAGCTACTTTTGGGTTTTCATTTACAAAACTGTCCACCTTATGTTTGAGTTAACAAAAATATACAAAAACAAGTTTAGTTTTACAAAACTAGACAAAACAGTGACTCTCCTTCCTTCTTCGGCAGTTTCCCTCTGAAAAAATTTCTATTTTTTTTCCTCGGTTACTTGGGGTAGCAGAGAATGGCGGTGGCTGGGACAAGGGTAGGGTTGCAGGGAACGGAGGATGCCTGGGCGAGAACTCCAAGAAGGCAATGACAGGGGTAAAAATGTCTAAAAAAGTAAATGTGGGAGGGAGAGACACTATTTTGTCCAGTTTTGTAAACCTTGACTTGTTTTTGTCTATTTTTGTTAACTCATACATAGGGTGGACAGTTTTGTAAATGAAAACCGAAAAGTTGCTGATCATGTAATTTTCCCTTAAATTAATTTGTGTCACAAACTTTTTTAAGTTAGTATCCTTCTATGGGTGGGGGTCCCAATATGCTTTACAAGATAAAAGTGCCATATAATTGGTTGGAAACAAACACATCTAATAATGCCACAAGTAATTTTATGGGTGTGTAACAAATCGTTGGTTTAAAAGAAAAACATAAATTAAAAGTATTTATTTAAAAAAAACTTTAATTATTTAGCCTTATGCCAACAAAATGAGGAGAAGATTATGAGTCTAGAATGCATTATGGATTTGGAAAGGAAATCTCTATTTGATCAAAAGAATTTGAATATTTGACCGATTTTTTACTTTGTAAGGCTGTGTTTGGTATGCATTATCGGAAAAGATTATGAGTCTAGAATGCATCATGAAACCTAGTTCTTCTCTATTTTTCTTGCTTTCTGAATACATTCTAGACGCAGAATCTATTCCGAGAATGCATGCCAAACACAACCTTAATCTTCCTTTTGGAGTGGTTAAGTTCCCTACATTTGGATGGGCCCTCAAGTTTAACTGAACCTGGGAAAGAAATCAAAATCAAACGGACTTGCTATATGGGCCTATTAGTAGCCTACATAGACCCAAGTGCATCTCAGATAGGCTTAGCTAGAATTGAGCCCATGACCAATTCCATGGACATGTAGATGCCCAAGATCAAGTCCATCATGGGCCACTGCCAAAAAAAAGTAGTATCATTGGGCCCATCACTGAATGGGCCTTGCTAATGTTCATTCTATGTTCTACTTTGGTGCCATAGGCCAGTTCATTTATAAGGCGTTTAGAGCCTAAACGTTTTCCAATATTTTTTGGAAGGGAGGAGGATCGACGCACTGGCGGTGTATATTGGCATTTTATACATTAGTATGCTATTGACTGTTAGATGAGGCGGGAAACATCTTAGCCGCTCAATCTATCCTCAGTTGTATCTCTCTCCCACCACTGCCACTACACCTTCCATAACCTCCCTACTGCAACCGAATATTGTTGCATATGGGTAATGAGTGCCAGAGTTGTTAGCTGTAATAACATTACATGAAAATGTTGGACATGCCGCCAAGGTGCCCAACATGTGTCATCCTCTCTACTCCTCCTTTGGAAAAAACCCCTTTGCCCCTTGTGTCTAGCCTTGTGATTGATGGATGCCGCTAGCTTACAATAAGCTAGCTGCATGCCCAAACTTCCCCCTAATATTACAGTTAACAAGAATAACATATGATGGTTTTGCTCTTTCTTTCCCCTTTTTTTCAACCAAACCCATGAGCATACTTGGAAATACATAGACAAATGCCTATGTTTAACATGTTCTGCCATTGTTCAAATGGACATCTCCCAACAACTTCAAATTGCCCAGCGTTAACGTGTTGAAGTATAATTTAGTCATTCTACTCTCAGCTCTAACCTCAATGCCGGAAATCCCCACCAAGAGAAGCAAACATAAATAGGTAAGCTCCTCGATGAAAACCAACATCGCTTGTTGTCTTCGTTGATCCATTACAACGTAATTGGGATTTCTTCTGCAACGGGCCTGAGTTGTGGATTACTTATCAAATCATATCAATCATGACTCAAATAGAGTCTATGAGAGAGAGAGTGAATGAGGAGTTAGTGTTATGTGTTTCTCCATTCATTTTTTTTTTGATAACACAACAAAAAATGAGAGGAAAGATATATCGATATGGGTGAGTGGGTTCGGGGTATCAACCGACTCTATCCACGAGCTGGCCGATCTCCTACATTCTCTCAATAACCTCATCTCTCATCTGGTGCAACTCAAGTGGAACTCTATCATGATATGATAAGGTTGGATGAAGAACAATTCCACTAAGATAGCTGGCCGAATTCATCTTATCTCATATGTAAAAACACTCTAGTTGATCCTGGACTCTCTTGATGAGCACGATAGAACTCCATCATTTGTATAACTCTATCCAATCTATACTTGGTTGTAATCAAGTTACAATGAATAATAAGAGAGATTTATTCCTTCAATATGGTATCAGAGCAAGCAGGTCCAACGAGCATTCCTAAAATTTCTATTATTTTAAATTTTTTTTCTTTTTACGAGACAAGGTTGCGACCCGTGAATTGTAAGCCTGATTCATCTTCATCAAGGATCAACTAGCCGATATTCTTACAAAGGGGCTAGGTATGGCCCGGTTCTTATTTCTTCGTGACAAGCTGCAGATTCGACCCATCAAATCCCCACCTTGGGGGGATATATCAATCGACTCTATCCACGAGCTGACCGATCTCCTAAAATCTCTCAACAACCTTATATCCACAAGATTGGCTGATCTCCTACAGTCTCTCAACAACCTTATCTCTCATCTAGTGCAAGTGTGCAACTCAAGTGGAACTCTATCATGATACTAATAAGGTTGGATGAAGACCAACTCCACCAAGATGGCGGGCCAAATTCATCTTGTCTTACATATGATAACACTATAGTTGATTAGGACTCTCTAAATCTTCTCATTCCATTTTGAACTTATAACTTCCACTTCAATCACTTCACCTACAAAACCCTCTTCCCATTGATGCTAAAATAAAGTCTGGGCTCATCTCTTGTATTGAAATGAATAAATCTCTCTTATAATTCATTGTAATGTGATTACAGCCAACTAGCCAAAGTATATATAGATTGGATAGAGTTATACAAATGATGGAAACAACAAATACTATGTGGGTTTGGGATGAATGGTTGTTTAAAGTAGAAACTGCTACTCCCCTAATGTCGGAGGGATGATCACGTTGACTAAAATGTGTGTGAACGAGATTTGCTCCCATTTGCAGATTGGGAGCAGGGGGAGGAGAGGCCGGAGACAAAGAGGAAAGGGCCAGGAGAGGGAGAGATGGAGGGGAAGGAGGAGATGCCACAACGATAGTGGGTAGTGGGTGACGCATCGCACTGGGAATGAATGGTAGAGATGCATTCCTTCTTATCCAACTGTCAATATAGTGTTAGCATAGGAGAGTCCATTACATCACAGCGGTGTGTACATCATTTTCTCTTTAAAAAATTATAAAAAAGAAAAAATAACTCTGCTTGGTCGAGTGCAAGGGCTATGCAGCTTGGCACGCTGATGAAATGGTCGAGCACCCCTCATGAATTAAAAAATCCCACCCTTGTTGGATGCCCTCTCGCTCTCTACCTGGTTATCACATTGGTTCAAGGGCTACATAGCTTGACAGCAACCCTCCTCCATGAAAAAATAGGAAAAAGATCCCTCCCAGGTTGCGTAGAATCTGCATCTAGATTCTAGGCACAAGAGTGTACAGAATTACAACCCTGCCACCGGTAAATTGCTTCCATGTTATGCCCTTGCACCCTTGCGCTTGCAAGCCCCATGCTGGTGCAGGGGAACATAGCCTGACAGCGATTCTCTCCCAAAACCATTTAAAAAAAGGCATTTCGTCAAGTTACCTGGAATCTGCACCTTGATACAAGAGCGTACGAAATTACAACCCCAACACCGGTAAATCAATAATCACTTCCATGTTATGCCCTTGCGCTCGCAAGTCGCAAGTCGCAACCCCGGCGCTGGTGAAGGGGCACGTAGCCTACAGCGATGCTCTGCCAAAAGAATCTAAGAAAAGCGTCACTCGTCACGAACAGGTTACACTCGTACGAGTTACCAGTTTTTGTGGAGGGCAAGTCGAGTCAGGTTCTCCAACAATGATCGCCAATCGTAATATATCTCAAAATCAATAAGAGATTTTCTGATAAAAGGTGTAGAAGAAATAAAGTTTCATCGCAATACTCAAACACAATATTCAAGGTACGAGCTTTAATCCTTTCTTCTCTGATTTTCTCTCTATGCATGATCTTTAATTGTTTGAGTTTTGCTGATTTCTAGGGTTTTTTCATTTTACTTCTCTACGGGAAACTGAAGAAAATCCCGAGGCTGTAGAACAACCCGGCAAACCAACTGATGGAGAAAACTGCGTCTTGGCTGCTTGAGAGATATATATGAACTGCGAGATTCAAGATATATTTCGTTGTTTTGGCCGCAATTGTTCGTCTCTGGCTAGAGTTAGCTTAGGGTTTAGTTTTTTGAGAAATGAAAGCTTTGATGGCGTTGTATTGCTTTCTATGATCATCATATCATATTAAAAGGAAAAAGAAGGGATTCTTTTTGCTTTTTTTTTCTTTGTTCCATTTCTTTCTTTGATGCTGTGTTATGGAATTGTAGTTGTAGCGGCGTGCTCGGCTCGAACTGAATGAATAATTTTCCGATAAATTTGAACAATCGGAACTCTGCAGCTGTGTAACTGTGTTATTAACAATTCTCTCTCTTTTTTTTCTTTTTTTTTTTTTAATTTTTTGTTTATGATTTTATCACTCTCTTACTTCCCCCTCCTCCCCCCTTCTTAATTTCATTGTTCTTGAAACTGAAAATAGAGGGGAATATTGTAAGACCTGATCATCAATCAATCGGCCTCTTAATATAAACATATACTGATAACAAAATCCTGTACGCAAAAAGGGATTAATGGGGAGCCCAGGGTTAAGCAACCGGAATAATGGGCAGCACCTTGGTGTTACAGAACCAATATCTTTGGGTGGACCGACCGAATTCGATGCGATCAAGACCCGTGAGCTTGAAAAGGTTGGTATTTTGTGAAGGCCATGGTCCTTGCCTCTTCTTAGAGTTAATTTTTCTGTAACTTATAGCCTGAAAGTTTGTATATTCAGTTCCTTGCGGATGCTGGTCTGTACGAGAGTCAAGAAGAGGCTATCTCTAGGGAGGAAGTACTTGGGCGATTGGACCAGGTGGGTTGGATCATTGATGTGTCAATTTTTAGTTGTTATGGTATTTATACTATCGTGATTGTATTGCTGTCTGCATTGCTTAATTTATTGCAAAATCTGACAGATTGTAAAGAAATGGATAAAAACAGTTAGCCGAGCTAAGGGTTTCAATGAACAGCTGGTCCAAGAAGCAAATGCCAAAATATTCACGTTCGGTTCATACCGTCTGGGGGTATGGATATTTTCTTTGCTTTTGAGTTTCTCATTGAATCAGGGGTAGGTGCTTGTAATACAAAAAACATGCTTGCAAGGAATTGATTTTTCTTTTTTCTGCGAGGGGTGGGGTGGGGTGGGGGTTGGGGTTTGTCAGGGGAAGCAGTGGAATGTTATTTCACAATCCTTAAAAGAGATCCTTGAATAGAATTTTCATGCAATGGTTGAATGTTCTGTTTACGTGTTTATGTTTTTTATGCACAATTGTATGTAGAGGAGACTGATGAGGTGCAGTTTGTTGTGCTCCTGCTCTCGGGAGGCTACTATTTCAGTTTGATGAGGTCGTATTCATCTTAGTAATGTTCTTTCAGCATATCACTGTTTCAGAGTATATCCCATTGCCATTGGTATGCCGGACATGCTTTTTTCGTTCTTCATTCACCTGCTTTAAGCATGCCAACTATTTTAGTTTGGAACCATGAACTGAAGATTGAAAGGCTACCCTTCGATTAAGCAAGGGTGCTATGAGTACCTTCTTGAATCTTTCTTGTCTGTCAAATTCTTTCTGACTTGTAGATGAATAAATCCTACCAGTTGCTGGACAAATTCTTTTTTGAATGTCTTCCCAGAAGTAGCCTGACTGTTATGATTGGTTTCCTAGGATTATATTACCATGCTTTCAGCTCCCCCACCCCCTGTGGTGCAGCTCCTAAAATTCCAGATGGCCACTTAAATATCTCATAGCTCTTAATTCTTAAATTATTTATTTCGATGGGTATATATTCATACTAATGCTAGGGTAGTAAACCATAAAGCAACAAAGTATAGTTGCCAACCCGAGTTTCTTTATGTGTCAACTTGGTAGGGGCAAAGTTCTGGAGTTAACTTTTTAAAGTTGAATGTTGTTTATAGTTTCATTGCGTTTCTTAATAGTTTCCTTTGTGAGTATATGGATCTTTATACCCTTTAGTGTCATTAGGCGATACCATGTCAGAACTCCCATCATTCACTGTTGAGTTTGTCGACTGCTGTGCCCACTGAGGTTTACCATACTTCACCCAACATTTGTCGGCAGTATGGTAAGATCTGCCACACTGCGTACACTATCGATTGGATTGGTTGTTCTGCTGCCCCTCTCGGACCACCTGCACCACATTCTCTACCTCCCCCTGAACCACGACCTTGTCTAGGAAAACCCGAACCATATCCACGGTCACTACTACCAGTAACAAATGCCGAACTATCCTTGGACGAAGATGAGTTCAGATTTGACAAGAGAGGGAGATGCAATGTGTTGAATAGGATAGAATGCCTTATTCATAGAAGGAATCTTCTCCCCTGCAAGAATCTGACTTTTGACAGGCTGCAAGTCAGAATCCAATCCAGATAGAAATTTTGCAACAAGAGATTCAGCGTTCATAAGCAGCCACAAGTTGTCATCAGCAGAGAGGAACATTCCATCACAAGTAATGGCCAAAACTGAATCTGATATTCAGCAGAAGAAGCCCTAGTTTATATTTATACTTGATTAACACACAACGCAGCATAGGTTGCTGCAGACCACATATCAGCAAGCCTCGAAAGGACCTCAGAGTACAGCCACTGTTTATTCCTGCTCTGATACCGTGTGACAACCAGAGATAGGAAGAACAGCACCAGTGTGTGAGAAGACAAGGAGAAGAAAGAGAGAGATGAAGAATAATGAAGGGAGAAGAATAAGAACTCATGTTTGTGTGAGGGATATACCAACCATGAGCCTATGATATGCTTTTTTCTTTTTAATAACTTAGAGAAGGAGAGTACAAGATAAGGATTCTTATGTGTATTGACATGATATTACACATATGCCACTAACATCTTAAATCCTATAGTTGACCATCAGAAAGTAATAAAAGAACTAAAACTAGTTACATAGAGAATTATACTGGTCTATAATCATCAACTTAACACTGTTATATAATCAATTTTAGGTGGTCGGGCTTATAAATTGTACTGCTTATAAAAATGTTCTTCCTCCACATTCTTTATGCTTTAATGGTGGATGTTGGAACTTTTTTTTTTTTCCAGTAATCATTTGTAATAAGAGACAATCTCAAAGTGGTTATGCTTTTCTCTTTTGACATTTGTATTCTGTTATTTGGTGTTTCTTATCATGGTGAACATTGTGTCATTGAATTTAGGTGCATGGCCCTGGTGCAGATATAGATACACTGTGTGTGGGTCCAAGACATGCATCAAGAGAAGTGAGATCAGCTCTTGACTCAAGTTGATGTATTGAATTTGAATTTGGTTTCATGTACAAATCTTTTTTCAAAAATTTTGATGGGCTTGTTTACTCATTAAAATTGAACTGCAGGAGGATTTCTTCATCGAACTTCATAAGATGCTGGCTGAGATGCCTGAAGTAACAGAATTACACCCGGTCCCTGATGCTCATGTCCCTCTGATGAAGTTCAAATTTGATGGGGTTTCTATAGACCTTCTCTATGCAAGGCTCTCACTTTGGGTCATCCCCGAGGTAAATTTCCGAGGTGGATGTTGTTTGTAGCATTCAGTAAATCTGGTTAATTTGTTCAATTAGGGAGTTGTATCTTCATCGATGCTTTCCTTTGATGGTCTTCAGGTCTTTAGTGCTTTTATATATTTATACAAATGAACACCAGCTTTTTGGTTTTACCAAGTGATGATTATTGGGTTCATTTGTTATATGTTGGGGAATTCCTGAAACTAAGGTATTTGTGCTGTAGTCATTGACATAGTTGTTTGTTTTCCTCTGGGATCTGTAAAATTTTAGTATCTGCCAGAGCTCGACAGGTTTCTACAAATGAAAAATAGCCATTGGGTTCCTGATTTGCATTCGTTTGGGATCTGTGAAGTCTATAGGGGAAAAAGTGGGTTCTTCTTGAACGACCTCAGTTACTTTAGTCATTTAGCGTGTGTACATTTGGTTCTAACTGTCATCATAGGTCTTCATCATGGAGACTTATTGGGCCCATTTAGATGGTCTAATCTGATTGTTTTTCGGTGGATGGTATAGAATAGCAAGGAATGGTTTGGATGGGTTGCACACCTATGTGACGGGCCATTCTATCTTCTTAGTTCTTATTGTGTGCTGGTTGCATCACATGGTTCATACATTACCAAAGCCATTAGGACAAAGAAAGTTGGGTACTGGGATTTGTCATGTCTTTTATTTGGTATTAAGAGAGCAGACTTAATGATATAAATTGTTATTCATCTTTTCTACACATAATATGTAGGTAGATTGTAGATAAGAAATTATAATTTGATGTTTATCATGACTGCTTGAACCACTAATTTTCAAGGGTACCTGTATGTGATAAAAAAAGTTCCATCCATTTCTAACACCTGCATTTTTCTGTGTGTATTGGACAGATGCTTTCTTGTAAGTAGGTTAATTAGCTATATACCGCTAATCGCTGTTTCATAGAAGCAAATCAACTTCTAAACTTTCCTCGGCTTGCTTAGTAGGGAGGATTTGAAGATACCTCACAGATGATTCATTTTCATCCTACCATATTCAATGGATTTTTTTTTGGGGGAGGGGGGAAAGAGGATTGATGGCAATAAGTTCCTATGGATGCCCTAAATCCCTCTGCCATCATACAGAACATCCTTATTGATGTGCAGGGGTGTCTGATTTTAGAAATTATTCACATTCACCTCGAGTATGACTCTGACAGTGACACCAATATACCCACACCCGTGCGCATACACACACACACACACACACTCTTTCTCTCTCTCTCTCATAAACACAAGAATCATCAAAGAAGTCGAAAACTTCATTCACAAGAATGAACTTTACAGCACAACAAAAATCAAAGTAGACTGTTGCCAAATCTGGACAAGTGTTATTGATACCCCATAGCCTAGAATCTATCCTCTCGTTGCTTTGCTGAAGTATCAACAAGGAAGCTGGTGGATCTATGGTTCCACCTGAATGAGATGCTTATGTTGGAAAGAATGTCTCTAATCTGTGATGCAGTTACCTGTAGGATTATGTTGGGGGTTTGCATTATCTTTTTATTTTTGCGATCTTATTTTATTTTGGGGAAGTTGGGTATGCGTAAGAGATTTGGTTGTTATGTAGTTACCTGGTTTACTACAGTTTCTTTTTCTATGTTTTTGAAGTCTTATAAAAAGTTGTAATTACCCATCGATGGGATAGTTTTGAAGATTGAATCAAAATTATTTAGCGGCTGCCGTGCAAGCTTGCTGGCTGGAGTCATTCTTTTCCTTCCCGAGTCAATTCCTTTCTCCTAATCATTCTTCTTCACAGGTCTGATTTCCTCAACACTTCTTTCCTTTGTTCTTCTATTTGTTCCCCTTTTCTTTTTCTGCTACTGTTTTACTTCCCTTGCTGTTGATGGTACTTCTGGGTTGAGAAGAGTTTGCTGGAACTTTATCGAATTAACTCATGTTGACATGAAATTTTGGGAAATAGTTCTCTCCTATTGGGCAACGTTGACTGCAAAGTTTGGGCTGAATGGAGTTGGGAGATCTAAAGCCATCTTCAAAGCTGGTACTGTTCAGTCACTCCGCCCAGGACAGTTTCAGAGATTTATTATTATTTTATTGGTTGAAGATTTGACTGCTATGTGTTATAATCAAGAGGTCTCAGTGTTAGGAATCTTATCCTAATGTTTCGGCTGGATTGGTTTCATTACTTTCATATTGAGTGAGTTAGAGACACTTGAAGGAATTCTGGTTGTGGGTTCTGTTTTAATTGAAGGGAAGAAGACCAAAAATCAAAATTTGCATTCAATTCGCTATTCCTTATATTGCATAAAAGCCCTTTTGTTCTGAATTTATTTCTGTTTTATAACCACTTCATTGAAATTCCAAGTTTGGCCTTCCCTTTTAAAATTTAATTATCCTTATGTCCTATTTCTGTTTCTTGTTCTAAAAGGGGTTCTATACTGTTCCATATAATTACAGATGACACTTAACCCTTATTTTGTGGTATTTATTATTCTTGTGGGTCCATAGCGATCCCAAAGCAGGGTTATGGAACCCGGGATCGCATCAGTCTTTCTTGTGGAATGTGTGGTTTGCCATGGGCTGGATCTTTCTCTGTTAAACCAAGCTACAACTTCTTTTGAGTTGACATCAACAACCAATCTCTGAAAGCCAAGTTTTTTCACTCACTTGAGGCTTTGAAATGCATTAGCATTTCTGCTTTATCAGTCACCTACAACAGGACCTAAAAATCCATTTAGTAGTACTGGTAAATATGTCTGTCTCTGGAAACTGCTATCCCTGAAGACCATGGGCCATGGGACTGTTGCTGACTACACAATTTTACATCAGTCTGTCAATATGACATCTTAGGTCCACTGAAAAGTTCCAAGCTGGTTTCCTAATTAGTGTACAAGGTCCAAGATGGTTCCCTAATTAGTGTATGTGGGTCCTGTAGCTTCTGTCCAGTACACACTGCATATTGTATTAAGTATCTTATTGTGATCTTGAGTTGTGCTCTCTGCAAATAGCCCAAATATTGGCTACAAGACGTGCTGCTATTAGTAGTTGCCCTAATCTTGAATGAGGCTATAAACTGTGTGTGACATTGATGATGCCTCTTGTAGAACAACAGCATATATATTAGAAATGTTATCAAAGATGTTGTGTGTTGATATACATTGTTGTGGCCCTTACTTAACAGCTCAAGCTTAGGAGGTTGGGTGTTTGATCCCTTGTAAGTGCGAGGGGTTTGTGTTCTGTGTTGTTGTGCCCCCTTGGTACTGCATGATGGTGTCATGCGCAGAGCCGTGTGTGTATGGGCCTGCATGTGTTGGGGGGAGGATTGTTGTTGTGTTGATATTACATTTTTTCTGGCCCTTGACAGCTCGAGCTGTTGGGATAGGTGGTTGTAACAAGAGATTCCTAATGATGTCAGATTTGAAAAACAATTGGTTGACTGTCTCTCCCATCCATTGCACATGAGATTGACATAGCTGAGAAAGTAACCACTCAATTGGGCATATTTTTAGTGTTCATCTTCTTCTTTTGTGCTTCTCAGCTGAAGGCTTAAATTTTCCAAGGAGTAGGGAGTTTTCTTTGTTTCTTATTAAGGAAAAAAACACATGCATGCAATTCTCCTTGAAGGGAGTTTAAAAAAAAAATTGACGAGTAAATACAATCATAATCAAGAAAGTTGATATTGTTTTCTCTAAGAAGATGAAGGGACTTCCTCTTCCAACTCAGTCCCACAACTCCCTATGGAAATCAGAGTCCCAAGAAAGGCCCCGGTGAAATGAAGAAAGAGTAGAATTAATAGTTTGATCCTTTCTTTCTTGACCCTGGGGAAAGATCTTGTTCCGTTTCTTGGATTTTTCAGGGTTACAATCCTACTTATATTTTCAGTGATTGTACTGGCTATGACTCTCTCCACCTGCCTCAACTAGATGGACTGAAAATGTGACAGTCATCATACCTACTAGTGAAACTAAAAGTAAAATATAATAGTTATTTATTCATTTCTGCTATCTTCCGAGTATGGCTGCTAGGCATTTTCTAGTTGAGCTTGTTGCATTGGCCCCTTACCTAACCTGCATGGTGGTATTTCCTTCTTTCATATGGGAATGTGTGGATATGCTGGATACAAATATTTGGTAATTGTCGTCACCTACCCTTTTCCCCAATTCTCATCCATGTGAAGAATGTCCATTTTGTAGATCTGTGTTGGAATTGAATTTGGTAAATCTGTTCTTTTGTTGCAGGACTTGGATATTTCACAAGATTTGGTACTGCAGAATGCAGATGAACAGACAGTTCGTAGTCTGAATGGATGCAGAGTTACTGATCAAATTTTACGTTTGGTGCCAAATATTCAGGTTTTTTAATTTCTTTCTAAATTTTAATTTCACATGTTTGAGCATGTTGATTTCAATTTGTTTTCTTATTTTTTGATGTGTTTCATGCAGAATTTTCGTACAACTTTGAGATGCATGAGATTTTGGGCAAAAAGGCGGGGTGTTTATTCGAATGTAAGGCAGTTTCTTTCCGATAAATACAGGTTTATGCTGTATTTTTTCCTCTTATCTATTATTAATTAGGTGTTTATTTTATTTTATTTTTCTGTCTGTAATGGTCAGGTGGCTGGGTTTCTTGGTGGTATAAACTGGGCATTGCTGGCTGCTCGAATCTGCCAGCTATACCCAAATGCACTACCCAGTATGTTGGGATCTCGTTTCTTCAGGGTGTATACCCAATGGCGATGGCCAAATCCAGTCATGCTATGTGCTATTGAAGAAGGATCTCTGGGGTTACCCATTTGGGATCCAAGAAGGAATCCACGAGACAGACCTCATATGATGCCCATAATAACTCCTGCTTACCCTTGCATGAACTCTAGCTACAATGTTTCATCGAGCACATTGCGTATAATGACAGAGGAGTTCCAGAGGGGAAATGAAATATGTGAGGTAAATATAAGCAATAAATCTTCTAACTTTGTGGTATTAATTTGTTCCATGATTTTAGCTTCCATTTAGATTATATTGACAGCTCTATGCCGATAAATTGATGTAGAACAGGGTGTGTATGGCGCACCCAAGGTGAACAGGGTTTTTTTTTATATTATTGTCAAAAAAACCTTGTTACCATTGGTGTGTGTAAATTTGGAGTTTTCTATTTTTGAATAGATTCAGTAATCGATGTACCCTCCAGATAGAAAATTATGGGCAGATTATGCATTTGCATTCTGCATTGGAATATTTTGTTGGGACCATCTACTATTGGTCAGATTGATTAGTTGTTTCTGTGGGATTCTGGGGCCCTGGGTCTTGCATCTGTGTATTTTACTTTGTTTTATTTTTACTTTTTGCTATTTCTTTGGTTAATTAGAAGAGGTAACCTTTCCTTTCTTCAGGTGTGGGAGTTAACAAGTGGTTGGAAACCCACTTTTTGGTGTATCAACAAATGGTGCATTTTGATTTAACTCTCTTTGAATGCATCTGTGTTGGATATTCTCCTTTATTGGAAGTGCTGTTACTACAGCTAGTTAAGCTTCAAGCTATATCTTGGTCCTGTAGTTACTTGTACCCCGGAAAACAAGAACATAGTTGCTCTGCACAATATAACTTGGACACAGGAACAAATTTTCTAATGTTTCTCGACTCTTGAGTCTCTTGACTGTTGCAGGAAAAAGTAGGGAACATCACCGAACGAGAAAGAGAAAGAAAAAACCATTTTAGAATGAAAGGTATCAGCTACAAGTCTGACAATTAAGACTGACCGGAAAATCAGGAAGAACGAGGATATATAAGGAAGTAACTGAAGCTAGTTAATTATGTTTACCTAAAAAACTTAAGGCTAATTAATGACTTCCCCTTAACATTACCATGTTACTGGTAACCGTCATGGAAGTTTCACACTACAAGTGAGGGAGGGAGAGAAGGAGAGAAAGAGAGAGAGAAAGATGGGAATTCTGCAACTTTGTCTCTCTATAAGAAACCAGGGACCAAAATAAAAAAAAATAAAAGTATCATCTTGGCCGAGATCTCGGTATCTCGACGAGGCAACTTGGTTTTTGGCTGGCTGAAACCATGCCTGAAGATCAAGACCTCGAACCTTGGTGGTTATGAAGTGGCCAACTGGTTGGTGGGGCCAACAAATGGAGTCCTGTTTGTTCTTTCCATGGCTTCAGTGGACAATTTGCAATACAATTGAACTCACCTATTGAGAAAGAATTTGTATAGAGGTAGGAGGTCCATAATAAACCAATATGTAGAACACAGCCATTGCTAAAATTAACCCTCCCCCCGGGGTGGTTGGGCAGCATGATTTGTTGGTAGGCTATACTCGTGAGCTTGATTAGAAGGTGGAATTTTCATTTTTTTTGTTAACTTCTGTAGGCATCACACCATGAAATGTTATAAAATTGGAAAAGCCTCAAAAGAAAATTTACTTATGATGAACCAGCTTAACTGAGAGATCTGATAACCAAAACACCGCAAGTCTAAGCAAGCAAGTATGTTTTCTCAACTAATCAGTTGCTCTAGTTCTTGATCTTGAAGTGCGGCCACACCAACTCTAGTCAAATTGCATTTGTTGGTTTTCCTGAGGATTGCAACCTGTGGAGACACAAGTCCAATAGAAGAAGCATCTGACTCAGACAAGTAAAAAGATTGACCTAACATCCGACTGCAGTAGGGCAAGTAGAGGCAATCTTGTCGCATAGGGATTCAATTTTTTCTCAATGTTCGGCCTGAATTGTTGGCTTCAACACAGTGTAATACAAGTAATATAGGCAAGATTCCTGTTGAACATTTGAGGAGTTTCTACATGTGTATTTCTGCGTTGTTTTTGGCCAAGGATTTTCTCTCTGCTGCTATTTTAGTGAATTTTTAAAATTTTGTGTGTCCCACCGACTGTCCTAAGTATCACTTAATCTGCTTGAAGTCCTCAGCACCTATCCATATTGAAGGTCATAATTGACTAGCAATACAATGGCATATGGGTGTTTTGTAGTAGATAATACTGTATCAAGTCACGCTGCAGTCTTGATAATAAAAATGTCAGTATTGAGAGGTTTCTACATGCATGCCTCAACATGAATATTTCAAAACATATGGTTGTCCATGAGCTGACCATACTTGGTTAAATTTCTGCAGGCAATGGAGCAAAACAAGACTGACTGGAATACCCTCTTTGAGCCTTGCCCTTTCTTTGAAGTGTATAAAAATTATTTGCAGATTGATATCACTGCTGAAAATGATGATGACCTTAGAAAATGGAAAGGTTGGGTAGAATCTAGACTTCGCCAGCTTACTTTGAGGGTAAAAGACTTGATTTACCATTTTGTTTCCTTGTCTATATCTCATGCTTCTGCTTTGATTTGATTTGATTTTTTTATTTTTTTTCTGTTTATGTACACTTCAGATTGAGAGAAACACATTTGGTATGCTTCAATGCCACCCATATCCAAGTGATTTTTCAGACAAATCCAGACCATTCCATTGCTGTTACTTTATGGGCCTGCAACGGAAACAAGGTATGCCTGCAAATGAAGGCAAACAATTTGATATAAGGGCAACTGTTGAGGAATTCAAACACAATGTTGGCATGTATACATTGTGGAAACCAGGAATGGAGATCCATGTATCTCATATAAGGCGCAAGAACATTCCTCTCTTTGTGTTCCCTGGTGGAGTTCGGCCATCCCGCCCTGTGAACGTAATTGGGGAGGGTAGGATGGTTACAAAACTGAGATCTAATTCTGCTGAAAAATCATGTGAAAGCACAGCAGGTGCTGTAGATGCAGTAGATGACAAGAAGAGAAAATTGGATGATGATAATAACCCAAGAAATGCGAAGTGTTTGTCTGCAATAACTTATGCCAGTGGGAGAGAAGCTGAGATGTCTGGAATTCGTAGCCTGCCTATTATTAGGTCGTCTGCCACCACCACTAGTACTTCATGCTCCATAATAGGAAGCAGTATGAATGTGGATGCTCTAGAGGGAGGAAGACATGAACGTCTTGAAGCTGATTCACACTGCAATTCATCAAATGCAGAATGTGTCACTCAGATGCCTTCTCATAATGGTGGGGAAGCCGAGGAATCTGTAGGATGCAGCCCACCAAGTAGACCCCTTTCCTCCGGTGCTGGTTTATCATGCTGTAAAGAGGCAGAAAAGCTTGCCATTGAGAAGATTTCTGGTCCAGCAGTTGCCCACCAGGATTTTCCAGCAGAGCTTGATGAGCTTGAAGACGAATTCAATTCAGTGGATCGAGCAAAAACTCTTGGAGGGGGTACAAAAGGCAACACAGATGATTCTTCAACAACAAAGGCAGAAGTAGCAGGGAGTCGAATAGGTTCAACTAAGAGCTCCATCCAGAATGGAAGCTCAGAAGAGCTTGAGGTTTGTTTTGCTAACTTGTCTTCCCTCCCCCCACCCCCCCCACCCCCCCCCCCCCCCACACACACACACACACACACATACGCGTACATCTCTAGTTTACTTATGGTATTAAGATCTGTAGGATGATAAAAAATTTACTACCATGGGCCATAGAAGTGACAAACGGCAAACAAGAAATGGGACCTGCTTCTTCTTCTTCTTTTCTTTTGGGTTTTGGTGGAAGGGATCAGATATTTTTAATAGAAGTTTCTTGAACAAGAGGGAGATGCCATTTTATTGTTATATATATTATTTATAACCAACAAATAAAAAGGGGTGAGGGATCTACACACCACCCTTATGTATTGGCCCATGCCAAGCCAATGGGTGCATGGGAGGGAGTGCCTCACGATTCGGATATAGGGTTGTATCCACATGGTCAGGAAGGAGAGTGAGTGTGAGAGCATGTACCACCGGCAGTGTGTACATTATTTTCCAAATAAAAAAAACAGTATGAAGTGATATTTTTACAGCCTTAGAATATGAAGTGTTTGCACAGCCATCTAGTGAGACATTTGTGACTAGGGCTATCCAGATGAGCTGAAAGTGTTGTTGTCACTTTTGGTCATTTGGGTGACACATTGAAGGTGGTCTCTCGCACATAAATTTGGAAACAGTTCATATTTGATTTGATCTGGTTTCAGCAGGAGTTCTGATGAATTTTTGCCTCTTCTGTTTTAAAGCCTGCCGAACTGGCTGCTCAATTTGTTAACACGCTGCCTGCTTCTACTTCCGTGACACAAAGGAAGCCTCTCATCAGGTACTCTTTTTATTTTTTCTGCAGCGTGGATTAGCAGAAATGATTCATTTCACATAAGATAACCCATAATCTACTTGGTTACAGGTTAAGCTTGAGTTCTTTGGCAAAAGCTACAGGTAATAGCTCCTGAAAACATATTGTGAGTTTAGAGAAGGTTGGGGAACTTACTGTTTCCTGCCAAGTCCAGTTGCAGGGTTTGGTCCAGATGCTACTGATATTTTGTAATATTTGATGCAGCTAACGAAAAACAGTTGAAGCATAATGGATGATTAAGTGGATGCTCAAATCTGTTGTAATGAGGTGCTTCTTATACAGAGTCTTTGCAATATTTTGAGTATTGTGTTTACTGTGTAAAATTCAAAGGATTTCAATCGGATGTTGGAATGTAGTCTTTTGTGAGGTTTTAGCCTTTCTTTACAAGTGGTAGGTAAATCGAATAGTCTGATCTAGTGGGACAATTAGGTTAACTCTCTCTTAGACAGCATTGGATCAATACTTTTAGTTCGTTAAGTTAACATATGTACCATGGTTTCAAAAACCGGAAAATCGGATCAGTTGAATTGGTCGATTTGGATCAGATCAGAATCGTGTGTGATTGATTCTGATTCCTATTCTGGATATTTCGTTGTGGCCGATTCTAGGGTTTTTGGGATCGGAAAGCTGGCTGATTTGAGAGGCTGATTCAACCCCGAGTTTAGGTTTAAAATCCTTGATGTGTTCAAAAGGATGGCCAGTCTCATCCTCAAGATTATAATTTCAATTGGGAGTGGTTTTTCCTTAATGCATCACTGTGGGTCATGATGGTCATGGGCATAGTTAGTTCACGTATTAACATGCGTATCCGATTGTATGAATCAATAAGTTGACTATTACCGTATTTTAACAAGTAGTCTAATTTTATACGTGATTTTAAATAAACAACATATTATATGTGTATTAATATAGATTTATGAGTTTTAATTAAACAAAATAAAAAAACTAAAACCTAAATGCCCAAAAGCCGGTGAGGAAACCCCAAAACCCAAAGACTCTAGTTCTAGTAAAACATTTACTCAGGGAAAGCACTTTGGTTCTCTGATCAACCTCTAAGACTTTAGTTTTAGTTCTTATCCATCAAATCCAGATATATCTTTCATCTCTCTCTCTCTCTCTCTCTCTCTGTGTTGATAAGACTTATATAGATCTGCAATAACTAGGTTTTTTTATTTTTTATTTGTGTGTGTTGTTTTTGATTCATGGTTTTATCATTTCTTATTGGAGGGCTACACACAGATATGAAATCCCAACTTTCTAATTAAATCAAACGCCTTCATGTCCTTCTTGATTTGGTATTTCCTGAGAGTGTGGCATCCTAAGGAACTGTAAGAGCTTGTTCCAAATCTGTACTAGAGAATATCGAGAGTCCAAATAGGTTTGGACTTCCACCATTGCACATAACAAACAATCTGATCTTCTTGATCTTAGGTTCTACTGCTATTCGATTAGAATTTTGAATCTAATGCTGGACTCACCATGAGAGAGAGCATAGGCTATTAGGTGGTTCAAGTGCTAGTTATAACTTTTTGGATTCTTTTACCGAAAAAAAAAAAAAAAACCTTTGGATTCTGACCCTAGTGCCTGAGCTATGATAATGGTAGATATTTACTGGCTAACACCAATACAAATTGTTGTCCCCTCCAATTCCTCACAGGGGGCGGAAATGACCACCCTACCTCTGCCCGAAAATGCTGTCCAAGGTGGGGTCCACTCCCCCCTATTAGAGGAATTGGAGGTGATAATTATTCAACCAATACCTACCTTGGCTCCTTCCAAGTCGCATCAGTTTGCAGTCAATTGTTTGGTTATGTAGTATAGTCAATAAAAAGTAGATTGGTGCTTGACTTGCAGAAATGAATGCAGCCTATTTAGCTCCAACATGGGTTTAGATTTTCAAAATTCCCTGCTTACCCTATCAAATACCGGTTGATCTCTAATCTGAAAAAAAAAAGAAGCATACCCCCGAATTTTTTTCCTATGCGGTTCCTTAGTGTCTCTCACAAGAGGAGGGTGGATCCTACCCGGGTAGAGTGTTCGGTCAAATACCCGGGTGGGTCCCACCCCCCTCTTGTGAGAGGCACTAGGGAACCGTAGACAATAACGATTCCCCAATGCACTGGATTCCCACTACTGTAGGAGTTTTATTAATCTGAAGCGCCTCCACTTGATCCAAAAGAATGATAAATGATTTCAAATTGGAAACCCAAATTGATTTTAATTGTTCATGAAGGCATAAGAGATTAGAATATAGTTGCAAAAAAATCATTTTTTGCTCCTTGATTTTTATAGGATAAACTCTTATTTTTGCTCCCGAACTTTTACGGAGCAACCGTATGAAAACACCCAATAAACACGTACCGTATCATTGCCATACGAGTTTTATTGCATCAGATTTTAAAAAATGTATTATTACCTTATGAATCAATTAATTGTTATACGTATCTGTTTCTGTATTATTACCGTACCCGAACTTAATATGGTTATGGGATGAGTCCAAAAGCAAGGGGGGATTTTCAGCCCGAACTTACTATGGTCATAGGATGAGTCCAAAAGCAAGGGGGAATTTTCAGAATTTCTTTACATTTGTAGGCTTTCCTTCCTCTATTTGATGCTTTTCCGTTCTTGCTTCCATACATGCTCCTGCACTCGCATTGTGCATTGGGCACTTAAAGAAAAACAGTACGAAAAATGAATTCCATAATAGATTAAAAAAAAGAGAGTAAGAATTCATCTACATTGCCTAGATCGAGAATGTATTAAAAATTTGTAAAGACAGTAAAAATTTGCCAAAACATACTAATACAAAATTATAAAGTTCCATTTCTCATGTGCCATTTTGAAATAAAATAAGGAAAAATGAACTCTGTCGGGAGCATGGCCCCTATGCCAATGGCCAAAGAGAACATGCATATCGATATCAATCAGGAGAGGTGTGGTGGTCATTTCGTAGGACCTTGTGTCTAGGCGGACACAGAACACATTCCCTAAAAATAATGGATATGCATGGAATTTCAGTGATATTTGACTCCATCATAGAAATCTTAGTTTCTGTATTTTTGTTTTTGTCAATGGAAAATGTGCTCCAGTTTCTTACAACACCATTGTAGGAGACTCCAGCGATGAGAGGGTGGGAGATGGATTTATTTAGTATGAGGTGTTAGAACACGCAAGGGTTTTGTCAAACCCGAATCTGTCCCCATACAGATCTCTAGAATACGATTGAATCAAAATAAACAGGGAAAGCAAGGGGTACCTGACATCCACGTGTGTTGATGAAGAACAGATAAGAACGCCTCCAATAGCTGCAACAATCCGTCAGATAATGAATGCAATCTGCGATGGGGATCTTCTGCCTCCTCCTAGACTCTCCCACAGCTCCCTTTCTTGTGGAGAAAAGAGAAAAGAGAATAGTGACTGCAGGGACCCCTCATTAGTAGTATTTATAATACTCCCCAACCCTAACTCACTTCCACAATGGGCCAGGCCAGTCCAGTCCATCTCAATAAAACAGTAGCATGCCACGTCAGCATTTGTAATTCTTGATCCCCATCAATGATCGACCTGATAATTAATTAAGCCCACACTCGTCTCATTTTGGAAAAATCCTAACAATCTCCCACTTGGGCTAGATTAATTATAAGGTCATCATTATCAGATGTGGCCATGGGATCTCAATACAACAATAATGCTACTAAACCATGATCCAGTTAGCCAATATATCAATGTCGAGCAACAGTAGAAAATACACTTCAACATATGGCAAATCACTTTCTGTCAGCTACAAACAAAGATCTACTTACTAACATGAATCGCCTTGAGATGATTTTGTACAAGGAATGTCGTACACGTCTGTGATCACATAAATATCGTCATCATTCCTTGTGGGTCCTCGAATGTATTATGAGCATCGTACGACTTATGGATTACCTTTGAACATCGTCATGATCCGTTGGTAATCGAACGACTTGGTTGATCACTAATCGAATATCCATGGCTAGAAACAGCCGAACGACTTGGCTCGTCGCCAATCGAACATCCTTAGACCAAAAGGCCTTCAACACATCAATCACATGCATGCATGCAGATGCTATTCATCACAACGAGCAAAAGCATCACAATCGAAACGAAAACATATATTAAGTCCTCCCACTTAACAAGCATATTAACGAAATAGGAAGAACTCTCAATCCACAAACAGAACAATCATGTAAAGAAATACTCCCATTGACCAAGAGAATTGAGCAAGCTAAATCGATCAAGTTTGAAATAAAGATTCAAACCACACATCTCGGTACAAAGGAATAAAAAACAATCAAACTATTCGAACCGATTACTTCTTTCTTTCTCAGTCAAGTTATCATTCTCAAGATTCTTACTTTCTTGTGCATAATTAGATATCAATTCCTTTAATGTATTCTTCGTGTTTTATTCGCTCATTCATTCCTCTTATTATTCTTTGTTTTATTTCAGTGTTTGGCTTTATCCTTTCATATTATTGATACGTTTTCAATTTATGCTACCGAAGTAGCTTCCGTCAAACGGCTCAAGGCCGGTTATATCCCATAGGTTACAAATTGTTAATCTTTCATCATTACAATACTTATTGATGGATTATTCGTTCATGGTTCATTATGCTCGTTGGTTAACCGTCAGTTACAATAATTATTCATTTATTATTTCATCTACCATAATAAGTTATTTTCCGTCAACAGCATAATTTCCATCAACATACAGAAATAAAACATCATAACATTAAAAGTTTCTATATAGCACAAATCAACATGTTCTATAACCATCGTGTATCCATTCATCATTTAAACAAGCTACATGTCATTATAAAATCAGTGGTTCTAAACATTTATCATCAACACATCAGACACACAATTATATGCAATCAAGATGATAAATACCAATCAACACTACTTCTTTACAATACTGCATTCTTGCCCTTTCGGGTCAAAGGTACACGTCTTTATCGTACCGCAAATACCGCGAGATAGTAACAACTTTCAAAAATCTCCCTCCACCTTTCGGTGATAGAGAAACCCCTAGGTTACATACCTCAATAACAATTTATCGCACTGCAATTACCGCGAGATGTCGATGACTTTCAAAAATTTTCCTCCACCTTTGGGCGGTAAGAAAATCCCTAGGCCACGCGTCCCAAATTTCTTTGAGTGCACTATCTTTGAATGGACACACTGTCTGTTATACCCGTACCCCGGGATATAATTAAATATCATTTCTTCTCGTGACGTGTAGATACCGCTGCCATGTATGCTGGTGACCTGTTCTCCATGATGGTCAAACCTAGCTACAAAATCGTTGACCACAGCACGGGTTTGCCTGTGGAGGAAAGATTCCTCAACCGCCAGTGGGGAAAGTTCGTGGACGGCGACTTCGTCGACTACCCTCCAAGTACCAGCCCGGGAAGCGAGGAGTTCAGGAGAGAGCATCCTGGACCGTCACCTCAGCTGGATATTTCGTTCGGTGATGAGTTTAGCGTTGCCGTGGCGAAGCTGTTCGGGGTCATGGGTAATAAACCATGACAGGGGGGGAAAAGTAAGTTCTAGCCTCAAGTCTTATTAATTATTCTTCCCTTGGTAACCTCGAAGTGCGGGTCTGGGCTTGAACCGCTCGAGCTATTTCATGAGAGAAGGGAATAATTTAAGTTCGGGTCCCGCGTACCTTTAGGAAGTACATTGGGGACTTATACCCATCTCATATGAACCCATCTAAGAATGGGCTTTTCCCTAATTGAGGTTGTGGGCAGGCCCATATAACCTATTGACCCAATGGTGGGTTATTCCATCCACTTACCCACATAGGACTAATGGGTTGACCCATTAGGCCTCATGACCCATTTGACTTGAGGTACCCCAAATACCCATTTATTATAAAAGAGAGGAGGAGGGGGAGAGAACATTACTTCTTCTTCAACATCCTCTTCTACCCTAAATCGTGGAGGAGAGAAAGAGGAGAGAAAGAGAAAGAGGAAGGAGAGAGAGGCTTGGAGGAAGGTGGAGACCCCATCTCTTGGGCAGAAATCGTGGAGCTCTCATCTTGGGGGTAGGTAAGCTTCTTCCTTCTTCTATTTTGGATTTCAAAAAGGGGTTGGGTAATGGGAGAGATTGACCTAGATCTCTCTTGGAACCTAGGGAGTAGATGGAGCTTTAAAGCCAAGCTATGGTGGAGTTAGTTCACTCCATTATGAGCTCTAATGTGAGGGTTCTCATTGCCAATTGGGAGATTTAAGGTTGGACCCTAAGGAGCTTAGGATAGAGTTTTCTAGAAGTCCTTGTGCTTTAAAAACCACTTGAAATGGGGTCCTTGGAGGGGAATCCTTCGGATTTTGGACCTGAAGGTGTGAGGGTTACATGTGATTTCAGACCTGCAAGAAACCCCCCTGAAACTACCTTCCCGAGAAGGATTCTGTGAAGGTCGGATTTACACTCGGATTCAGTTTTTCTGAAACCACATCTGCATCCGACCTTGACAAAAATTGTCCTGAGCCCCTGTGAAGCTCGGATTTACACTTGGATTCGTTTTTCTGAAACCACATCCGCATCCGACCTTGACTAAAACTGTCCCGGTTTCCTAGGATTTACATGTGGTTGCAGAATTTGGGCATGAAACCACTCCTGCAACCACTTCGTCTCTGAAACCTTATACTTAAGTGTTTATGGGAGATCTTTTGGGGATCCGTTCCTTTCGCTCGTTTAACCTTATTCCACTCTTTGTATAGGTTAAAATATTCACTTTTGTGGCTTATTGCTTGATCGAGGCGACAACTGATAAACTGGGTGCTTGGCGTATACGTTGTGAGTGGGTTTGATTGTATGGGCTTGTTATTATTATTGCACTATATATTATGTACTCATTATAATTAATAAGCATGTTTGCGCATATTGCATAATTTTATATCTATTTGTTATAATGTTGATTGGTAATGTTGTATCTTGATGGGTCTCGTGGGTGGGTACCTGTTTAACCCGAACTCTATAAACATTTATGAAGAAATTATGTTGAATGTCATGTTGAATGTATGCGCCGTGTCGCTTGGTAACCGGCACTAAACCGGATGAAAAGTTGATGCGCCCGGATTACCTCTGGGACGATAGGACTTGCATGTAGTATATTGTGGCTAGGATTTCACACCCTTATGCTACGACCCTTACCAACAGGGGTTTAGGTGTTGGGTAATCGACAATCGGATTCTGTGGAGGTGGGAGAGGCCAGTCATGGTAGTATTGGTTATCGTGGTCGCCACGAGTGGTCTTGGAGGCTTCGATCGGCGTAGGTCCCACGTGACAATTGAGGTTTCATTGTGGCGATAAGTTAAGTGACCCACAGTGTCTCCCGAGTTGTCACAGTAGCATATGCCATTGACTTAGTTGTTTGTTAGGTGGAAAAATGGACTTAACATGTGCATGCATCATTGGACTATGTGAATTGCGTGTTTGTGCATCCCCATCCCCTCACTGGCTCAGTGGAGCTAACCCCCTCGTGCGCACAATTTTTTTTTAGATTATGGTGCAGGTGACGGATATCTCGCGGGACTTGGAGTTCAGCCCTCGGGATACGATGAGATCGGTGAGGAGGAACCGGAGGCCGTGTTTGAGGAACATGGCGACGGGTGTCCTTGCGATGATTGTGCCTACGGGCCGTGAGGATATTCGGGACTCGATCCCTTTTTGATTACTTTTGAGGCTAAGGCCTATGGTGAAATACTTACTGTGATACCATTTTTGATAGTTATTAGATGGTCATTGGAAATGTAACTAATTACTGTATTTATCATCTAGCCTTGAACATCTTGTAACTATTCAATTTATACGCTTCCGCAATACTACTGATCCTTGGAATGTAATATTCCTCTTTTCTGCATTCTAATATTATATTGTGTTAATATTGGATATGACTGTGCGTTGGGACACTGTGTCAGTGATCCGGGCGGTTTAGTAGGATGACACGCGTCGTCCTAGTCACCCTTTATATGATATTATATTCCTTGTCTGGAATAGGGGCGTGACAGCGTGGTATCAGAGCGAGATGCTCTGCACCAGCCACAGTCTAGCGGATTGTGATTTACTCGACACAATAGGTTGCTAAAATAAAAGCTTCTAACAATGCATAATTGGAATGTCTGCGAATGCTGGGGAGAAGACTAGCTTAGGGAGAAAGCCGAAGACAATAGCAATTAATAGGCACAACAGTGAAATGAAAGACATGTGTATATAATTATAGATATATTCCTTAATTTCAGCTGTTAATACATTTTCATAAGCCAAACGAGTGATTACAACAAAATTCAGCTGAACTGGAGACTTCGAGTTCTTACAACCAAGAAAAAAAAAAAAAAAAAAAATAAATTTGCTGCATGGTAAGACAAAAAGCTAGGGGTCCATTGAGAGCATGGTGGGAATGGACAGGAGGTCTACTGCTCCATCTCATCATCACTACTGGGCTCGTCCTCTGTGCCCTCATCATGGAGGTAGGAGTGCAAGTCCTCCATCTGCTGCTCGAGGCTCTCCATGCGTGCCTCGATGCATCGAGCCTAGTGTTCACTCCTTCAAACCCCGAGCCATGTTGGTGCTCATCGGCCCGAGTTGCAAGAATCCTATCGATGTCGACCCACTAGGAGCAAGTGCGGATGAAGAGGCCGCATGACATGCGGCCGAGGAGGAGGCTCCTGCACTCGAGGCTCGTGCCCGTGACCTCTGTGGGACCAATGGCTCCCCATCACTATATGCATCCATCGCATGTCGCATCCTCGCCCTGCGTTACGATCTAGAGGTGGATCTTCGGTTAAGTCTTGATCCTCCTCACTCAAGTCAACTCCAAAATGCTGGAAAATAGTGGTGAGCAACCTCCCATAGGGTAAATCTAAGTTCCTCCTGGGATTTCGCCCCGCATGATCCATAGTCCGCATGATAATGTAGGGCAGGCAGATGGGAATGCCTTTGAAGAGGTGATAGGCCACATAGCCTACGAAGATGGAAGGCATGGTGCGGTGACCGGCTATAGGCACGATGTTGTGCCGCACAATCCGACTCAGATCCGGGAGAATTGGCAAAAGAAGTCTCGGCACTTTCTTCTCGAATGCCCCACGTGTAAGCTCCCTGTATAACTCCCTGTATGCCTCTCTCCTGAGAAAGGAGTAGGGATTCTTCCATGGTGCGCAGTAGGTCTTCTCTCCCCAGATGGCTACATTGAGGATGCCTGCCAACTGTGCCCCTGTGAAGGATATGGTGACTCCCTTGACATAAGAGAGGATCCGGTAATCTCGCGTGCCTAGGTTCTCGGTGTGCAGGTTGGCGTAGAAGTGACGAACGAGCTTGGGATAGAATGGCTCTGGAAGGTTGAGGAGGTTGGACCACCCCAGTGCTTCAAATCTCGGCCCTACCTTGTAGGCCTTGAGGTCTTCCAGTACCACATCTCTTCCCTCCAAGATATTCTTAAAGCGAAAGTGGTCTTGGTACATCTCCTGTTTCTCTAGGTCTTGGAACCATTTCGTATCCAAAGCAACTGGGGCAGCTTGTTCGGCCCGTGCACGCCTTGTTCTAGGAGCCATTTAGATTCCCTAACCTGCAACCAAGGAAGGCCAAGAATACAGAAACGCATTAAGTCCATGCTTGGATATTAAGGTCTAAGCAAATATACAATGAAAAGAAACAAGGCAGTAGAACCTAGACCTTGATGCATGGCCACTATGTAGAAGCAATCATAGAGGATAAAGGTACATGGCCACATTATGCTTGGAGAAGCATTATATCATACAAGCAATTAGTTCAAACAAAATTGGACTGAATTGAAAACAAAATTATACTATGAACCCAAAGAGGAAATTTTCAGAATTTGGTTGGAAGTTGAATGATATAGTACACAATATATATACATGGCCATAGTACACCTAACACATGAAGTTTATACTAAATACCTAGTTCAAGCAATATATGGAGCTAAATTGTGGTAAATAATGCTTGAATCTCTAAAAGAAAATTCAGATGTGATTCTTGAAGTTCCAATTTGCAAGAAATAAATAAGTAATGGCTTGAGACAACCCCAAATGATATACACCAAGCCTACCTAGCAAAACCGAACTTGAATTGGGCAAAAAGACATAGAATTTCGGTTAGGGTTTGGGGATTTCTCCAAAATCCAACCCAAACCCTTGGTGATGGTGCAAGATTGGGGGAAATGCCCCAACTAGGTTGCATATGAAGGGAAACGAAGGTAGGATGGACAAAAATCCATCTAAATAGCTAGGAGAAAACAAAAAAAACCCAAATCTTGTAAACCCGAAATGGATTTTGGGGTTTCTCCATAATAGAAGTCGAAAGGAGAAAGAGATAGATCGATAGAGAGGGAAGAGGGCATACCTGAACTCGATCGGATCTGTTGTGCGTGGATTGAGTGCCAAAAATCCACCTAGAAGGGAGAGGGAGCAAGGAACGAGTGCGGTTTTGGGTTCTCCAGAGCGTAGGGGGTGTTTGGAAAAAGAAATTTGGGTTTTGAAAGAGAGTTTGAGTGAGAAATTCTGTTTTTAGGCCATGCGGTTTTACACTCGGATGCAAGATTTTGAATCCGACTGTGAATCCGCGGATTCCCGAGACCAGCCTTTGGTCCTGTGAAGGTCGGATTTACACTCGGATGCAGCCTAGTGAAACCGCATGTAAATCCGACCCTGCCAGAGAAGGCTTTTTGGCCCTGTTTTGCTTAACCAACTTGTTTCTAATGTTTATTACCCTCATTATTGCTTCCCTTACCCCTCGTGTAACCTATGTTTACCTTTGCAAATCGATTTTTGATTGGTTTGCTTAATATTGCTATTGTGCCTATAACTGTGGGTGTTGACTGTAACCAGGTGTGAACCATGGTTAATACACGGTCAAATGCCAACCGTTCTCCCCGCTAGGGAAGAGGCCGGTGAGGCTTGAATACGGTTCTACCGGTAGCACCGCCAATTAGTAATAATGCGGATGTCGCCGCGTTGTTGAGCAATAGGTTGCAATCCATGGAACGAGAGCATAGGGAGGCGCAACAAGAGCAGCGCCAATTTATGCAAAACATGACGGCTATGTTCCAAGCCTTTGTTAGGGAAAGGCAGCCAGTGCCTCCTCCTGTGCAAGTCAATCCTCCCCACCCCCTCGTGGGTTCTGTTGTACCTAGTGTTCCTCCGGCTCAAGCCACCGCGAATTCCTTTGACACAAGAGGTGCCAGCACCTATTCTACCTTCCACTTCGTGGCTCCTTCGGTCCAAGCGGTGACTCCGGCTTGGGTGGATCTCGCTAGGTTATCGGAGAGATTTCGAAACATCGTCCTCCAACCTTCTACAAGATGGCCCATGATTCCTTTTTCCGCAACATTTATAAGGGATCTTGAGAGAATCTTTGAAGTGATAAGCTGCAATGACACGGACAAGATCCGGTGTGCTACCTACCAGCTCCGGGGTGATTCGATGCGTGGTGGCTCTCCTCTAAAGACCATTTTTGGGCAACTCACCCAGAGGCAACTTGGGCTCAATTCAAGGAAGTCTTCTTCAAAAATTTCTTCCCTCAAAACTTCCGTGATAGGAAGGAGTCTGAGTTTATGAGCTTCTTTCAAGGATCCAAATCGGTCCTTGAGTACCAGCAAGCTTTTGAGGAGCTGTTTTACTTCGCCCCGGTACACATGAAGGCCGAGAATGTGAAGGCTAGGAAGTTTGAGAAGGGGCTTAGACCTAGCATTAGTACTTCTGTGGTACTACACAAGTACCCTACTTACGCTGAGACGGTCCAGGCCGCTAAGGTGATTGACGACCAGCAGAGAGAGAATTACAGGGCCATTCAGGCTGGTAAAAGGCCCATGACCTCTCATGAACCTAGGGGATCCACAAAATTCCAAAGGAGAGGATCTTACACTACTACTTTTCCGGCCCAGTCCCGGAGGTCAGATGCGGTGCAAGTGCCCAGGCCTACATCAACTCCTCACTATGGTTCCCAGACTCTCATATGTTACAATTGCAAGGAGTCCGGGCATATGGTTCGAGACTGTCCTCATCCTCGGATGATAGGTCCTCCAGGTGCAGCTACACAAAAGGCACCCCAAGCCAAGGCAGTTGTGCGTTCTCTTCTTCCTGCTCCGGCCCATAGATCTCAAGGTCGGGTGTATTCTGTGACAAATGAAGAGGCCCAGGCCGATCCCAGTGTTATTACAGGTAATGCACTCTACTCTTAAGATGTGCATATAATAGCTTTTGTTTCTATGATTGGTTGTCTGTTGCTTGTCAGGTGTCGTTCTTGTTTGCTCTCAGCCTGCTTATGCTTTATTTGATTCGGGGGCATCACACTCTTTTGTGTCCCCTAGTTTTGCTAAGAAGATGTCCATTGAACCAAAGCTAATGGCCCGTAAACCGATAGTCACACCAACGGGTAGCAAGGTTGAACTTAACTCGGTTTGTGATCCTTGCCGTATGTGTGGGTGGTCACGGACTCGAAGCAAGCTTAGTACTCGCTGGATATGAAAGACTTTGATGTGATTTTGGGAATGGATTGGCTATCAACTCACAAAGCCGCCTAACTGCTCGGAGAGGAAGGTTCTATTCAAACCAATAAGGTGAAGAGTTTGTGTTTATGGGTACTAAGCGGGAGAGACCCAAGAAAGTTATCATCTCTCGCCTCCAAGTACGAAGTTGTTGGCGAGGGATGTCGGTGTTATCTAGCATCCGTGATAGACACTGAAGCCAAAGGCGTGCCTTTGGAAGAGTTGCACGTGGTGAAAGACTTTCCGGATGTCTTTCCCGAAGATCTAACGCGGTTGCCACCGGATCGCGAGACGAGTTCATGATAGATCCGATTCCTGGTGCAGCCCCAAGATTCAAGGCACCTTACAGGATGGCCCCAATCGAGTTAAAGGAGCTACAAGAGCAGTTGAATGACCTGTTGAAGAAGGGTTTCATTAGACCCAGTGTATCTCCTTGGGGAGCACCTGTGTTGTTTGTGAAAAAGAAGGACGGTAGTATGCGTCTGTGCATTGACTACCGTGAGCTCAACAAATTGACAATCAAGAACCGGTATCCTTTGCCTAGGATCGATGACCTATTCGATCAACTACAGGGTGCGAAGGTGTTCTCGAAAATTGATCTCCGGTCAGGGTACCATCGATTGAAGATCGAAATAGTGATATCAGCAAGACAAGATTCGAGATCTCGCTATGGTCATTATGAGTTCTTGGTCATGTCCTTCGGGCTGACCAATGCCCCGGCCGCCTTTATGGAGTTGATGAACCGGGTGTTCCACGATGTTCTAGACAAGTATGTCATTGTCTTCATTGATGACATCTTGGTCTATTCCAAGAGCGAGGAGGAGCACGCAGACCATCTTCGCTTAGTATTGCAACGCCTAAGGGAGAAACAGTTGTACGCCAAATTCAGTAAGTGTGAGTTTTGGCTACAACAGGTGGCATTTCTGGGACACCTTGTTTCTGGTAAGGGTATAGAGGTTGACCCTGGCAAGGTGAAGTCGTAGTTGATGGCGATACCCAAGAATGTGGCAGACATTCGTAGTTTCCTGGGACTAGCTGGCTATTACAGGAGATTTATTGAGAACTTCTCAAGGCTCTCCGCTCCTATGACACGACTGACCCGAAAGGGAGTGAAGTTCGAGTGGTCTGATAGCTGTGAAAAGAGCTTCCAAGAGCTCAAGCAGAGGCTGGTTTCCGCTCCAGTACTTACCATTCCTAATGGTACTGGAGGGATGGTAGTCTACAGTGATGCATCTAAAATGGGTTTGGGTTGTGTTCTAATGCAAGATGGGAAGGTAGTGGCCTATGCTTCTCGGCAATTGAAGGACTATGAGAAGAACTACCCGACCCATGATTTGGAGCTTGCCGCTGTGGTTTTCGCTCTGAAGATCTGGAGACATTATTTATATGGTGAGAAGAGCGAAATATACAGTGATCACAAGAGCCTCAAATACTTCTTTACACAAAAGGAGCTCAATATGAGGCAGCGACGGTGGTTGGAGTTGTTGAAAGATTATGATTGTACTATCCATTACCACCCAGGCAAGGCAAATGTAGTAGCGGATGCGCTGAGCCGGAAATCTCAGTCCTTGTCACTGGCATCACTAGCAGCCAGTGAGAAACTCATCGAGGAAGCTAGAAGGATGGACCTGGAATTACTGGTTGATGGTGTTACCTTATCTCTATCAGCTTTATCAATACAATCCACACTGGTAGGGCGAATTCAATCAGCCCAGGCTTCGATGAGGAGATTCAAAAGGTTATTGAGGCTATCAAGGGGGACACGCAGCGGAACCGGATTTTACTTTAACGAGAGTGGTGTTCTCATGTTCAGACAACGGCTATGTGTTCCTAGTAACCCTCAGTTGAGGAAGGAAGTGTTAGCTGAGGCCCATGACTCTCCCTATTCTATTCATCCAGGTAGTACGAAGATGTATAGAGATCTGAAGGAATATTACTGGTGGAGTGGAATGAAGAGGGATGTGGCTGAGTATGTGGCAAAATGTCTTACTTGTCAGCAGGTGAAGGCGGACAGACAGCGACCTCATGGCCTCTTACAGTCATTGCCTGTTCCAGAGTGGAAGTGGGAGCATGTTACCATGGATTTTGTCACCGGGTTGCCCCGCACGCCTAGAGGTGTCGATACCATATGGGTTGTCGTTGACAGATTGACAAAGACGGCTCACTTCATCCCCATGAAGATTACCTATTCGATGGACAAGCTGGCCCGCTTGTACATTGATAATGTAGTTCGTCTGCATGGAGTTCCTGTGAGCATCATCTCCGATCGGGATCCCAGATTTACATCTAAGTTCTGGGGAGGGTTTCAGAAGGCAATGGGTACACTGTTGAGTTTTAGTACAGCCTTCCACCCTCAAACCGACGGACAGTCGGAGAGGACTATTCAGACATTGGAAGATATGCTCCGAGCTTGTGCCATTGATATGCAAGGCAGCTGGGACGAGCATCTCTCACTTATTGAGTTTGCTTACAATAACAGTTACCAGGCTACTATAGGCATGGCACCGTTTGAGGCTCAGTATGGGAAGAAGTGTCGGACACCGTTATATTGGGACGAAGTAGGTGAACGGCGTATTCTTGGACCCGAGTTGATTCAGGCAACATGCGAGAAGGTGGACTTGATTCGTGAGCGGATCAAGGCGGCTCACCCAGCAGAAGGGTTATGCGGACTTGAGACGGAAGGACCTTGAGTTCACCGTTGGCGATAAAGTGTTTCTTAAGGTATCACCCTCCAAAGGGGTGATGCGTTTCAGCAAGAAGGGCAAGCTGAGTCCGAGATTTATAGGACCTTTTGAGATCCTTGCACGGATTGGACCGGTGGCATATCGGTTAGCACTCCCTCCATCTTTAGAAGGTGTGCACGACGTCTTCCACGTGTCTATGTTGAGGAAGTATGTCCATGATCCAAGCCATGTATTGACGCATGAACCACCAGAACTTGCGGCCGACATGTCCTATAAAGAGCTGCCTGAAAAGATTTTGGACAGCAAGGTTGTTCATCTTCGCAACCGGCCCATTCATTATGTGAAGATAAAATGGTGCAACCATCCGGAAGAGGAAGCTTCTTGGGAGGCAGAGGTAGAAATGCGGGCGAAATACCCTTTTCTTGCCTATTTACAAGGTACGTCAAATTTCGAGGACGAAATTTCTTATAAGGTGGGGGGGATGTTATACCCGTACCCCGGGATATAATTAAATATCATTTCTTCTCGTGACGTGTAGATACCGCTGCCATGTATGCTGGTGACCTGTTCTCCATGATGGTCAAACCTAGCTACAAAATCGTTGACCACAGCACGGGTTTGCCTGTGGAGGAAAGATTCCTCAACCGCCAGTGGGGAAAGTTCGTGGACGGCGACTTCGTCGACTACCCTCCAAGTACCAGCCCGGGAAGCGAGGAGTTCAGGAGAGAGCATCCTGGACCGTCACCTCAGCTGGATATTTCGTTCGGTGATGAGTTTAGCGTTGCCGTGGCGAAGCTGTTCGGGGTCATGGGTAATAAACCATGACAGGGGGAAAAGTAAGTTCTAGCCTCAAGTCTTATTAATTATTCTTCCCTTGGTAACCTCGAAGTGCGGGTCCGGGCTTGAACCGCTCGAGCTATTTCATGAGAGAAGGGAATAATTTAAGTTCGGGTCCCGCGTACCTTTAGGAAGTACATTGGGGACTTATACCCATCTCATATGAACCCATCTAAGAATGGGCTTTTCCCTAATTGAGGTTGTGGGCAGGCCCATATAACCTATTGACCCAATGGTGGGTTATTCCATCCACTTACCCACATAGGACTAATGGGTTGACCCATTAGGCCTCATGACCCATTTGACTTGAGGTACCCCAAATACCCATTTATTATAAAAGAGAGGAGGAGGGGGAGAGAACATTACTTCTTCTTCAACATCCTCTTCTACCCTAAATCGTGGAGGAGAGAAAGAGGAGAGAAAGAGAAAGAGGAAGGAGAGAGAGGCTTGGAGGAAGGTGGAGACCCCATCTCTTGGGCAGAAATCGTGGAGCTCTCATCTTGGGGGTAGGTAAGCTTCTTCCTTCTTCTATTTTGGATTTCAAAAAGGGGTTGGGTAATGGGAGAGATTGACCTAGATCTCTCTTGGAACCTAGGGAGTAGATGGAGCTTTAAAGCCAAGCTATGGTGGAGTTAGTTCACTCCATTATGAGCTCTAATGTGAGGGTTCTCATTGCCAATTGGGAGATTTAAGGTTGGACCCTAAGGAGCTTAGGATAGAGTTTTCTAGAAGTCCTTGTGCTTTAAAAACCACTTGAAATGGGGTCCTTGGAGGGGAATCCTTCGGATTTTGGACCTGAAGGTGTGAGGGTTACATGTGATTTCAGACCTGCAAGAAACCCCCCTGAAACTACCTTCCCGAGAAGGATTCTGTGAAGGTCGGATTTACACTCGGATTCAGTTTTTCTGAAACCACATCTGCATCCGACCTTGACAAAAATTGTCCTGAGCCCCTGTGAAGCTCGGATTTACACTTGGATTCAGTTTTTCTGAAACCACATCTGCATCCGACCTTGACTAAAACTGTCCCGGTTTCCTAGGATTTACATGTGGTTGCAGAATTTGGGCATGAAACCACTCCTGCAACCACTTCGTCTCTGAAACCTTATACTTAAGTGTTTATGGGAGATCTTTTGGGGATCCGTTCCTTTCGCTCGTTTAACCTTATTCCACTCTTTGTATAGGTTAAAATATTCACTTTTGTGGCTTATTGCTTGATCGAGGCGACAACTGATAAACTGGGTGCTTGGCGTATACGTTGTGAGTGGGTTTGGTTGTATGGGCTTGTTATTATTATTGCACTATATATTATGTACTCATTATAATTAATAAGCATGTTTGCGCATATTGCATAATTTTATATCTATTTGTTATAATGTTGATTGGTAATGTTGTATCTTGATGGGTCTCGGTGCCGGTGGGTACCGGTGCCGGAACCCCGAACTCTATAAACATTTATGAAGAAATTATGTTGAATGTCATGTTGAATCATGCGCGCCGTGCCGTCTTGTAAGGGCACTAAACCGGATGAAAAGTTGATGCGCCCGGATTACCTCTCGGGACGATAGGACTTGCATGTAGTATATTGTGGCTAGGATTTCACACCCTTATGCTACGACCCTTACCAACAGGGGTTTAGGTGTTGGGTAATCAGTACACCGGATTCTGTGGAGGTGGGAGAGGCCAGTCATGGTAGTATTGGTTATCAGGGGTCTGCCACTGAGTGGTCTTGGAGGCTTCGATCGGCGTAGGTCCCACGTGACAATTGAGGTTTCATTGTGGCGATAAGTTAAGTGACCCACAGTGTCTCCCGAGTTGTCACAGTAGCATATGCCATTGACTTAGTTGTTTGTTAGGTGGAAAAATGGACTTAACATGTGCATGCATCATTGGACTATGTGAATTGCGTGTTTGTGCATCCCCATCCCCTCACTGGCTCAGTGGAGCTAACCCCCTCGTGCGCACAATTTTTTTTTAGATTATGGTGCAGGTGACGGATATCTCGCGGGACTTGGAGTTCAGCCCTCGGGATACGATGAGATCGGTGAGGAGGAACCGGAGGCCGTGTTTGAGGAACATGGCGACGGGTGTCCTTGCGATGATTGTGCCTACGGGCCGTGAGGATATTCGGGACTCGATCCCTTTTTGATTACTTTTGAGGCTAAGGCCTATGGTGAAATACTTACTGTGATACCATTTTTGATAGTTATTAGATGGTCATTGGAAATGTAACTAATTACTGTATTTATCATCTAGCCTTGAACATCTTGTAACTATTCGATTTATACGCTTCCGCAATACTACTGATCCTTGGAATGTAATATTCCTCTTTTCTGCATTCTAATATTATATTGTGTTAATATTGGATATGACTGTGCGTTGGGACACTGTGTCAGTGATCCGGGCGGTTTAGTAGGATGACACGCGTCGTCCTAGTCACCCTTTATATGATATTATATTCCTTGTCTGGAATAGGGGCGTGACACTGTCTTTCCGTGAAGAGATTAGTAGTTTTCAGAAATCCTAGCACCTTTGGGCAACTAGAACCCTTAGACCACTATCCTTTCAATCCATATGCATATCACCTTGTCAAACTTTAGTAACATTGCCTTTGGGCTAATGTCACCTAATCCGCTGCCTTGACAGAACCATAAAAGGATTCAATGGGCCACTTTAGTGGATCACCATTTTACCCTCTCATAATTCCTCAGTCAGATATGCAGCAATATATGTGAAAGTAAACACATCGATCGTCCATAATGTGTTGTGACATGTACATTCATCGTCCAAGCAGCAATGGTCAACCCAAATTAGTCCAAATATGCTCAAAGCAGTATAATTATCTAAAATAAGTCCCTGAAAATATTTAACGTCCAAAACCAGGTACCAGTGGGTAGGTCTTGAAATTACGAACGAAACAAGACCAGCCGGAGCCCAATCAGATGCTCCACTCGCCCATACGTCACTCGAAAGTGACACAATCGTCATTAACAGGTCCCATAAATTCAACCAAATATTCGAACTGGATACCCAAAATGTTAGCCTTGAAAAATTCAAGCAAAATGGGGCATCCTAGAACAGAATCCAATCAAAACGGCATTCCAAAACAGGAAAAACAGCTTCTGAAACAATTAAAAACGTTCTAAAACAGTCGATTCTGTTCCCAAAACAACTGAAAAACTTAAAAACCACCAAAACCATAGTCTCTGTTTATCCAAGGTATGCCGAATTGCATATCAAAACGAAAAGCACGAAAAAAAGACACACCAGAAAAAACAGCATCTCAAAATTCATCCAAACGAACCCACATGGTCCATTTGAAGTTTTCTGGTCAATTTTCCCTTTTTTTTTTTGTTGTTTTAAAAGGCAAACCGAACCTGTCCGAACAAACGAACCAGACAGAGCAGAACCCGATCCACCTGAATCGGACCGTCGATCCACCCTACTGGGGCAGCGGGTAGAAAATTGGGTCGGGTCTGGAATCCTTGACCGGGTCTGGGTCAGGTTTGACCCGGGTCCGGGTCAGGTCTGAACGGGTCAAGCTTGACCCGCAAGCAACCGTCGACGTCATGCTGACGTTAGCCCTATAACGTCAGATGATGTCATAATTGATACGAATTAAATTTTTTTTTTTACAACTGCCGCCAGCGTGTGGATCTCACTCGCGCCTTCGACCGACCGTGTCGGTGCGTCCGGCCACCGGCAGTGACGATCCACACGTCGCCGCGATCGTCTCTCTGAGCCCTTCGCACCCATCTAAATATATTCGACTTTTGCCGCTGGAAAATTTCGACAGTGGCCAAAACGTATGGTTTTGTCAAAATTCCGACCAAAAACCCTATTTCCACCGTCAAAACTCGATCCAAGTTCTTAATCAATCGATCCTAGGTCTGTATGGTCGGCTCTGATATCACTTGTTAGAACACGCAAGGGTTTGTCAAACCCTAATCTGTCCCCATACAGATCTCTAGAATACGATTGAATTAATATAAACAGGGAAAGCAAGGTGTACCTAACACCCACGTGTGTTGATGAAGAATAGATACGAACGCCTCCAATAGCTGCAACAATCCGTCAGATAATGAATGCAATCCGCGATGGGGATCTTCTGCCGCCTCCTAGACTCTCCCAAAACTCCCTTTCTTGTGGAGAAAAGAAAAAAGAGAATAGTGATTGCAGGGACCCCTCATCAGTAGTATTTATAATACTCCCCAACCCTAACCCACTTCCACAATGGGCCAGGCCAGTCTGGTCCATCTCAATAAAATAGTAGCATGCCACGTCAGCCCTTGTATTTCTTGATCCCCATCAATGATCGACCCAATAATTAATTAAGCTCACACTCGTCGCATTTTGAAAAAATCCTAACACACATTTTGTCTAAGAGAGTGAGAATGTCATTATGAACCCCATTATTCATTAGGTGAGAGGGCGTGAGAAGAAATCCCCACTCTAGCGTGTGTATCTTTTCCCATGTTTGAATGCTCAAGGAAACCAACAGGTTCTTTAGTGGCCTTGCTTTCCGAGTTCGGTTCTTTTGCACGTACGTGCTGGTAAGATAGCTGATTGCACGTACATGTGAGAGGTAATCATTTATCTTATTTTTGCCATTTACAAGGGGAGAAAGCAAAATATAATTGGCTCTAGGACCTTTATCCCCTGAGGTTCGCTGACCGATACGGTTGCGGTTCCTCTCATGGGGGATTGAAATGACCATTCCACCCCCTGACTGAACACATTGCCCGGGTGGGATCCACCTCCCTTTTATTAGAGGCACTAGGGAACCATACCGGGCAGGGGAACCACAAGTGATAAAAATTCTTGGCTCTAAGATGTACTTTCGTGCAAGTGATTCATTCTCTTCCCTTGCTGTGACGAGGGAGCCATCGAGTCTACGTGAATATACAAGAACGGCTCACAGCCATTCAGATGGAATCCATCTTGTGGGACCAACATGGAGTGGATTCCATCTGAACGATTGTGAGCCATTCTTGTATGTTCATGTACGTGAACGTGAGCCCAACTCGGAGCCATCCACCCATCTATTATTCTGTGAAATAGATATGTGTGGCAATTCTAACCATGAGATAAGTAGGGAACTTTAGATTGTTTCCTTGTAAAAAATCGGAGCCAAATTCAATCACCTTAATCTTCCATGCGTTAGCTTTATTTTCCTTTGTATTTCAGCTAATTATTTCTTCAAAAAATTAACTTGCTTTGTCAATGTTAATTTTTTTTTTTTAAAAAAAGAGAGGGTTTTCTAAACAAGCATGGAGGAGTGCACCAATGAGGTGCGTTACCATCCAATGGAGGGCACTGAAGTCAAATCATATGAGAAGGAAAGAGATTGACGTGGAGATGCTAGTAGACCTACATCAGCGGCTTAGAGAATCTTTTTCCTAAAAAGTGCAAGAGATCGTTATCATGTCGTGTGTGGGGGCCAATAAGAGTGCATGCAAGGGCATCAACATGGAGGGGAGATTTTTTATTTCATGGGGGCAGGGTAGTAATTTTACATGCTCGTGTCTTAACATAGATCCGACATCACCTAATGAGTGCCCAATGAGGCGTCCGACGGCGGGGCTGTGCCGCACACGTCTTGACGGTTGACTGGGTGCGCATCAAGATGTGTGTGGCACAACTCAACCGTTAGATGCCTCATTGGGCTCTCCACTCAATGGAGAGGAGCCCGATCCATCTTGGCATAGGAACCACATGAGGAGGAAGTGTTCAATTTCCCAAAAAGGGCAAAAGAATGCGTTGTCCTTATGCCGAGATCAATGAGTATGTATAATTACCATCCCATCCCCGTGAAATAAAAATCCCATCTATGTATATACCCCTGCGTACTCATTGGCTATACGGGAAAAGATTCATTAGAAGGGTATTTTTGGCATCTCAGGATAAACTCAACGGCTCTACCAGATGTCTACCAGGATAAAGTCCACTAGGCCCCCACCCCATCTTCGGTCTTCACTGAAGCGGCCATTTCAGCTTCCCGTTTCCTGCAAATAAAAACTACCTTTCAATGGAGTTATCTACTTCAGCTATTCCTCAGAAGATTCCTATCGTACTACCCTCCAGAACTCAAACCAAAGACCCCAAAGCCTGGAAATCAATAATTCGAAACCATGCCAGGCTGAGAAACGACCGAGCAGTGCTCACTTCTTATACCCAAATGGAGGCATCAGGGGTTTCTCCTGATATCTTCGTTTTACCACTCGTCCTCAAGGCATGTACCCGGCTAAAAGAGGTCGAAAAAGGCAGGAAGGTCCATTCAGATATTCGGGCCATGGGGTTAACTGAAGATATTCGAGTTCGGACTTCTCTTGTTGATTTTTACTGCAAATGTGGATTTCTTGAAGAAGCTCTTCATCTGTTCGAAGAATCGCCGAACAGAGACACAGTTTTTTGGAATGCTATGATTTGTGGGTATGTGGGAAATTCGCAGCACAAGGATGCTGTTTTGTTGTTTGCACGGATGCAGAGTGAGAATCTGAGACCCAGTTCGGTTACTCTGGTGGGTCTGCTTTCGGCATGCGGGGAACTCTTGGAGTTGAGATCAGGACAGGAGATACACTGTCATTGTTTGAGGAATGGGTTGTTTGATTCAGAATCTCATGTGGGTACTGCTTTGATCGGTTTTTACTCAAGATTCAATTTAAGGGTATCGCGTCTTGTGTTTGATTTGATGGTGGTCAGGAACATTGTATCATGGAATGCAATGATTTCTGGGTATGTTAATGCGGAAGATTCCTCTGAAGCACATAGACTTTTTATGTCGTTGCTAATTGATGAAATCAGGCTGAATTCTGTAACAGTTTTGATTATGGTCCAGTCCTGTACGAGCAAAGGGTTTGCTGAATTTGGGAAGCAAATCCATCAGCTTGCCATTAAAAATGGGTTTTCTTCTGATATATTCATAGTGAATGCTTTGATTGTTACGTATAGCAAGAATGGGAGCCTAGAATCTTCACATAAACTGTTTGAGACCATTCCCACTACTAAAAGAGATGTTGCTTTATGGAATGCTATGCTGTCTGCCTTTAAAGAGTTTGGATCCTCTGATGAAGCTTTCCGATCGTTTGAGAGAATGAGATCAGAATGCATTAGAGCGAACACAACAACAATTGCAATTCTATTGTCAACTTGTACGGACTCAGATAATGGATTGGAGAAGGGCAAAAGCTTGCATGCTCATGTAATCAAAAGTGGGATAGATATGGATGCATCTCTTGGAAATGCTGTAATGGGAATGTACATCGATCTAGAATGCATATACTCTGCCCAAAATTTTTTTAATGAAATGAGTAGTATGAATGTAGTGTCATGGAACACCCTAATTCTGGCATTAGCTCATAACAAATTGACAGGTCAGGTTTGG